>NC_058138.1:5082179-5426239 GCF_011075055.1 Mangifera indica
GTCCAGGGTCTTCTTGATATGTCCCAGTACTTTCAGGAATGTATTCCTGTTTTTGTTACATGTACCCCAATTGAAGGGCAGAAGGAAGAAGATGAAGATGAAAAAGAAAGTAGTTGGGTCGAAAAAAAATACGATTTGGAAAAATTGATTGATTTCAGTAATGACCTGTTGTATACTGCAAACTCATGGGCTCATGGAGAAAAAGATATAGTTCCCTATTGGGGTGACTTTAATGGAAATAATATGCCCGACAATCCTTCAAAAGATGTAGAGCCTGAGTATATGGCATCAGTTACCGAGGGTATGGATAGTTTGCAGCTTGAAGATCCTATTTCAGGTGGTGGAAATTATTCTGGGCCATTTTTTGACAATGTCCCTACTGATCTATTTAGGTGGCTTCCTGATTTTCCTCCACAACCATCAGCATCATCAGGTGGTTCCAGATCGATTCGAGAGGAGCATGGTGTCAAGATAGGGGATATTTTTCATAATAAAGTCTAATTGAAAGACGCTGTGAAGCAATTCGCCTTACTGAAAGGATTTCAATTGGGTGTCAAAAAGTCTGACAAGAAACGGTGGGAAATTAAGTGCACGATCGAAAATTGTAAGTGGTATATACATGCAACCAAGTCCACTGTCGGTGATGTGTGGGGGATCAACTCTATGAATCCTACCCACACATGTTTAGTTGATCAAATCCTGCCACATCACAGACAAGCTGGGACCCGAGCTTTAGGTCAATTAATGAGATCAAAGTTTGTGATGATTGATCGAATTTATCGGCCTAAAGAAATAATTGTAGACATCGCCGACCGATATAAAATTGATATTTCCTACTCACAGGCTTGGCGGGCAAGAAATTGGGCTATCAATTCATTGAGGGGTTCACCGGAGGAATCTTTTATGCTGTTACCAGATTATTGCTACAATTTACAACGTACTAATCCGGGCACCGTTACTGCTATTGAAACAGATAATGAGCATCGATTTACAAATTTTTTCATGGCGTTAGGATGTTCCGTTCGTGCGTTTAGTCAATATCTTCGCCCCATTATTTGCATTGAAGCTGTTTTCCTTAAAGGTCGATATCTGGGGCATTTATTTATTGCGGTGGCTCTTGATGGTAATAATCAAATATACCCTATTGGTTTCGGTGTCGGCAAAAAAGAAGATCACGACACGTGGTGTTAGTTTCTTATGAGAATTAAAGAATGCATCCCTGACCTCTTTGAGCTTGCAATAATCTCCGATCGACATCATGCTATCTACTCAGCAATGGCTGAGGTCTTTCTAGATGTCCACCATGGATGCTGTTGTCATCACCTTCTGTGTAACATGCGGGCAAAGTATAAACGGGACTCAAAGGTATATTGTAAACAAGTAATTAAATTTATAACAGTTTATCATTTTCAAACATTTTGCTTACAATGAGTTTTCATATTTTTTACCCTCTTACAGGTCGCGGGTGCATATTGGAAAGCCGCTAAATCATACACAGAGTCTGAATTTGGTTCGATGATGTCGGCTTTCACCGTTGGAGTTATTTCAGTATTACTTTATTTTCTCTAATTGTTTCAAGTGTGTAAATGTTTAAGTAATCATACGTTTTTATTGTTTTTTCATGACAAGATTATTTAAAAAATGAAATCAAATACGATACACATCCATATATAACCACAAATAAAGTATATCATACACATATGCACATACAATAAATTTAAACATCCAAACATAGGAATAACGATAAATATACATCCGTGAGCTACTCGATACAGTGAAAATACAACTGCGTCGCTAATCGTCGACGCATAGAGGTAGACGACTCTCGGGGAAAAACGTAGCTCCGTGTCAACGCGAAACACTCAAAAAATCGCAACATAAAGATGCCACAGTCACCGGAGCCCAACCCCTGCTGAGGGACATTCGACGCTCGATGCAAAGTGAGGGGATCACGTCGTGGAGTCCTCCCAGAAGCTGTCCAAAAACTCATCGCCTCTAATAACGCGGGAATAAAGGTCATGTACGGTTGCACGCGCTGCTCCAGAGTCCCTATAACAATCACGTAAAAATTGTTAGATATTCATAAAAATAAATATGTAAACAAATGTATTAGCAAAAAAAACATAAAAAGATGAGAAATACCAAATAATCAAAACGAAAATGACAAAACTTAAGAAATAAGAATTGAAATTCGAGTTCTATACGTTCAACTTCCGTAGAATGTTAACAATCGAAAATTCGATCGAAAATAACAAAATATGAATTAAGTTATCCTGAAATGACGAAAAATACAAAAAACGAAATTCAAATTCAAATTTTATAGGTTGAAATACCTTAAAGTGATGATAATCAGAAAATTGTTCGTAAATTTTGAAAATACGAATTGATATATCCTAAAATGGTGAAATTCGAAAAAACGAAACTGAAATTCGAATTCTATACGTTGAAATACCTTAAAGTGACGATACTCAGAAAATTATTCGGAAATCATGAAAGTACGAATCGATATATCCTAAAATGGTGAAATTTGAAAAAACATAACTGAAATTCGAATTCTATACGTTGGAATACCTTAAAGTGACGATAATCGAAAAATCGTTCGGAGATCTTGAAAATACGAATCGATATATCCTAAAATGGTGAAATTCGAAAAAACGAAACTGAAATTCAAATTCTATACGTTGAAATACCTTAAAGTGATGATAATCGAAAAATGGTTCGAAAATCTTGAAAATACAAATCGATATATTCTAAAATGGTGAAATTTGAAAAAACGGAACTGAAATTTGAATTCTACACGTTGAAATACCTTAAAGTGACAATACTCAGAAAATCATTCTGAGATCTTGAAAATACGAATCGATATATCCTAATATGGTGAAATTCGAAAAAACGAAACTGAAATTCAAATTCTATACGTTGAAATACCTTAAAGTGATGATAATCGGAAAATGGTTCGAAAATCTTGAAAATACGAATTGATATATTCTAAAATGGTGAAATTCGAAAAAACAGAACTGAAATTTGAATTCTATACGTTGAAATACCTTAAAGTGACGATACTCAGAAAATCGTTCGGAGATCTTGAAAATAGGAATCGATATATCCTAAAATGGTGAAATTCGAAAAAATGAAACTGAAATTCAAATTCTATACGTTGAAATACCTTAAAGTGATGATAATCGAAAAATGGTTCGAAAATCTTGAAAATACGAATCGATATATTCTAAAATGGTGAAATTCGAAAAAACAGAACTGAAATTCAAATTCTATACGTTGAAATACCCTAAAGTGACAATACTCGAAAAATCATTCGGAGATCTTGAAAATACGAATCGATATATCCTAAAATGGTGAAATTCGAAAAAACGGAACTGAAATTCGAATTCTATACGTTGAAATACCTTAAAGTGACGATACTCGAAAAATCATTCGGAGATCTTAAAAATACGAATCGACATATCCTAAAATGGTGAAATTCAAAAAAATGGAACTGAAATTCGAATTCTATACGTTGAAATACCTTAAAGTGACGATACTCAGAAAATCATTCAGAAATCACGAAAGTACGAATCGATATATCCTAAAATGATAAAATTTGAAAAAACGAAACTGAAATTCGAATTCTATACGTTGGAATACCTTAAAGTGACGATAATCGAAAAATCGTTCGGAGATCTTGAAAATACGAATCGATATATCCTAAAATGGTGAAATTCAAAAAAACGGAACTGAAATTCCAATTCTATACATTGAAATATCTTAAAGTGATGATAAACGAAAAATGGTTCGGAAATCTTGAAAATACGAATCGATATATTATAAAATGGTGAAATTCGGAAAAACAGAACTAAAATTCGAATTCTATATGTTGAAATACCTTAAAGTGACGATACTCAGAAAATCGTTCGGAGATCTTGAAAATACGAATCGATATATCCTAAAATGGTGAAATTCGAAAAAACAGAACTGAAATTCGAATTCTATACGTTGAAATACCTTAAAATGACGATACTCAGAAAATCATCCGAAAATCACGAAAGTACGAATCGATATATCCTAAAATGGTGAAATTCGAAAAAACGAAACTGAAATTCGAATTCTATACGTTGAAATACCTTAAAGTGACGATACTCGGAAAATCGTTCAGAGATCTAGAAAATACGAATCGATATACCCTAAAATGGTGAAATTCGAAAAAACGGAACTGAAATTCGAATTCTATACGTTGAAATACCTTAAAGTGACGATACTCAGAAAATCGTTCGGAGATCTTGAAAATACGAATCGATATATCCTAAAATGGTGAAATTCGGAAAAACGTAACTGAAATTCGAATTCTATACGTTGAAATACCTATGAATGTCGCCAACCGAAAAATCATTTGAAAAATTGAAAAAAAATGAATCGATATATCCTATAAACGAAAAAATCAAAATATTAAGTTGAAATTACGTCGTTACATCGTAAGTTGTGTCAAAAAGCATCGAAATTCGAAAACTCGAATTTAAAATTTGAAAAATACATATACAAAACCCTAAAACAGAAAAAACGGATATAAAATTCAAAAACTACCCGATCAGGAACCGTAGATAAGAAAATTCTCAATTTAACCCCTCATGAAAATTCTTTAATTAAAAAGATCCACTGTTATATGACAAATTTCCAAAAAAACCGCTGTGTCGTAATGAATCTCATCCTGCTCCCTAACATTTTAAAAAACCCACTTTACCCCCCAACTAAGCATGCAAAAAACGCTGCCATGGGAAAATTCGTCTTGCCGTGGGAAACGCCGTTCCCACGGCAAGACTGCCGATCCATTTGGCAGCCAATTTCGGCCAAATTTTGGTCGTTTTGACCTCCGATTTTCACATACATCAAAGCTAGACATTGATTAACATAAAACCCCTCAATCAATTCAACCAAAACAACCAAAAATCGAAACATTTTAAGCATTGTTCAAACCGTAAACCCTAAAATTTCAAACCCAAAATTCTCAATCAAATCTCAATTATATCAGCAATAACTTGATCCAAACAAGATGACGGGAGATATACTAACCTTCTTTGCCATTTTCGGTTGCCGGAAAACAAGAAAATCGACGGAAATGACCTTCGCCGTGGGATTGACGTGGGAGGTGGAAAGCTTTTGGAATTTTCGTGGAAATGCACAGTGAAAACGCAACTTGCCGTGGGAAATTTTGTTGTGCTTATAAGGGGGCAGTTTCGTAATTTTGCTTTTCCCACGGCAACGTACGAAATATCATAAAAACCCGACGTGGGCTAAGGATTTCCCCGACACCCCAATGTTTTAAAAAAGCCAGTTTACCCCCCCAAAACCCATTGTCCATGCAGCTGCCGTGGGATAAATCGTCTTGTCGTGGGAAACGTTGTTCCCACGGCAAGACTGCTGATCCATTCGGCAGCCATTTTCGGCCAAATTTTGATCGTTTTGACCTCCGATTTTCACATAAATCAAATCTACACATTGTATAACATAAAACTCTTCAATCAATTCAACCAAAACAACCAAAAATCGAAACATTTTAAGCATTGTTCAAACCGTAAACCCTAAAATTTCAAACCCAAAATTCTCAATCAAATCTCAATAATATCAGCAATAACTTGATCCAAAAAAGATTACGGGAGATATACTAACCTTATTTGCCATTTTCGGTTGCCGGAAAGCAAGAAAATCGGCCGAAATGACGTTCGCCGTGGGATCGCCGTGGGAGATGGGGTTTTCTTTGAATTGCACAGTAAAAATTTGCTGTGTTTATATATGGGGGCAGTTTCGTCATTTCACAAAACCTGGGCATTTTTGCTTAAACCTGGATTTTTTGGGTAATTTCGCTTAGACCCCTTTAATTTTGCCTATTTTTAATAATTTCCCTTTAAAATAAGATATGGAATCTCCTCATTGACCAGACTGGCGGAGATGTATTTTATCCAGAAGTTAATGATATTTAATGTCTCTATTTTAACTTTTCTCTTCTCAAACACATCCGTATAATTAGTGACACAAACAAAATTACTGAGTTCACATGTGTTGATCACAATATATATTCATCCTTGTGCACAATTAGGCTGATGCAGTGAAGAATAAGGTACATGACTTCTCCAATAATGAACTCATTCTAGAGTATATTAGAAGAATTTTGGATAGTTAATTATTCAAAAATCTGAAACTTTGAACAATTCAAGTTTAAAGATAAGGTGAATGTAATACACTGTTTTGTATAAAGAGTAAAAGAAAACAAATATATTATTTGATAAATAAAATATGAGGAGATACTAAGATTAAATAAATACGGGTGCAAAGGAAGACTAAGGAAATTATATATAGGAGGAATTATGATCTTTGACCAAAAAAAAGAGAAGATTTTATGATTTGATGGACTTTTAAGAATGGAAACAAGCGATATGATTGGAATGATTTTGAGATAAGGGGGTATTAACTGAACATAATCCTATACATATCCTGCACATTAGCGCTTTTACGGATATCTAAGTCTGTCTTTTTGGGTTGACCAAAAAGAAATCAACTTTATGGAGTAGATTCTTTTAATTATGGGAGATATGATGTTGTCACTGAAGAAATTATTGTTTATAAATAGAAAAGGAAGTGATTATGAAAAAAAAATGAAGTTACTTTATAGTACTACGATTGGACTATTTTAGAGTGATTTTAGTATTAGAAGGTTATATTTGATGGTTGTTTGAAAATTGTTGTTTAATTTTCAATAATCTAGGGAATATATAGTAAATATCTAGATAATCTACACATCAGAGTTGTTTGATTGAAATATTTATTGATTTTGCTTTTATTGTAAGGGAGAAAAATTTTTATCTTTAGAAGGATGTCCACTGCTAACAACAGATTGCCTAGAATATGTGATTCTTCTTTGGACAGAACTTGAAAATCTGAGTACAATTTACTTATAATAACTTTTTAATTTTGATTATAGGGAAAGATCACCTTAATAGGTTAGGAAACACGACCCAATGTGATTCTTCTCATCCCGCTTTAATTTGAATGCTTTTTTGCCTTGTATGTAGTGAATGATGGAGTTGGGGCACAATCCCTTGAAACATAGAGGGTTGTTTGCTTTCGCTTGAATCAACTGCTCTGCTTCAGTGATGCTCTTTTCCACATCTTTCTGCCAGTCCTTAGCATTCTGTTTGATCTCTTCTACATTTCTTTCGGCAGCAGTAACCCTACGCCGAACTTCGTCTTTTGTATTTTCAGCTTATCAACTACTTCTTGGAGATTGTCAAAGTTGCTCTTGTAGTCGAACAAATACTTAAATTGACGCCAAACTGGAGCAGCCAACCACTAGGCAACTTGAAGGACAGGACTCACCGCACCCCCAAGATTCCCACTATCATCAAACATTTTTTTTTTTTGAACTTTTTTTAAGTTTGAAAAACAGAAGAGAAGTAAAGCAATTGAAAGTACTTCAAACAGAGATAATCACAGTACAACCACCAAAAATTAACAAATTTTTTAACAAAAAATTAGAGAAATGAAAATCTTTTTGGTAAAGAAGAAGTAATCGAAGGCAAGAAGTAATATGTGATTCTTTTCTTTTAAAAAGGAATCAGGAACTGGACAGGAGTGAAAAATGAAGCAATCTGGTGATGGCGTTAGAAAGAAGAAAACTGAAAAATAAGGTGAACAAGAAGAGAGTTAAGTGAAGGCACAGAGGTGATTGTAAATGCAAAGAGTGAATATGGAAGAATATGAATTCAAAACAACTTTGAGGGTCTTTTCAAATTTTTTGAAATATCAGTTTGTCCCCTAAAAATTTTTAAAATGATAGTTAAATCTCTAAAGAATTGAATAAAATATAAAGTGTTTTTTAAGGTTAAATTCTTATGTTTAAAACATTTGGGGTTTGATAAAGGTTGTTGTTTTTTATTTTCAAAATTAATAGATAATAAATTTATTATTTTGTCTTTACATGGTTAGTTTTTTTTTAACATAGTTTGCGTTTGAGAGGAAAAATGTTATTTGCGCAAACTAGGGGTGAAAAAGTGTTTTTAGACTAAACCTTGGGTGGGAAAATTGTTCTTTATTCAAGTTTTAAATATGACAATTACACCTATAAAATCTTATTCATGTGTCTTAAAATATGGTTAATTAAAAAATATATAAATTATGGAGTAAAAAAACCAATTTAACAATCAGAGGGTAAAAATGTTTTTTCATTTGAGCCTAATCAAGCTAACCAAACTTGTTTCAAGTTTAAGCTCAAGTTTAAACAAATATCGCACGAGTTTAGAGAGGCCAAGCTTCTTCTAAAATTATCAAATCGATTTTGAATCAAACACTACTCAAACTTTGATTGACTAGAAGGAGAGAAAAAGTTGATGATCGAAGAATAGATCATTGTCGAAGAGCTCCCATTGAAACCTTAGCGGGAAACGGTGATTTTTCAAACCTTAGGTGGGAGAAAATTGTTAATTTTTTAAACCTAAGGAGAAATGTGATTAAATTTTTAGTTTTTTTAAATATCTTTACTAAATCATGATTTTGCTTCTGACACTCACCCTAAAAATTAACAAATGGGTGGGTTTTTATAATTTTTAAAAATTAACAAATGGTTGGATGTGGCTTTCCCTGAACAATCTCTCACTCAGTGTTACCACTTTCTGTCTTGACTTTTCACAATCTTGCTTCCAAATATCATGAATTTCTCGTTGGTGCAATTTTCTGTATCAACAATTACCAAAAACTCTTCTTCTATAGAGATTATTTTAGACAAAACATTAAGTTTAATGAGATTATTAACACATGTAGTAATTGAATGCGATTATATATAACAATTCAATTATAAAAATCATGTTAACAATTCAATTATTAACACATGTAGTCAACAAAAACGTAAATTACCTGTGTTTAATTTGCATTTTAAACACGACGTTTCAAATTTTTGAATCCAAAACATATTAAACACGTTTTTTATACATTTCCCATATTGAACACGTATTTTTGTCTTGTTTTATGTTTTCCGTCTTTCATGAATTTTTTAAAATACAAAAATATCTCTTGTATTTTCAATTAATTATCATAATGTCATGACTATATAAAACAAAAAACACAATTTTTTGTCATCTAAATCTTTAATCTCTCCTGATAATTTTTTGATAATGATTGAATCTTGATCATATATTATGTTATATTCGATTTAATAGTCAATTAGATACTTTATATTTGAATTGTTAACCAGAAATCTATGAAAAATGTTAGAATTATGTTTGATATTGCATGTATTATTAATGATCTATCATACTAAACCTGTATACATGCGTTCCGTATCAGAATTTTATAACCCTTTTTTTATAAATGTATTTTTTACTGTTTACTATATTATACCCGTATAACTCCCATATCGTTTACTTCCATTCCCGTATTTACTAGGGGTAAATAAATAAATCAAACAGTTAAACTACATATGATTTGGATTACAGAGAGTAGAGACACGCAACACTATAAAATAAACACTTGATTACTCAAAATAACAAAAGAATAATTTTCATGAAATTGGAGAACTTTTATTCCCATAACTCTGAAGAAATAAAGAATATACACACGTTCGAAATTACGAATTAAAAAAAAAAAAAAACTAATTTAAGACTTTGCACTTGAAATTGTATCACTAAGCTGACTCGCTTCAGAACGGCCACGGGGATTGCCTAATGGACATCGGCAGAGCTTCATGCAATGGGGTTTGATAAACCATGGAATCAAAAGGATTCAAAATCTTATCACAATTACTACTCTCTCCCACAAAACCAATATTTTCATTACAATTTCCTCCCCAAGGAACAAAATTCTCACTGTTACACCTCCACAAACCATCACTGTGACTGTAAAATCCACATGGCGATGGAAAAACACTCTCCAAATTAAGCTTTTGCTTATCTCCATTGTTATTGTAAACTTGAATTGCTTTGCCCTTTTCCTTCATTTTCGTCAGCACCTTAATCTTCTCTCTTACGCCCCACAACTTCAACTCCAAGCAATTACACAGAGCCACCAGCTCCTTTTCCTGCAATTTGTTTAAATTCGCTTCCCACTTTGCAAACAAATTCCCAATATCCTTCTTCTTTGATTTCTGGATTTTTCGTTTCTTGCTGTCCAAGAAACCTAAAAGGTTTAGGTTGCTCTTGAGCTTCTCTTTTGATCCCTCACCGGATAGAGTTAATTTGTAGTTGATGATGGTTTCATCAACCTGAGATTTGTCCTCCGGCCACGTGGTGACCTCGCCGTCGGCATCGAAGCACACCATGCACACTGTGACATCGCTCAGTGTCTGCAGCTGCTGAGCTTTCTTCTTCAACGTTAATTTTCGCTTGTTGAATTGTCTTGAATTTGAGGGAGCCATTGAATTTGACAAAATTGAATATGAAGAACAAAAAATTATTGCAAGAAGCTTTAATTTATAGGAAAAATTATTTTCGATTTTTCCTGATTGAATTTTACTTTCCTGATTTTTTTGACTTTTTTCCTTCCGCGATTTTAATTTCTTTCCTAAAATGCCAAGTTAAATATGATTTATTTATTAATTATATTTTATTTTCTAGATTATGAGTTGTAATTTCTACAATTAAAAAAAAAAACTAATATTTGAAAATAACAATCCGCGCGTCAACTAACCTTGCACGGTTACGCCGTTGCATGTCGCCGATTACCTCACGGCGTCTGCCGGTGACGGTAAAATCTGGACAGCCTGCTTCCGATTTGCTATTCCGACTATCTCCGCCTCAACTATTTGGCCATTGGCCGTCGTTTCCTTAGCGAATAGACTCATTTTCTGGAAGATATAAATGAAGTTGATTGTTGTAAAAATTTTGGTATCCCATAAAATGAGATAATTAAAATCTAATTATTCTCCCTTCGGCTTGAGTAGTTCAATCAAAACCTTTGCTTATTCAATAGTATTATGTGCACTCCAGATAATTATTTACAATAAAACTATGTGTACTTATTTTTAGTACATAATTTGTGCACACAGATAACATGTTATCATTTGATTGAATGTTGTTTTATTATATGATGACATATGTTTCAAAATCACTCAATTATATAATGACATATCATCTATGTATATAAATTATGTATCAGAAGCGGGTATGTATAATATTTCTTAATTATTTATATAAAATTAAATGATTTTGGATTATAAAAAATTCACCATTAGGGTGCGTTTAATTTAGATAATATTTTATTACCAAAATTAAAATAATATAAATTAGTTAGAAGATTATTATATATAAATTATTATTATATTTAATAAAATTTGATAAATATAAATATTTATTGTGTTTGGTTAAAGATAATAAAAGATACTAGTATATTATTTTACTTAAATGTCTTTAGATATAATTATTTTAAAATATTTTTTATATTAATATATTAATTAAAAATAAGAGTATTTTTGTACTTAAAAAAATATAATTTTAATAAAATAAAGATTATTTTACTAATATTTTAAAAGTAATTATAAGATTTTTAATTGTATTATTTACTAAATTATTGATAATAAAATATTATTAGAATTTTTTATTAATTAATATAAATAATAAATGATAAATTACTAAAAATTTTTTTTTTTCGGCTCCAACCAAACCCCCTAACAATGGTATAATAATATTGTTAAGGTACAAAGTGAACGAGAATTCTTTGGTCTTCAATTTCAAAATCCAGCCTGTGTAATAAAACTGTGCCGGCACGATAAGCGATTGAGGTGTTTTTGGCGTTAATGTTTGGTTTAAAAATATTTTTTCACTTAAAATCATATTTATTATGGAAAAAATATTGATATCGTGTTAGAAAGTGAAATTACCATTTTGTCACTATAAATTATCTTTTAAAATTATTATGAAAAGCTAAATTTACAAAAAATTAGATAAAAATGTAAATATGAACAATTATATGTTTGAAGTGAACTATTATTTTTGAAAATACTAAAGGTATCAATGAAATTTTTAAGGGTTTTTTGAAATTTTCAAAAAAGTTTGGGTTGTTCTAAAAATTTTTTAAATGTAATATATCCTTTAATAGTTCGAAAATTGATAATTATATATTAAAAATTTGAACAATATGCAACTACTCAAGGGTGTAAATGTTAAATTACAAATTGTTGGGATCATAACTATGTTTTCAATCCTTGGGAGTGACAACAATGAGATTGTGGCGGTGGTGAAGAAGCCGCACATCTCTAAAATAATTTGAGAATTGATTTATACGTTCTCAAATCTTTTTAAAAGTTAAATTATCATAAACATTTAAGTGCAATACATTAAACAGTTATATTTTTAGTGTTCTTTCAAGATTTATGGATAATAAAATTATTATTTTACCTTTTATATCATTAGTCGTGTTTTAAATAAATTTGATTTTAGATAGGAAAATGTTATTTATATTATTTAGGAGTGAAAAAATGTTTTTACATGAAACCTTGAGTGAGAAAATTAATTTACTCTTTTTTAATTAATATGACCAATTTGGATATCCAAATCGAAGACTATAGTGGATTGGGCCTAAGGCCCACAAAATAGTAGGTCTTACAAGTCAACTAGCCCAATAAAAGTATGAGACTCATGGCTCAACCTTATATGTATAGGGTTGGACTGAGTTATTTAGTAATAGGTCAGGTCAAGGTCATGATTGACCCGTTAATTTTTTTAAAATTTTTTAATTAAATTTTTTTAAATCATCAATAATAACATGTCATGCCAAATAGGCCCATGGCCTGACCCAAAGAGCTATGAGCTGGGTCGAGCTGCTACAGTAACAAACCGATCCAATTGATGCCTCTAATCCAAATATTCATAATAACATCATTTTCTTACGGTTAACTAAAACATATTAAAGTAAAAATTTGCATGGAAGGACCTTGAAAGCACCCCTTTTAGTCACTGATTTTTTATATCAAAGGTTGATATGCAATTTAATCGATCCAACCTATCGCATCATCGTTAAAATTTTAAAATATGTTTAATTAGGTGACATTAGTCTAATGGTTGGACCGGTTTGATTTTATAGTAGAATTACAATTCAATATTATTCATCTTATTTAACTGTGAATCAATCTAATATAGTAATTAAAACGGATTTTAATCATAACCTAAATTGGATTTAATATTGATTTTCAGTCAAACCGGCCAATCCAATATGAGCTTTAAAACAATGCCTTCAAATGGCTTATAGGGGACTTGACTCTAGTCCAATGTTGAGGTCACTTTTCTATACTACAAGCTCATTGTCACAAACACTAATGTTCATGCTAGACTGTTTTTTTTTCCAAAAAATTTTTTTCTTATTTCAGCTCTTTTATCATATAAACCAATATTTGATCCCAATAATTTTGATTTCCCTAGAGATCAACACTCATAACAAATGACATTAGAATAGAACTGAATCCTATCTCAAACGTACATGTTGATGTTGTCGATCCACATATAACCAACTATTTAAAGTTACGAGGTATTACCTACTTTAGTTTTCATTGGCCTTAAGGTTTTGTTTTGAAAAGACGTCTTACGAAAGGAAGGGAGACCATGAGTCTATATTGACCTTAGACTTGTTTGGCATCAACAAGTGGTCGAGGGGCTTGGAGAAAGCATCTAACATCATCCCTACATACAACACCACTGTTGACATTGTCTTCATCCCCACATAGCAGCCACTTAAAGCCGGACCTCACAGTTTTCCCCTTAAGAGGCGTTTTATGAGGAAGATGGAGACAATGAATTTATATTGACACAAAAAACCCTTAGCTCTTATTCGGTGAGAAATTTTTTGCATCAACAGTAACAAAGAAAAATTTGGAGATGGAAACACATGATTGAAAATATGTTAGATGAAGGTATGAAAGTTACAATATAACAATTTACAGTAATATTGTTCACAATGTACAAAATTTTATAAATAAAAAGATGGCATATTAGACAATGTGCAACATTTTCATCCTCTGCAATTGTTTCACCTTCTGAGAAAGTTCAACTTTCCAATCAAATATCCAAAAAGAGAAGCATAAATTAGAGGAAATACAAGAAGAACAATACCGGTCACATATAAGCGATCATGGTGAAAACCGAAATAATCTTTGATGAATGAAGATACACTTATTGGTTCTCCAAACACCATAATTTCTTTGTCGATATCTCCATATTGTGAAGTGATCATACCGTTTAGTGTCCAGGAAGTAGGGATTAAATAATACAACCAAACCCACCAGTTTGGAATTTGCTGCAAAAGAATATCAACATTTCCAGTTCAATTCACAAGTAAGATGATTATGAATTGACGTGCTATCGAGTGGAGTTTAGTAGCTTACAGGTTGAGGCATGATGAATCCAGAAAACAGATTGTATAATGTGTAGAAAACTGAGGATAGAATTGAAGCAACCAGTTCATTTGGTGTTAATGCCACAAGGAGCATGCCCAAATAGTTGTAGTACAGCATTGTCATGAACATGGCATACAAATACCAGAAAATCTTATACGCCGAGCTATAAAATCCCATCATCGGATAGGTGATTACCGTAAACACAAATGCTTCAACAAATATATAAGGAATCTCAACTGCCACCTACCAAATGCAGACATGTATGTACATATAATTGAAAGAATTAGAAAGTGTGTAGAATCAATAAAACAATCACATATTAAAAAGAAAAAACATGCACTACGTATCTTATTACACCTAAAGCATGGCTATATCCAACAAAGACAATATTATTTCAATATCTTCTCACCTCTCTTGTTACAATGAATGGATATACTAACAAACTACTATATCACTCATACTAACAAACTACTACTAACAATATGTTTGTATACTAGGAGTCTTATTCCTAAGAAAAATCCTACTAGGATTTCTATAATTCGAAAGCAACTTTTCATGGCTTAAACCCAAGCCACTTACAACTCAGGGGCATTGCCCTAGTGGGACCCATATGTGTCAAGTGTATTCTTTTATAGATGAAATCATTGTCAATTCCAATATTTTCACCATGCTTTTTAAATATGTAATAAGTTAGAAAGACTATTGTACCTGCGCAAATGCATAAGCCCATGGTGAGTACATCCCTGCAAATTTTTCTCGATACATGACCGTCCGTTCTGTCACAACATATGATAAAACCGTTGAGCAGTTATTTATGCCCATGAATATCACAGCAACATATAATGCACCAACTATGTTGAATATACTCTGCTGGTCATTCCTGGGAGATTGAAAGCAATACATAACGCACCAAAAAATGAAAGTTAAATACACTGAACAACAAGTTATCCAATTAGGATGATAAATACAAATTAAAAGTAATATTTTAACTTACATTTTTCTTCCTTGGTTCCAAAAGAGAGCACCAAAAAGAAAAGCTGATATTATTACATGCACAATTCTATGCAAGTTGTATGAAGGGCTTCTCCAGTAAGAAAGGTACTGTTTCCACAGACAATTCTTGAATTGACCCCAGAAGTTTTGCGCAAAACACGTTGGGAAATGCAGATCTCTGGAATCAGGAAGTGGAGTACTTGACTCCCGTACAAGCTCTTTGTTTTTCCTACAAAGATTAATTCATGTAATCAAAATTTGGTATGAAACACAATATTAAACTTAGCAGACATCAACATTTGAAATGTTTGAATGTAACGACACCACCAGTTAAAATCTCACATCACCGTGAGAACGGGGAAAGATGTTAGGTATGTATAAACATCCGACATCACTATGAGAATTATAACAAATGATTGATTAAAGAGTTAGTTAGCTCTTAAAATGTAAAGACATATTTTAGTTTGAAAAACTCAAACAAAACCATGACAGACTTTGTGTCCAAAGGGACAATTATCATAATAATAAACTAAGCTATTGGACTAGGATGTTACACTGAAAGTGAACTTACTGATATAAAATAGAATCCTTGTATATTTTGGCATAATCGACATTAAGTTCAGCTTCTGCAGATGGAGAAGTGAGTTCTAAAATCCACGTAGCTGGATTGTAATTGTCCTTAATCTTTGGTACTCCACTGATACTCTGTTAGAAGTTGTTTTGTCAAAGGTACAAGAAGCAACAAGAAAATTTAGGAGGAAATGTGTATTTTAGAACAAGTACACTTATAGAAAACTGGCCTGGAAATAGTCTATAAGCTTGCTTGAATGCCTTCCCAATTCTCCAGAATATACAATGCGCCCACCCCTTTTCAAAAGGATCAACTAAATTTGAAAAGTTATTGTATCAGTAAAGCCTTGTGACAAAAAAGAACTGATAAAAAGAAACCTCAGAATTTAACAATCAGAGTCTAAAATCAAATTTTTTTTACCTCGTCAAATGCTTCGAAGATGTCAATACTTGGTTGATGGATAGTGCAAACAATTGTCCTTCCAGTCTCAACTATATTCTTCACAACTCGCATGACTATTGCTGCTGCTCGTGCATCTAAACCAGTTGTTGGTTCATCCATAAAAATAATAGATGGATTGGCAACAAGCTCAACAGCTATAGTGAGGCGTTTGCGTTGCTCAGTTGACAGACCATCACCTGGCAAGCCAACTAAAGAATCCTTTATTTCATCAAGCTCAATGATCTCAAGCACTTCATTAACAAATCCCTGCCAGAACATGCCAATAGCAACTTCAATTAGCATACATAATTTCAATACGATTGGTGTAAATGTCATATATAGGATGTTTCTTACAGCTTTAGTTTTAGAGTCAATCTGAGGAGAAAGCCGTAGCCATCCAGAAAACATTAGAGATTCTCCTACTGTGATTCGAGGAGAATGTATGTCAGTTTGCTCACAGTAACCCGAAATTCTAGCAAATGTTTCTTGAACCTTGGGATACCCGCCAATTTTAATATCCCCCTCAATATAGCCAGTAGTTTTTCTTCCTGCAAGAACATCAAGAAGAGTGGTTTTCCCAGCACCACTTACCCCCATTAGTGCTGTAAGAACACCAGGCCTTAATGCGCCCGTAACATTAGAAAGTAGTTGGAGTTTCTTGTCTGCAAATCCTTGTTCTCTCATTTCCTAAAACCGAAGTAAATATTATACGATTAGATTCTGCAATGACAACAATGGCAAATCCAGAACAGTGTATGAGGAGTACCAAAGGAGTGTCAACAAAATAGTTCATGTTCTGAAATGTTAGTGTTAGTGGTTGAAAAGGTAAGACCATCCCGCCTGAAAACATTGAAGAAATATCAAACATGGAAGTGGAAACAAATATGAAAAAACAGGCAACGATACAAGGAATTAAATGAACCTTTATTAGATGCTTGACCAGGAGGATTTTTAGTGTTTTCTACAAGTTCGAGATCATTGGAACTTGGACTTCTTTGTATCTTGGCAAACTTTTCCCTCGAAATCATGGCACGAGATGATCCAGGAGCTGCATGTCCATTCAAATTTGAGTTAAGAAATTGGTGCTAGTATGATTTTACTTCAGTTAAAATACAAGTAACTTACGCTTCAAGAAACTTAAGGCCAAGACAAAACCGACATTAAAAAGTAAAGTAAATCCGAACAAGGCACCAAGCGATATCCATAACATATTTCCTTCATAGTTCAATCCACGGCTGTCAAGTATTGTTTTCCCTATTGTAGCATTTGTAGGCAGCATCTGTGATAACATTAAAAAATCGGTTTCTTTCTTCAGATTTTAATCAATAGATTCATTTGTGACAATGGAATTATTTTCAGAGCAATAAATAGTTTATAGAGGTAATAAGTACAGCTATGCCATCCTCACCTTTTGCCATCGAGGAGCGAGGAATTCATTCACAGAAAGGCCTATCTCTCCATATGAAAAAGGGGAAACCCAGAAGCCCCACTTCAACCACACTGGCATAGAGGCTGCAACCAAAATCACATGACAAGTTTATCCTTTTAGGTGAAAATTCAGTAATTAACAGTGATAACATATGAAAATCCTTACGATGTTTGATAATGAAGCCACCAAATATCAGGACAACTAATAGTCCAAAACCACCAGCTGTCATAGCAGAACTTATAGTCTGGCAGACTGATGCCAAGCATCGGAACATGGACATTGATGTCAAGTGCACAGCAAAAAGTATTATGAGCTGCTTGAAGAACCTGAAATCAAAACATACAATTATATACCAGAAATCAGTTGTTTGCTTGACAGAATTTACAAAGCTAATAAACACAGTGTTCTTGAGCAAGAGTTACCTCGAGGCCTCAGGGGAGTATCCAATGACATAGTAGGTAAGACATGTCCATACCACAGATTCAATCACTGAAAGAGGTATTTTCAGAATAGCAGTAGGAATTGCATATGCCCAAGCAGGGTAGAAGCGCAATTCCCTCTGTTTATAGAAAACCGGAAGTCTTGCAGTAGTCAGAGTCAACTCTGGAATGCCATCAACAAGAAGTATTACTAGTCCATAGAACAGAGCTCCCATGTAGTAACTGGCATGAAGAACATCAATGTCCATCCGAGTCTTTATAAAGACAGTCATTGCGATAGTTGCAATGATGATAATCTGTAACAGAAAAGTCCTCACATGTTTCAAAATTATCCAGCCAATGCACAGAAGGATAAATGATGAAAGACTATGAAGCAAATATATAACCTGGACAGTTTTGAATGCATAGATAAAAGAATTTCTCTTCATGAGAAGAAATTCCCTTGACATGCAAACTTTAAACAGTTTCCATTTGGAAATAGAACACACGTTGAAGGAAAGAGCATCCTTGTGGCTTTTCAACTTATCGAATGGCACTGAGAGATCCTCACAAAGCTTCTTACCAAGAGAAGATTCCTTAAATTTCCGACAGAAAACACCAACTGAAACATAATTGTAGGGATCTTCAGTGCGGTACCAGTATTGTGCTTGATCCTTCCTGGATATCACCTGCCAAACAAAAAATAAAAGATGTGATGAACAAAATTTTGAGAATGAATAATAAATAACTCTAAGCTCCAATAATGCGCTGACCTCTTGGAGAAAGTCAGCTACACCTTTTCTTTCAGGACACCTGAAACCACAATCCTCAAAAAACTCTACAATTTGATCACATGGTCCTTGATACACAATCTTTCCTTCTGCCATCAAAATGATGTCATCAAAAAGTTCAAAAGTTTCCGGTGCAGGCTGAAGAAGCGAAATAAATGCTGTAGCATCTGTGATATGCACCATTTGCTGGAGACAGGCAACAATCTGATGTGCAGTTGAACTGTCTAAACCGTTTGATATTTCGTCCATCATTAGAACTTTTGTTGGACCAACAATCATTTCCCCTACAGAATTCAATGAAAAATTTATCCTTAAAGGTACGTCACAGTATCCTTTGAGATTAACTGATGAACATTCAAACCTTCATGCTAAAATTACCTGTAGTCAGTCGTTTTTTCTGACCTCCTGAGATACCTCTTCTCATGACATCTCCAACCATTGTGTCAGCACAGATATCAAGTCCAAGGATCTGGTAGGCCGCCAATACAATTAACAAATTAACTTAAAAAGTATGATTTCAACTAAATTAAGGATAATTACCTTCAAAACATAATCCGTTTGAAGGGTTCTTTTTAGACCTTTGACAGAAATTGCCTGTTAAAACAAAGCAAAGAAATGCACATTGTTATATCAGTAAGTTGATAAAAATAGAAATTAGACAAGAATGCTAAAGGTACCTTCATGTAAGTATCCACATCTGGATCTGGCATGATTCCTGCTTCTTTCTCTCTTCTACTGACCTGCAGCATGATATCTGCAGAGGGGAAAAAAAGATATTCTGTAACTATCACTTAATTCTTAGAATTCATATGGTAGCTTCTATTAAGAATCTCAGGGGAACCTACCTGCTCTGCTTCCAATACCCTGACATCGGGCAGAAAAGTCAAGTGTTTCCCTAACTGTCATTTCTGCAATATGCAGGTCTTCCTGGCTTATATAAGCTGAAGTTTTCTGGGGAACAAACTCATCTAGCCTGTAACCATTGTACGAAATTTCCCCTTTTGCCTGTCAATGAGAAGCAAAACAGCACTTGACCGTAAAAATATTTACTTATTATCTTCCTGACAAAGAGGATATATATGTATCTATAAGCATATTTTTCAATCATAAACAAAATGATAGTGAGCTACAAAGAAATTATGAAACCTTTAGAGATTTGTCAAGATTTCCTGAGAGTGCCTTCAAAAGGGTGGTCTTCCCACAACCAGGGGGGCCAAGCAGAAGAGTTATTCTGCAACAATTCAGGAATAATTAAGTACAAAATAAAGACATTTTTTTATCCAAAATTTAGCCATAAACATCATAAAATCTTTAGCATATACCTTCCAGGCTTAATGATGCCACTGATATCATTAATAATGTTTATCTTTGCCTCTGTGGATTTGGAACCTGGAAGCCTTGAGAACACCTGTAAAAGAAAGGTCCAATTAGCCAACTAATTTTTTCAATTTGCTTATAATTCAAGGGCTAATCAATTCTCAGAAAATGAAGATACTTACAGAAAGAAAAGATTTGACAGAATTCCACAGAGTTGGAAGTGGCTTTCCCTGAACAATCTCACACTCAGCTTCCACAACCAAATTCTTAAATCTCACCTCTACAGAAGGCAACTCTACACCAACTCTACAAAATCGAAATCAGATTACTGAAACATACAAGTATATATTTAGCTTCTTGACTTATCGAAAACCAAAATATACAATGAATCAGTAAAATCAGGAAAAAAGAACACCAAAGTGAGCTCCAAGAGCCAATTATACATCATCCCTACAACTCAACACAGAAACAATTTACATGGAAAACCCCCTTTCCTTTCTTTTTTTTTTTTTTCTCTTTTTAACAAAACGAAATTCCGGACGACCGAAGCTCTCCCGACAATTGGAGAAGGTGAAAGCCATTCCTACGGACCTGGAACCGTGATGAATGAGGCAGGAATTTCGGGCTAGGGCCTAAGAATGTACATCTAGTTGCTTGTCTAGTTTCCGGGGAGACAGATGGCGTTGGCGCTGGATTTAAGTAGAACCCACCTGCTCAGTTCGATTTGAATGCTGCTGAGTTTGTGTCCAAGTTTGCCAAACTCGTCTCAATGTTGTTTAAGTTTGGCGCGTTTGAATAGAGTTAAAGCTCAAGATCAATCCAAAAACTTAGTTTAGTATTGTTTTTAAAAAATAAAATAAATTTAAAATGACTTTGTTTGTATGTATTAGTAAAAACATATCGTTTTAGTAAATTCATACTGAAATTTTATTCGTGAATTTGATAAATTAAATATTTTTAAAATTTAAGCTCAAATTTAAAAATATTAAATAGTTCTATATACATAAACAATATATATAATTTTATAAATAAAATATAAATAGGATATATTATTATATGATTAAGTAATTTAAAATTAAAAATAAAATAATACCTATAATAATTTATATAATTTTATAAATAAAATATAAATAGGATATATTATTATATGATTAAGTAATTTAAAATTAAAAATAAAATAATACCTATAATAATTTAAATTTATTTTTATATATTATTTATGTATAAAATTTTATTAAAAAATTAATATTTCTCTCATATTCGAACTCGAATTAAAACTCGAAATTCACTTGAATTAATCCTATTTTAGAGTCATTCAAATCAAATTTAATTTTTATTTTGAACAAAATTGACTTGAATCTAATCCTACTTTGCGAGAACTCATAGACCCTGCCTTCTTTGCTTGAAGCTCAGGTATTCTTCCTTGCCCACTTATGAAACTAAAGCATCCATTCTCTCCCGCCTACCACAAATCCGGGAAAACCTATAGAACCGATAAAAGAAGACTACAAAGTAAGATACTTTACATATGTATTCATTGGTAGTATTTCCGCAATAAGAAGTGCCTGCATCACAATAGATCACTATGATCCATATGTTGTAGACAAACAGGTAGATAACACCTTAACTAGGGTTAAATTTAAACCGAATTGAGTTTGAGCTCACTTTGACTTTAGTAGAGTCAAGCTTGAGCTTGTTTTGTATTGAAATTTTTAAATTTGTTAGCTTTACGAATCGAATATCTTTAAAACTCAAGCTTCAACTTAAGCTAGAATATTGAACTCTCAAGTTTGAGCTCACTTGAGCCTAGCAAGTTCAAATCGAGCTTGAGTTCAAATTCAAACAAGCTCAATCAGCTCAAATCCAACCCTAACCCTTGCCGTTATATATATTTAAGTGTATTACAAAAGTTTCATATAACGGGGCTTTCCACTTGCCAATAATCTCTCCGCTACCACCAAAACTTTACCTTTCAAAATCCACACTTCTTGAATTTGAGTAACCCCTTACAATATTCGGATCATCAAACTACAAATCTGAATCAGATTATTGATGTACACAAGTATATGCAAACATTAACAAATGATTAATGAAGGTATTGAGTAAAGTTTTAAAACAAATTCACAAAATCTTTTCGAGTAACAAATTGTGTTTTAGACATGTTACTAAAGAAGCAATATTATGTATCTAGTTTTGAATATCCAATCAGATATTCAAATGATGTATATGATTAATTGTTACTTTATTTTTAATTTAAAATCATTCAATTAAATAATGATAGATCATCTGAATATCTAATTAAGTACTCAAAACTGAATGCGTATGATTTTATTGATGAGTTGTTTTTCACAAGCCAGAACAAGAGACTTACTTGTCAATTCTTTTTCTGATTTTCCTCAACAGCTTGAGGTTATCATGCTCAGTGTGCTTGATGAGCTTCTCTATAAGCATATGCTTTTGCAAAGGGCCAAGCTTGGTGACATCAACCACAGCTTTTCCTGCAGCATCAACATCGAACAAAGATGATTTCAGTCTGTCAAAAGTTGGCAATCTCTCAATGGCAGCCCACTGCATAGCATATTCAACGTCAGGATTATTGTCACTCCTCATCGAGCGGCTTATGAGACTCGATGCTTGGCGCCTGAATGACGACCTCAGGCTCCTGCCAATCTCTGCCAACTCGATTCTTAGGGACTCTATCTCGTCTGAACCAACCATTTGAGCCATTTTCAAAGGCTGATTCTTTCCTTGCAGCTTCAAGCTTCAAATTATTCTTGAACTTAACCCTTCTGGTTGATAATGATTAAGGCATAATGCTTAGCTTCGGTGGCGAAGAAACTTGATAGATTGAAAGGTGTGAAAGAGAGGGAGATGGAAGAAATTTAAAAGCCTCTGATTATGAGTTCGTATTTCAGCAAGTTTATAGTTGACTTTTTATATTATTATCTATTTTTTCAGGATCATGAAAGTTTACATCCTCAAAATACAAGAAAACTTAGCTGAGTTTGTGTTTCTAGAAGAGTGTGTATATATCTGCACAAGTACATTGAATGATTATGGAATTTTATAGGCAAATTTTTAATATGGTTCAGTTAGTCAACCAAGAGCCTATGTTGATGGAGATGTTATAGATTAAGGATTTAGAGGAAATAGCAATAGAACAAAGTTACGTACACATAGTTTTGCGTATTAGTCAATTAAAAACTCAGATGATGTGTCATTATATAATTGTTTATTATTTTATTTATAATTTAAAATCATACTATTACATAATAACACATCATTTAAATACTTAATTGGGTATTCAAAATTTTATTTATTTAGTTTGAAAGCTTCACTTGCTTGTAGATTGCTTAAAAGTCTTAGTACAAGGCTAGGGTTACAAGTAGGGCTAGATTCGAGCTCGAGCTCAACTCGGTTCATATATAGGTGGCTCGAGTTGAGCTCGAACTCGACCGAGCTCGACTAAGGCCGGCTCATTTCGGGCTCAAATTTGGCTCGGTTCGGCTCGACTCATTTTTCGTTATTAAAACAACATCGTTTTTAATATATATTGGTCAAAACGACGTTGTTTTATATCAAAAATTTTAATTAGAAAATCTGACGAGTAGCTCGAGCTCGGCTAATGTCAGCTCATTTTGAACTCGACCGAATTGAGCTCGAGCTGACTCGGTTCGAATCCAACCCTAATTACAAGTGTAACTGAATAAACAAAATACATAATAATACAACTTAATGGACGTCATTATTATTTTTTGTTCCCAGTACGATAGGATAGGAATTGCATTGTAATTGTCAAAATCATAAAAGCAATTCCACTATAACAGAAAATTCAATATAAGTGGATATAAATATTTTAATTTCTGAAAATAAAATATATTAGAGATTTTATCCAAATGTTTTCTAAAATAGTTTTTGTGTACTATTTTGAAAATGGGTATAAAATTGAACGATAATAAAAAAATTTTCTATTTAAAATTTTGTAAAATTAAAAATATTTAAAAACAATTCAATTCTTTTGTCATTTATTTTAGTTTTTAATTTTCTTTTTTTAAAATCAAAAATTAAATTTACCATTGTTATCATTCTCAAAAGCTTAAAGCTGGCATGGCCCTTGATTTTTTATTATTGATTTATATAAATTTATTTTTTTAATAAATCGTGTGAACAAGTGTCTGATCTAAATGATAAGCCATGGAAGTCAATTACTTGCGATACTAAATTGCAATTACTTTGAGGCTGAATTAACTTTCCCACCCGCACTTTGATGAAATGCTGACTTTCTGCCGTTTAAGTTTGAAATTTTCATTTATCCTCCTAGCATTCACTTTAGCTAATGAAAACCATTTTATTTAAGTGTAAATTACTAGTTTATCTTTTTTTAGTAAAATTACGAAACCATTTTGAACACTTAATATAATAATCAATTACTAATCTATCCTTATGTTCATTAAAATTGTGAAAATACTCTAAACTAATTTTTTGAAAATGACATTTTTTGACTCGACAAAAAGATGGGAGTACTGAGTAAGTAGGATCAAATGCGTAGAAAGATCCCATCAAGTTGAAATGCATGGTCTTGCCATCATGTAAAGGATGGCCTCCTATTTTCCTTAGCATGTGTAGGGTTTATGTGGTGGTAGTGATAGTAGTGTTTTTGTTTGAATGATAGTTTTGGAAACGATAGTGTTTTCCAACAAAGGTGGTAAGGGTGTTTGAGTGATGATTTTAAAATAACCTCTTCTTCAAATGGAACTGGTGGTGGTATTTGCATCTAAGAGATGATTTTCGGCAGGGTGGCGTTTCAAATAAGAGAGGATTGTTGAGGAGATGACGGAGGTGATGGAGTCCATGGCAACAGTGAAGACAAAAGTTGCCACTACTATAAGTAGAATTGAAAGAGCAAGAAGAGATGGAGAAGAAAACAAAAAAAATGGCATCATATTGCTCTTCGACATAACAATTTTCACTAATGAATACAGACAACAGGTGTGAAAATAAATGTAAACTTAGAAAGTGAAAGATCGTTGTTTCATCTAACTTCGGGTGGGAAACAATCATTTGGCCTTAGACATTTAATTGTTTATTAGATTAGTTTAAGAATTATATATATATATATATATATATATATATATATATATATATATATATATATAAGTACATAGTTATCAATATCCTACGATATATAGTACATATCCTATAGTATGATACGATATAAGTAAAAAACGATATATATCATAAGTTGTATCGAATTAATATAGTACAATAGATATATTATAGGATATGATATAAATTAATTATACGAATCGATACATTTTTTAAAGAAAATAATGATATACTAAGGGTGTATATGAGAAATCTTAAATTTGTAATAGTATTTGTGATATTTTCTAAAAAATAATGAAGTATCAATTAGATTTTTTATTATTTTATTATTTAAAAATATATCATACGATATAATATAATATTTAATACACAATATAAAAAATTAGATTTTTAATACATGATATGATATACAATACGAGTATTCTCAAAGTCAAACGCCATAATCAATGAAAAGATTCATTTGGATTTGATTTCCACGTTCATTACAGCGACAAAATCCACAGTTTGAGAGTTTAGCATGTTGATTTTCTATTTTAATGAACAAAAAATTGGCCCAGGAAATGTCAAATCATCCATGAAATAAGCGCAAATTCCAGATAAACATTCTAAATCAATACGCTCAACCATGTTAGGTAGTGGCTTGCATTGTACTTTCCGTGTGCTTGTGATAACATTATCCTCCGAATCTTCTTTTAACGTGTGTATATACGTCAAATATTGTATTTATTTGGACAGTAAAATTAGTAAAATAATAAAACTTTCAAAATAAAGATTTGGATTTAAATTTATCGTATTTATTAATCTTTAACTTACTTAGTATAGTAGTTATAAGTCCGATCACAAATAAGGACAGAGCGCCAACTAACAAAACAAATATATATTGTATTTGTTTGTCCGAGTGGATATAAAAAGAACCGAGTCTGAATATATCTTGTTTCAAATTTGATTTGAACAAAAATTAATTCCGTTTAAATTCGTTAAGTCAAAATTAAAAATTGTTTGAGTTCAATTTGATTTCTAAGTTTGAAGAGTAAAACTCATTTCTTATTTATGATTCGGATTTATGGTTTATTAATAAAAGAATGTCGTTTTATCTAATAATAAGCAAAATAACATTGTTGTGATAATTGTTTGACACAACTTGAATTGAGCTGTGAATTAAACTTCATCAAAATCTAGTTATCTAACCCGCTCACAAGTGAAACCGAATTGGTTTTAATTAAAATCTTTAAGGTTTAGGATTTAAAGTTAGGTTTTGATTGATTTGGGTTGAACTTGAACAAAAATCAATCTAAAATTGATTTGAATCCAAAAGGTCAAGCTCAAAATCAACTTAAAATAAACAAGTTGAGAGTCTAACTCAGGTTAAGTTAAACTCAAACTCAAACATTGGATCGATTTGAACTTAGTGTGTTTATAAAAGACAAATTCAATTCTTGATACAAACTTGAGCCACTCAATGTAAATTGTTATTTGAGTTCTATTAGCTAAGGTTAAAAAAGAATATAATATAACAAAATGCTAGTAGATAAAAAATCAACAGATTGAAATATAAGATGATTTTTTTTCTCTGAAATTGTCTAAAGAATTATTAAAAATATATTTTAGTACAATGTTATCCTTTTTATATCTTCTTCGTAGTTAGAAACTTTTTCTTCTTTAGGCTGTTCGTCCATTTAATATTCCACCTCAAATTTTCCTTTTTACGTTAGAAAAACTCTAAATTTTGTAGGAGTGGTAAGGCCGAATCAAATTCGAACACCCTCCAGATCAAATTTAAATCAAATAAAAAATAATTTAATTCAAGTTTAGTTCGAGTTTATCAAGTTAAAATTAAGAACAGTTAAAGTTATAAATTTGAACTGAATACCTCATAACTTAAGTTTAACTCAATTTTAAAAATAAGTGAAATCTTTCAATTCAAATTAAACTCAAATTTAAATTAAACAAATTCAAATTGAATCAACTTTCGAGAACAAGCCAACTTGATTCAAATCTAGTCTTAAAATTTTGTAACATATGTAAATCTATCAAATAATATACTATCTTATATGTACAAATTTAGTATACGTATGTTTGTTATTATGGCAATATGTTGATGAGATTTTTTGTCATCAACCGGGAAAGTATGGAATTTTGGGCTTTGTGCATAATAGACTAAGATATACCGGTTAAAATTAGCTAAATAATCATGTATCCATTATATAAGAATGACAAATGATTGAAACACAAGACACTTATTAATGTGGTTCAACTTCTTATATCGAATTTTTCAGATTCACGAGTTTTACTAGTCTAATAATCTTAAAATTCGAATTTGAGTTTGAATTCTAAAATATTGTAAACTCTCAAATTCAAATTCAAACTTGAATTTGTTTGAGCTCGAATAAGCTTAGTTTGAATTTAATTCTAATAAAAGGTAACCAAAGATTGCCGCCTTAGTCAAGGAACTTATATTTGCGTGACGGGCTATTGGTCCCTAATCGTATAGCTTATCGTGAAAACAATTTCAGATTCAAACCAATTTGTGTAAGAATGACTTAATCTATTTTTCAATATCTAACATAACTTCTATCCTAAAGCAACCCTCCACAGCTTTTATTAGCTTGTTGGCCATGTCAAGATAATTGCACCTGGCACCCTGATAAAAGGAACTGACAACTCCAATCTTACTCCACTAAAAAAAAAAATTATGATTCATAATTAAATGCAACAGAAACGATGAGTTCAGAATCTTCAGATATACGAAATTCAAGGGCCGCATTTCCTCTCCTGATTTACAGGATATTAAAATAATTATCAATTGGCTGGCTCTCTGCAGATAAGCAACTAATGCCATCGCCATTATTCCAGGCGTTCAACTTAATATTTTTTTATTGATAAATTATAAAACTGGAAGAGCAATACGAACATGACTTGATTCGATAGGATTATGGTACAAAATTTTAATACGATTTTTGACTTAATCCATTCTTACAGATTTGCCAGACGAGTTAAATATAATAACATTATGGATGGCAATGGAGTGGAGAGGAACTGAATATTTTAATTCCAGTCTCCGTTCTTACAACAAAAACCTTTCTCCGTTCTTGATACGAAGATAATATAAAATCTACGTTCCCTTCTAGCAGGAAATTTCCCTCCACTTTCTCTCTCATTTCTGACAGAAATATAATGAAATATTTAGTATGGGTTAGGACATATTTGAATAATTGAAGAGTATTTTAATATTTAAGAATTTTGAAGACACGTAAGAAATGAGACAAATAGAGGAGGGGACGTGTTGAGGAGAGAACAAATTAAAGATATATCTATTCTAGTTTTATCCCTTATTACGAGGATTTTAACCATCAGTATTCCTATCTTCGTAATCGTTCCTATCAAAGAATCTCCTTCTCGTTTGCAGAGGGACGACCAAAGATCCAGTTTGATGAATCAAATTGTCATATCTGAATACTACCTTAAGCTTGCAAGTAGACTTAGCAAAAGTTGACACAACCTGTTAACCTGATATAACATGACAAATAAAAAATTAAAGCTAAGGTTATGATTTTTGATATGAAAAATAATTCAAATCGAGTTTAAGTTGACCCTTAAAAAATCAAATTGTATTTGGGTTAACACAAAGCCAACCCAAATAACCCAAACTAACTAAGCCGAAAATCACTAATACTACAACTGAAAATTGGTATCCAAAGCCAATCTAATGTAGTTGAAACACTTATTTGCACTAATGATTGGTTCTTTGGTCAAATTAGTAACACAACTATTGAATTATTATTTTTATTATTATTATAATTTTAAATATGATTTATATATTTATTTTTCACCTTTTTTTTTATGTTGATTTAGAAGATAATTACTTTAATTTAAATGAGCTCTCAGAGGATATTACTAATAGTGATACAAGCAAAGAAGATGATTAATAAAAACAATGTTTTAACATTTTTTTATACTAGGATTTTTCTACTAAAAACTTGAATTTAGTTTTTCATTAGTTCAATTATGATAGTTACTTTAAATTAACACTCAAATGATTTTGCTCCTTCCAACATTGTTCAAGTTAGTTGGATATTACTTGGAGGAGCTAATCTTAGGCTTTTTGATAGAAATTTATCATTTTATACTAAAGACGGTTATTCTAATTATATAATTCTTTCTAACATACTTTTAAAAAACCATTTGTAGTTTAAGCATAAAATCAAGATTCTACACAAGCAGAAACAACATTAAAATATGAAGAACAGTCAAATCCTTCTAGATGCACAGCTCTTTTAGACTTTGATTCTCATAAAGATTGTGTATATATAATTTAGAAATCAGTAGTTTAGGAACTTATATATGGCTCCTTATATGCATTCTCCACATCAAGAATGTGACAGGGAAAGTAGAGAGTGGAGTTATGAACCACTTCGTTTACTTAGAGCAATTACATGGACGTGTAAAATCGACCACTCTCCTACTGAATTAACCACCTAAAAGCAATTTGTCATGAGTCGCCAGTTGTGAGTGTGGCAGGGCGTTGTCCCAGCACAGCCCGCGCGCACATCAAAAAAGCAGTCCATGGACAACAACTTGTTTCCACTGTCCAGCCTCATTTTGGGTTTGTCCAACGCACATGTCAAACAACACAACCAACCCAAGTGCCAGAATGTGCTAGTAGATTTTATGGGAAAGTTGTGTCTAGAGAATTTTAGGACTCATGATATTTATCCTGTACCACTAGTATCTAGCTTTTCTTAGGGTCAATTATGTAATTTCATACTAGATGTTTCTTAAGTTTATGCTTATGTGAAGGGTCAATTGTCTAACAATTCTATCAAGTTGGAATAAGAACAAGAAGCAACAAAACTCTCATTTTCAGCATTCTCTCTAGTGTTTTCTTTGTGTGCTATTGTTAGATGTGTACCGGGTGTTGCACAGTAACTTTAGGGAGTGATCAAATCGTTTGGAGAGAAAAAAAACCAACAATATGGAAATTTTAGAGTTGCAGATTTCTGATTTAAAATATGTTGGAGGAAGATACAAAAGTTACAATATAACCATTGACAACAACAAGATTGTTTACAATATAAAGAAATTCATAAAAGACAAAAAAAGGCATTTAAGGCAATGTGCAACATTTTCATCATATGCAAATGTTTCACCTTCTGAGGAAGTTCAACCTTCCAATCAAATATGCAAAAAGAGAAGCAAATAATACGGGATATAAAGGAAGCACAACACCAGTAGCGGCCAAGCGATCATGGTGAAAACCGAAATAATCTTTGATAAAGCTAGTTAGACTTGTTTTTCCGAAGGTAATAATTTCCTGACTGATATCTCCATACTGTGAAGTGATCAAAGCGTTCAGTGTCCAGGAACTGGGGATTAAATAATACAACCAGACCCACCATAAAAATCAACATATTGAAATAGAAGATGAGTTTTTCTTCTGAAATTGTCTAAATAATTATTAAAAAATATATATTTTAGTCCGATGTTATCCTCATAAATATCTTCTTCGTGGTTAGAAACTTTTTCTTATTTAGGCTGTTCGTCCATTTAATATTCCACCTCAATTTTTTGTTTAAGGAAAGACTTTAAATTTTGTAGGAATACATACAAATCAAATCAAGTTTAAACACCTCCTAACTTGAGTTTAGCTCAAATAAAAAATAATTTGACTTAAACTTAACTTAAGTTTGTCAAATCAAAATTAAGGATGGTTCGAGTCATAAATTTGAGTTGAGCACCTTTTAGTTTGAGTTTGGTTTGATTTTGAAAATGAGTTGAATCTTCTAACTTGAATACAACTCAAATTTAAATTAAACAAAATCAAACCTAACTATTTGTAAAAATTGAGCTGGCTTGATTCAAATCTAGTATCTTACAAAAATCTATCAACTAATATACTATCTTATGTGTAGAGATTTAGTATACAATATGTTTGTTATTATAGCAATATGTGATGAGATTTTTCATCATCTTAGAAATGCAATTTCGCCCTTGGTGCATGATAGACTAAGATAATGAGGTTTAAAATTAGGCCAAAAGACTTATTCCCACCAAGGTTTGGTCAATTTCCAAACTCCCACTCGTAAAATTTTAAAAATTCAAATACTCATCCTTTTGTTAAAATTCTTTGATGGGCTTAAAGATAAGACCATCATCTAAAAAGAATTAAAATTTTATCTCATTTTCTCTTACTCTAAAAAATAACAATTTCCTCCAACCTAAGTTTTGAAAAGTTACATTTCCCCCCTAGGGTTTTTATTTCTTTTCCAACATTTCCGACCAACTTCTCTTTCGTCGACTGCTTAATCTTCAACCCACCCATCTTTATCTCCAGTGCTCTCTCTCCCTCTGAGTGCATCTGATCATTGATTTTGTCAAATTGAATGAAGACTAAACTAAACAAAATTGGCGCATCTTGCCTCCCTCCCATTCACGATAGGTCGATTTCAAACCAAATTGAACAAAGATTATCAGTTATGGAGTCTTCGTTTGGCCGATAAATATCATCGATTTGGTTTGTGTCGAACTAAGCTTTGGCCACCATTCTTTAGGGAGAGCACTCAGAGGGAGAGAGAGCATTGAAGATGAAGATGGATGGGTTGAAGAAGTCACCTGTGATGGAGAAGCTAGCCAGAAATGTTGGAAAAAAAAAACCCTAGGGGAAAAATGTAACTTTTTCAAAACTTAGAGTGGAATAAAATTGTTAGTTTTTTTAAATTAATGTGGAAAATAAAATAAAATATTATTTTTTTACTTTTTGCTAAATGACAGTTTTACCCTTAATCCTAACAGAGAATTTTAATGGAAAGGTGGGTATTTAGGGTTTTGAAACTTTGTTGGTAGGAGTTTTGGCATAGACCAAACCTTGGGTGGGAATAAGTCTTTTGGCCTTTAAAATTAGTTCTATCATGTATCCAGTATATGAGAATGACAGATAATTCAAACATAAGAAATTTATTAATATGGTTTAACTTCTTGTTTAAGAACCTGCACATTATGATAAGATAGAGTAAATATCTCTTGGAAGTTTTTCCATGTTTCACCTATCTATAAGTATCTTTATTCATACAACTAAGAGTGAGAGTTACAACCTTATTCTTTACCAAAAAAATTTAATTTCAAAAATTGACTTTCTACTCCATTTTACTAGAGATAATGTAATTGAAGAAAAACTAATTGATTTTGATTTGGTAGATTTGCTCATTTTTATTTTTTCATATAGACGCAAAACAACGGTAAAAAGTAATATGAAAGGTTGTTACTTTAGTCAAGGAACTTATACATGCATAAGGAGCTATTAGTCCCTAATCCTATAGCTTATATGGAAAACAGTTTTAGATCCAGACTAATTTATGTAGAAATGATCTGATATCATCGTTATAAGGTTGGTTATTATACTCGAGATTTGACCTATTTAATGTAATTGGTTCAGTTTTGAAAGAATAGTTCGATTTGAATGAGATTCTTCACTAAATATATATATATATATATATAAAGGCCAAAGGACTTATTCCCACCCAAATATTCCTCTTTTCGCAAATTCCCACTCATTATCTTTCAAAAACCTAAATATCCACCCATGGACTGTTATGTTTATTAGTTTTAAAGGTAAAATCATCATTTTACTAATAATATTGAAAATAAACTAAAATTGTATCTTTTTCCCCCATAAACACTAAAAACAAATAATTCCCCCCTAGGCAAGTTTTAAAAATAATATTTTTCTCTCTAAGTTTTTTTCATTCTTCGATGTCATCTCTAGCAACCTCTCTTTTCTATTCCTCCAATGGCCACTCTCTCCCCATCTCTCCCTCTGATTGGTCATCCAAAAGTTGGGAAGACAAAGTTGTAGCATCATCTTCCCTGATGAAGCTTTTGGACACTTTGTCTTCCCAACTTTTGGATGGTTGACTGGAAGAAGAGGTGGGGAGAGAGTGGTCGTCAGAAATGGCACTGAAGAATAAAAAACCCTAGGTGGGAAAGGATACTTTTCAAAACTTGGTTTAAGAGGAAATTATTAATTTTTAAGGTTTAAAGGGAGAAAAAAGACAAATTTTTAAAATTAATGGATTTGGTTAATTTTAATAGTTTATGAATAGGTATTTAAGTTTTTAAAAAATAATATATAAGAATTTGGGAAAAGAGTAATTTTTGGATGGAATAAGTCCTTTGGCCATATTAAAATGACCTAAATCTCCTCTTTAATACGGCACATAACTTCAATCCTGAAGCATCTCTCCACCGCTTTTCTTTGGTGGCCATGTCAAGATAATTGCACCTGAAACCGTGATAATAGGAACTGACAACTCCAATCTTACTCCACTAAAAAATATATATTTATGATAAAAAATTAAATGCAACAGAATCGATGATTTCAGTTATGCGAAATTCAAGGGGCGCATTTCTTCTCCTGATTTACTTGGTATAAAAAAAATAATCAATTGGCTGGCTCTCTGCAGATAAGCAACTAATGCCATCGCCATTATTCCAGGCGTTCAACATAATATTTTTTTATTAATAAATTATAAAACTTGGAAGTGCAATACCGACATGACTTGATTCGATAGGATTGTGATACAACATTTTAATACGCTTTTGACTTAATCCAATCTTACAGATTTGCCAGACGTTCCACAAAATTTTTTTTTTTGTACACTTTCGTTTGCTATAAGACATTGCTCCAGTCACTGTTGACTTACTATTTGTCTGCTCCCACGATTAATTGTTGATGTCTTCACAAAAGCTTACCACCAAAGACGTTTCAAGGATTTACTTTTTAATCTCAAGATGGATTGTACGTTAAATTGGAATATGCATTACCTTTAGGGATGGCAATGTGGTGAAGAGAAGCTGAATACCCTAGTTTCTATCTCTGTTTTTAGAACGAAAGCCTTTCCCTTTCCTTGATATGAAAGTGATGGAAAATCCGCATCTCCTTATGACTGAAAATTTCTCTCCGCTTCCCCTCTCATTTCGTGCAGAAAAAAATAATAATAATTTCTCCCCACTTCCCCTCTCATTTTCTATTAAAAAAATAATGAAATATTTAATATGTACTAAGGCGTATTTGAATAATTTAAGAGTATTTTGATATTCAAGGAATTTTGATATATGTAAAAAACGACATAAACTTGGGAAGGGGCTTGTCAAGAAGGGAACGAATTAAAAATATATATATTCCTATATTGTCTTTGATTACGTGGATTTTAACCATCACTATTCCAATCTTCATTGTCGATCCTATCATGAATCTCCTCCTTGTTTGTTGAGGTACAACCCAGAGATCCGATTTGACAGATTGAATTGTTATATCTAATTACCACCTTGAGCTTGCATGTTGGCTTAGCAAAATTTGACAAAACCTGTTAATCCAATGTGACATGATAAAAAAAAATAAGGTTAGGGTTATAATTTTTGAAACCAAAAATAGTTTCAGTCAGATTTGGGTTGACCCAAAAAAATTAGGTAGTGTTCAGGTTGAAACAAAACCAACCCGAATGACCCAAACTAATCCAAAAATTAGTAACACTACTACTGAAAATTGGTGCTCGAAGCCAACCTAATGTAGTTGAAACATTTATTTGCACTTGACATTGTTTCTTTGGTCAAATTGGTAACATGACTACTGAATTATTATTATTATTATAGTTTTAAATATGATTTACATATTTGTTTTTCACCATTTTCTCTTTATGTTGATTTAAAAGATAATAACTTTAATTTAAATGACCTCCCAGAGGATATTACTAATAGTGATACAAGCAAAGACAATAATCAATCAAGATTGTGTATATATAACTTTAGAAATCAATAGTTTAGGAACCTACACATGGCTCTTTATATGCATTCTTCCCATCAAGAATGTAACTGCAGGGAAAGTGGACAGTGGAGTTATGAACCACTTCGTTTACTTGATTAACTACCTAGAGCAATTACATGGACATATAAAATCGACTACTCTCCTACTGAATTAACTACCTAAAAGCAATTTGTCACGAGCCGCCAGTTGTGACTGTGGCGGTTCGTTGTCCCTGCACAGCCCACACGCACATAACAAAAGCAGTCCATGGACAACAACTTAGTTTCCAGTATCCAGCCTCATTTTGGGTTTGTCCAACCCACATGTGAAGCAACACAACCAACCCAAGTGCCAGAATGTGCTGGTAGATTTTGTTGGGAAGTTCTGTCTAGAGAATTTTAAGACTTAACGATAATTTCTTATACAACTAGTATCTCGACTTTTCTTATGGTCAGTTATACAATTTCTTAGCTAGATATTTCTTAAGTTTATGCTTATAAAGGGTCAATTGTTTAACAGTTGTATCAAGTTGAAAGAAGAACAAGAAGCAATAAAACTCTCATTTTCAGCATTCTCTATAGTGTTTTCTTTGTGTGCTATTATTAGATGTGTACCAGGTGTTTCACAGTAACTTTAGGGAGCAATTGGCCTACGACAAATGGCATAGAGAGAAAAACCAACAACATGAAAATTTTAGAGTTACAAATTTCTGATTTATAATATGTTGGAGGAATTTAGAAAAGTTACAATATAACCATTGACGACAACAATATTGTTAACAATGTAAAGAAATTCACATAAGAGAAAAAAGGCATTTAAGGCAATGTGCAACATGTTCATCTCTGCAAATGTTTCACCTTCTGAGGAAGTTCAACCTTCCAATCAAATATGCAAAAAGAGAAGCAAATATTACAGGGTATAAAAGAAGAACAACACCAGTAGCGGCCAAGCGATCATGATGAAAACCGAAATAATCTTTGATAAAGCTAGATAGACTTGTTGTTTTTCCAAAGGCATTAATTTCCTGACTGATATCTCCATACTGTGAAGTGATCAAAGCGTTCAGTGTCCAGGAACTGGGGATTAAATAATACAACCAGACCCACCATTTGGGAATGTGCTGCAAAAAAATGTATATAGTTTTTGTTCAAAATTATCCAATCATACAGTGATAAATTATCTGAATACCCAATTAAATACGTAAAACTGAGTGCTCATAGTTTTGTTGATAGTTTATAGCTTACCGGTTGAGGCATGATGTATCCGGAAAACAAATTGAATAAGGTGTAGAAGACTGAGGTTAGAATTGCGGCAACCAGTTCATTTGGTGTCAATGCCACAAGGAGCATGCCCAGATAATTGAAGTACAACATTGTCATGAAAAAGGCATACAAATACCAGAAAATCTTATATGCCGACCAATAAAATCCCATCATTGGATAGGTGATTATTATAAACACAAATGCTTCGACAAATATGTAAGGAATTTCAACTGCCACCTACAAAACAAATTAATGCATATAAATATTATTATTGCTAATGTAGCCTCAATCCGAGTATGTTGGACCAGTTAAAGCGTCAAGGTATTGTCCACTATGGACTTCGTTGACCTCATGGTTTTTCTTTTAAAAAGTGCATCATGACGTAGAGGGAGATCCAGGGCCCTTGGCTTTTGTTAAATTTGGGATTTTTTTACATCAGCACAACTCCCAGTTGAGTTTGGGGAGAGCTTATGGTATCCTCCCCACAAACCTAGAAACCTAGGGAGCGCACCTGACATTATCTTCATAGATGGGGCCTAGGGGCTTGGGGAGAGCACCTAGCATCATTCCCACATAAAAAGCCATTGTTGATGTTGTCTTGATCCACACATAATAGGTCATTTAAAGTTGCTAAGATATTGTCTATTTTGGACTTTGTTAGTCTCACGGTTTTGCACATAAAAGGTGTCTTATGATAAAGGAGACAATGAATTTATATTGACTCAAGACCCTAGACTTCTATTCGATGTGAGATTTTTTGTATCAACAATTATATAAGTTGTGAAGATTATTATACCTGTGCAAATGCATAAGCCCATGGTGAGTACATCCCTGCAAATTTTTCTCGATACATAACAGTTCGTTCTATCGAAACATAAGGAATGACTGTTGAACAATTATTTATGCCTAAAAATATCACTGCAACATAAAATGCACCAAATATATTGAATAAACTCTGCTGATCATCCCTGCAGATGGAAAGGAAAAACCAACAACATGAAAGTTAGATACTGGCAATGCAAACAGTTATCCCATTAGTATGAGAAATGCATATCAGAAACAACATTTGAACTTACATATTCCTTCCTCGGTTCCAAAAGAGTGCGCCGAAAAGAAAAGCTGCTATCACAACATGCATGATTCGACGCAAGTTGTATGAAGGACTTCTCCAGTAAGACCAATATTGTTTCCATAGGCAATTCTTGAACTGCCCCCAGAAGTCTTGCGTGAAGCGTGTTGGGAAATGCAGATCTCTTGAATCAGGAAGCGGAGTACTTGACTCCCTTACAAGCTCTTTGTTTTTCCTACAAAATGTTAATGCATGAGAAAAATCTTCATCTTACATTCACATTTTATGATCTTTGGAGCTGAGCTTACTCATTTAGAACAGAATCTTTGTATATTTTAGTGAAATCTACGCCAAGTTCAGCTTCTGCAGATGCAGAAGTGAGTTCTAATATCCATGTTGCTGGATTGTAATTGTCCTTAATCTTCGGTACTCCACTGATACTCTGTCATTAAAACTTGTTAGCAGCCAGAAAATTTAGGAGGAAATGCATATTTTAGAACTAGTACATTTATAGAAAACTAGCCTGGAAATAGTCTATAAGCTTGCTTGAATGCTTTCCCAATTCTCCTGAGTAGACCACGTGCCCACCCCTTTTCAAAAGGATCAACTGAATTTGAAAGGTTGTTGCATCAGTAAACTGATTTCAAGAAAGATCAGAATTTCACAACTAAATTCGGATTTTACCTCATCAAATGCTTCGAATATGTCAATACTTGGTTGGTGGATAGTGCAAACAATTGTCCTTCCAGTCTCAACTACATTTTTCACAACACGCATGACAATTGCTGCTGCTCGTGCATCTAACCCGGTTGTTGGTTCATCCATAAAGATTATAGATGGATTGGCAACAAGCTCAACGGCTATTGTGAGGCGCTTGCGTTGCTCAGTTGATAGACCACTGTTACCTGGGAGACCAACTAAAGAATCCTTAATTTCATCAAGCTCAATGATCTCTAGGACTTCATTTACAAATGCCTGTCAGAATATGCCAATGGCAACTTGAACATGAGCATAAATTGTATCAGTACTATTTGAGAAGATAATGTTGTTCTTACAGTTTTAGTTTTAGAGTCAATCTGAGGAGACAACCGTAACCACGTAGAAAACATCAGAGATTCTCCTACTGTGATTTGAGGAGAATGAATGTCAGTTTGCTCACAGTAACCTGAAATTCTAGCAAATGTTTCTTGAACCTTTGGATACCCGCCAATTTTAATTTCCCCTTCAATATAGCCAGTAGTTTTTCTTCCTGCAAGAACATCAAGAAGAGTTGTTTTTCCAGCTCCACTAACCCCCATTAATGCTGTAAGAACACCAGGCCTCAATGCGCCCGTAACATCGGAAAGTAATTGAACTTTGTTGTCAGCAAATCCATGTTCTCTCATTTCCTAAAACCAATGTACAAATTATATAATTAGAACTAATTCCTACAAACAAGTATCCTGCAATGACAACGAAGGCGACACAGAGCGGTTAATGAGGAGTACCAAAGGAGTGTCGACAAAGTAGCTCATGTTCTCAAATGTTAGTGTTAGTGGTTGAAAAGGTAAGACCATCTTGCCTGAAAATATCGAAGAAAAGTCAGACATTGTAAGTGGAAACAAATATGAAAGAACAGGCTTCAATATGAGAAATGGAATCAACCTTTTATAGATCCTTGATTAGGAGGATTTTTTCCAGTGTTTTCTAAATGTTCACCGTCAATGGAACTTTGAATTCCTTGTATCTTGGCAAAATTTTCCTGCGAAATCATGGCACGAGATGATCCAGGAGCTGCATTTGCAATAAAAATTGATTTAAGAAACTTATGCCAGTATGATTTTTCTTTGGTTAAAATATGAAAGCTCGACCGAGTAACTTACGCTTCAAGAAACTTAAGGCCACGACAAAGATGGTATTGAAAAATAAAGTGAATCCAAACAAGGAACCGAGTGATATCCAGAAGTAATATCCTTCGTAGTTTAGTCCACGGCTGTTGAGTATTTCTGTCCCTATTGTAACATTTGTAGACAGCATCTACATTAACATAACGAAGCACAATGCAGTGAGTTTCTTCCTCCAGATTTTGATTTACTTTTAAGTTTCAGTCAAGAACAATGCAGAGTGTTGTCCTAATCAGAAAATGCCATAACTTCAGCTATGCGAGACTCACCTTTTGCCATCGAGGTGCAAGAAATTCATTTCCAGAAAGGCCTATCTCTCCATATGTAAGGGGGGAAACCCAAAAACCCCACTTCAACCACAATGGCATAGAGGCTGTAACCAAAAACACAGCATAGGTTAGTTCTTCCAGGCAAAAATTCTGCTATCAGAATTGAGAAAATTGCATAATCCTTACGATGCTTGATAATGAAGCCACCAAATATCAGGACAAATAATACTCCAAAACCACCGGCTGTCATAGCTGCAGTTACGGTTTGGCAGATGGATGCCAAACATCGGAACAAGGAGACTGATGCCAAGTGCACAGCAAAAAGTATAATAAGGTGGCGAAAGAACCTGAAATCAACAGAGACATTTATATGCCAGAAATCTATCATTTGATCAACAAAATCAACTATATACAGAATTAATCCGTAAAGGCACTAAAAACATAGCGTTCTCAGGTGAAAGTTACCTTGAGGCCTCAGGGGTGTATCCGATGACATAGTAGGTAAGACATGTCCACACCACAGATTCAATTACTGAAAGAGGGACTTTCAAAATAGCAGTTGGAATTGCATATGCCCAAGCGGGGTAGAAGCGAAGTTCTTTCTGTTTAAAGAAGACTGGAAGTCTTGCAGTAGTCAGAGTCAACTCCGGAACGCCATCGACAAGAAGTATTAGTAGTCCAAAGAACAGGGCTCCCATGTAGTAACTGGCATGAATAACATCAATGCCCATCCGAGTCCTTATAAAGACAGTCATCGCAATAGTTGCAATGACGATAATCTGTAACAGGAAAGTGCTTACAAGTTATAAATTTTTCCGGCCATTACACAGAAAGATAAATTATTAAAGGCTATGAAGCATAAATATAACCTGGATAGTTTTGAATGCATAGATAAAAGAATTTCTCTTCATGAGAAGAAATTCCCTTGACATGCAAGCTTTAAACAGCTTCCAATTGGAAACAGAATACATGTCGAAGGAAAGAGCATCCTTGTGGTTTTTCAACTTATCGAATGGCACTGAGAGATCCTCACGAAGCTTCTTACCTAGAGAAGATTTCTTGAATTTCCTGCAGAACATATCAACTGCAACATAATTGTATGGAACTTCAGTACGGTACCAGTATTGCGCTTGATCCTTCCTCGATATCACCTGCCAATGAAGAAATCAAAGATAAAAGGGTGAAGAACATAAATTTAACCTTGGAAAAGAAATGATTGTAAGCTCCTGTAATGTGCTTACCTCCTGGAGAAAGTCAGCTACTCCTTTTCTTTCAGGACACCTGAAACCACAATCCTCAAAAAACTTTACAATTTGATTGCGTGGTCCTTGATACACAATCTTTCCTTCTGCCATCAAAATAATGTCATCGAAGAGTTCGAAGGTTTCTGGTGCAGGCTGAAGAAGTGAAATCAGTGCAGTAGCATCTATGATATGCACCATCTGCTGGAGACAGGCAACAATCTGATATGTAGTTGAACTGTCCAAGCCATTTGATATTTCATCCATCAGAAGAACATTTGTGGGACCAACTATCATCTCCGCTGCGTAAGCCAGCATAAGTCAATGAAAAATTGACCCTTGAAAGTACAACCCTTTGAAGTTATCTGATGAACCTTTAAACCTGATGCCAAAATTACCTGTAGTCAGTCTCTTCTTTTGACCTCCGGAGATACCCCTTCTCATGACATCTCCCACCATCGTGTCAGCACAGACATCAAGTCCAAGAATCTGGCGAGCCAAGGAAAAAAAATTTTAAAAAAATGAACTTAAAAGCAAAATTACAAGTTACAACTAAATTAAAGAGAATTACCTTCAAGACATAATCAGTTTGAAGGGTTCGATTTAGTCCTTCAACAGATGTTGCCTGTTGAATAAAACCGACATGAACGTTGTTATATCAATTGTTTAATAATGTAGAATGAAACTAGACAAGAATGCTAACGGCACCTTCATGTAAGTGTCTATGTCTGGATCTGGTACAATTCCTGCCTCTTTCTCTCTTTTACTGATTTCCATCATGACATCTGAGCAGTCAAAAAAAAGATAGTTCTATGAGTAAGAATTGATAAGGTAGTTGCAACTAAGAAATCATTGAATTGAACTCAAGGAAACGTACCAGCTCGGCTTCCAACACCCTGACATTGGGCTGAAAAGTCAAGTATTTCCCTCACAGTCATTTCTGCTATATGCAGGTCTTCTTGGCTTATATAAGCTGAAGTTTTCTGAGGAACAAACTCGTCTAGCATGTAACCGTTATACGAGATTTCCCCTGTCACCTGTTGAAGCAAAGGAAAACAAGTATATACATTCAATATCATATCAGTTTTCAGAAATTCAACATTCAATATTGGAAGTGCGAGTAGATTCTCTGCAAAATCAAATGTATGCTTTGAATATTCGATACAATGACAGTCCAACAGAAATGAAATTGATGAAAGTATTAAGAAGTCTCAAACCTTTAGAGATTTCTGAAGATTTCCTGAGAGAGTCTTCAAGAGGGTAGTCTTCCCACAACCCGGAGGGCCAAGCAGAAGAGTTATCCTGCAGAACCCACCAATTGGACATGGATTTACAAGTAAATTGCCAAGCAAATAAAGCGATTATAAATACAATTTGGCCATAAAAATCTGTCAAATTTACCTTCGAGGCTTAATGATGCCACTAACACCATTAATGATGTTTATCTTCTCTTGTACTGACTTGGACCCTGGAAGCCATGATAAGACCTGTTAAAGAAAGGTCTAATTAGCATGTAAGTTGTTTCAATTTGCTTGTAATCAGTTCTCAGAAGATGAAGATACTTACAGATAATGAAGATATAAGAGAATTCCATAAAGTTGGAAGTGGCTTTCCCTGAACGATCTCACACTCAGCTTCCACCCTCAAATTCTTAAATCTTACCTCCACAGAGGGCAATTCAAGACCAACTCTGCAAAAGTTAAAATCACAACATTATCCGTTACTTAGTAGGTGCATATTTGAGTAAAGTTTGAAAAGAAGATCACCATAAACTAATAAAAAATTGAGCTTCCAAACATACTAGTTAAGTTAGAAGTTCATGCAAACATCAACAAAATTATAAGGGTAGTGTCACATGTTATTGGGCCTCTCTCACCCCCAAAAGACGGTTCAAAGAATGAAGTTTTTCTTCACATTCATATGGTGACACCTTGCCCTTTTAAATCCCTCATAGTTTGGACTAACTGTTCAACACTTTTGACAATGAGCCATCTTAAAGGGAGTACTAGGTTACTAGTTGGACCTTCATGTCAACCAATCACTGTGGTGAACTTTTCGGTAAAATTGTTGCAATCATGAATGAGTTTTTTCCTCACACTTACACACTAACATCTAACCCATTTTCCCAACCTAGGTTAGACGACCCAACAATGAATGGCATATGGTGAAATTTAAAAACAAAAGTACTATTATAGGTACAAATTGAGGTAGTAATATCTGATTAGGTCATTTTTAAGTGAAAAAAAAATGTAAACAATCATATCATCCAATCACAAGTTATCACTTTAGTTAATATAGATAAGTTTGTAATATTTGTTTGTAAGCATAATTTTATTCTAAAAACAAAATCATTAGTAGAGTATCAAATTAAGCTTCCAAACATATCAAATAAGTTATCATTTCGCAAACCAGAAAAAGAGACTTACTCATCAATTCTTTTCCTTATTTTTTTCAACAACTGGAGGTTATCATGCTCAGTGTGCTTGATAAGCTTCTCAATGAATATATGCTTTTGAAGAGAGCCAAGCTTGGTGACATCAACAACCCTTTTTCCTTCACCATCAGTCTCAAACAAAGACGACTTCAGCCTTTCAAAAGTTGGCAATCTCTCAATGGCAGCCCACTGCAAAGCATACTCAACATCAAGATCATCTCTCCCAAAGCTTACAGCAGAGCTAGTTCTGAAACTTGATGCATGGCGCCTGAATGAAGACCTCAGGCTCCTTCCAATCTCTGCTAACTCAATTCTCAGTGACTCTATTCCATCTGAACCCACAATCTGAGCCATTTTGCTTAGCTTTACAAGCTACCAAACTTGGCATCCTTTAAAATAGGAACAAACCATAATGTATATATACATGTGTATGCGGAAAATTCTCATGTGCATAAAGCCATTAATCTAGTAACATCTTTCATTCTTGATTAATTTTGATTGGATTAATTTTTTAATACAGCATGTGAAATGTGTAAGTTGTTTATTTGAGTGATGAAAATCATGGAGCTGGTTAACATGAGTTATTATACATCTCTAAGGGTGGATTCGAGTCGAGCCAATTGAGAGACGAATTTATGTTAAGCTCAAATGATCTAAACTCAAACTAAAACTCTAACTCGATAATTCAACTTAAGTTTGAGGGTTCGTTGGTGTTGTCACACCTAAACTTTTATTTCTAACGATTTTTTTCTTCGTAAATGACTCTTCTTCTTTGACAATTCTTTTGTTTTTTTAACAACTCTTCTTCTTCTTAGCATCATTATTCACTATTTTGGCTAATTCAAGCCCGATATTCTGACTCAAATTGACTCTTGTTTAAAGCTCAATTAAGTTCGAATCCAACCTTATATATGTCAACTATTTCTAAATATTGTTTGGTTGTTAAAATTTAATTTCAAATCAGAAGCCAATCCAGTGTTATTCATTGTTGATTGATTTAGATTAAATTAATTTTTTAAATCAATTGTGTGAAACATGATAAGTATTTTCATTATTGATTTATTTAGATTGGATTTATTCTTTTATAAATTATATGAAACGTGACAAGCTGCTTGTGATATTGAAAAAGTCCTGGAGTCAAATTTAAGCCCTAGCTTTTTACATATTTTTATATTTGGGTTCTGTGTATTCTTAGATATTAAAAATATTGAAATATAATTCTAATTTTATATTATTTTAGTTTCAAATATTCTTTCCAAATCATAAACCAATATATCATAATGTATTATGATAGGCTAGACATGACAGCAAATCATATCATGCCACATTCAGTGTGGTCTGTCATGCCTACAGGTCATTTTTTAAATTATTATTTAATTTTTATATTTTTTGTAAGCCAAACCTTAAAGTCCTCAGCACGGCCTGCAGAAGCAATAGGTCTAGCACGACCCACAGAAATTGCAGGTCGTGCCCTTGTGGGTTGTGCTATATACCAGACCGACCCTTTTGACAAATTTATGTTATATCAATGTTTTTAGACAAAACATTGAGTTGGTTCAGGTATTAACTGGTCAAACCAGTGATATTACACACCAATGACATAATTCAAATTTTAAATTTCTAATAAATTTATAAAATAAATTCATCCAAATTTAAATGGTAGTGTCACATAAATAAAATAAATGCTACAACCTAGTTCAAAGATCAAATGATAAATAAAATCATTCCAAATTGAAATAAAAGCCTTATTTCAAATAACGTCATCTGTATTTTGCTTGATTGTCGGAAAAAGCAATATATATTTTTTATTGGTAATAAAAAATTCTGCCTATATTATTAGACAGGTAAACTTAGGATATAATAATCTGACTTACAACTACTGCATCAGGTAAATCAAAATTTCATAAGCGTAATAGAAACTCAAATTCAAATCTGCTATTTATTTTAATATTTCACTAATTTTACTAACCCCTGTGGTTGAAAAAAACAACATTCTTCTTAAGCAACAAAAAGAAATTAAAGTTTCAAGTTAAGAATATCTTACAAAATTTATCTAAATTAGCAAATTTAATAACCTAACGTTAAAATATTATTAACCAAAATAATACCTAGGCTATCACAAAATTCAGCTGAAAAGAAATAAACTCATAGCCACAAATAATAATTAATAATATAAAGATAAAAAAAAATTAAATAAGTTTATTAAATATATTTATTAAATTATGTTAAACAATAATGGTTCTCTACTATATGGTGTATACCCCGGTCTTGGTTTAAAGTCTTTTTATCATGTAAGCATCATTGGTCGAGCTAACATGACACCATGCGATTCATTCAAATTAATCCCAAGTTCATCTAATTTAATAGTTAAATTCAGTTTTAATCCGAATTAAATTGATCATTGATTCTTAATTGAACTAGTTCGATTAGACAATCCAATTATGGTTTTAAAACATTATGTTAGACTCCAAAGCTAATATTATCTTTATTGATTTTGATTGGATAGATTTTTTAATAAAAAATATAAAACAGGACAAGGTTTTTTTTTTTTTTTTTTTTTGAGTGATGAAAAACAAGGATTTGTTGGAAGTTATTGAATCTTGCAATATTTATTTATACATTGTTGGGTATATATTCAAATCAACCATGATCAAGAATAATCAATAAAATTAAAATAAAAGGCTATTTCCCACCTAATGTTTGCTGAAATGACAAAGTCCACCCTTTAAGTTTTGAAAAGCCAGATTCCCACTCTTCATTCACTTCCGTTAGTGAATTTCATTAAGTGAAGAGGCAAGAATATCATTTTGTATAGATTTTTCTTTCTCTTTTTCCTCTTATTCAGAGGCAAGAATATCATTTTGTATAGATTTTTCTTTCTCTTTTTCCTCTTATTCTTTCTATTTTCTCTTTTCCCTTTATTCTTTTTATTTTTCTTTTTTTCCTTATTTCTTTTATTTTCTCTTTTAAAAAATTAGGGGATAATGCAATTTTTTAAAATGATAGAATGGTTAAAAAAAAAAATTAAAGGGTTTTGAAAATTTGAAAAAAATTAGAGTGTATATCAAATTTTTAAACTTTAATATAACTTTTGATAGTTTAAAAAATGATTCTTACATCCTCAAATAACTAAATAAAATACAACATTTTAAAGACTATATAGTTTGAGAAAAGTTCGAGGAGCCTAGGTTAAAATCACCAAGTCGAGTAACAGTCTTATCAAACTTAACCCAAGTAAATACTTGTGCCACTCAAACTCAAACTCAAACTCAACTCAATTCGATGGCAACCTTACCTCTAACATTAATTATATCCACCCTAACATAAATATTAAATTAGGTGAATTTGTAAACTTTTTGAAAGCAATCTACAAACAGCTCAACTAATCCACCATGCGAAAAATAAACCTTGATATGATCCCTAGCTTTATCATGCTTTTATGGTTAAAAAATATGTCCAAGTAAAAATTTAAATCTGAATATTAAAAAAGATACCACTTTTTGGGCTCGTCTATACATTTTTACCTTACATTTTTTTCGTTAAACAATTATACCACTTTGTTAGTTAAATACCAAAACTACCCTTATCTTCATCTTTATAAACACAAGCAACAAATATTCTTTTCAATACTAAAGAAGCAAAATATATTTTCAGAGATCTTGCAGATAACTCATCCTAATCAACGTTAGTGTTGATCTATACCTCTTTCTTCTGTACTTCTTTGTGTAATAGTTGCAAACCAAAGATTGTCTACTAAAGTAGTTGATTTATGATAAAATTTAGTAATTTGTAAAAACGGTAACATTTATTCCATATTTTGTTTGTTGAATATTGTTATATGTGTACGTTAAAAGAGTTAAAATACTCATTGATAGATCAAATGGGGCATAGATATTCACTAAAAAGATGTTTGTATAAATGCTTTCTGTATTTTGGAAAGAAAAGAAGTAAAATGATGAGATCACTTACTATTGGTGAGATTGCATGCATGTATCGCCTTGCCAACCAGGTGTAGGCGATATTGGCTATTCCTTTTTCGATAAAAACTTTGAATGTATCCAATTTTGCTTGACAATGCAGGTTTATAAGTAAAAAATGGAAAAAGTCAAATTTATTGTTTGTTTCGGAGGGAATTGGATTACAAGTGATGATAATACAGTGAAATATGTCCATGCGAAGGAGAGATCGATCTATATTTACACAAATTTTAATTTCAAAGAATTTGTGGGCAAAATATGCAATCACCTCAGATTTCATTGGAGACAGGCAAATGTCCACATATTTATCGTGGATGATGCATCAATGGATCCTATTGAAATCGAAGACGATGATGATCTTGAGTATGCGATAATGGAAGCAAAAAGTTTACGAGGATCGATAAAACTCTATGTTACCTAGACTCTTATTAAAGGAAGAGAGAATCAATTAGATGAAGAGGTCTATGTGATAGAAAGAGAGGATCATCGCACATACGATTGGATAGAACCACAAATTTTCCAAGAATATGGTGTGAATCATGGTGATGGAGATAATGATGACGATATGAATGAAGATTATAATCCTAAGAATAATGACAATGATGATGACAAATTTCCAAGATTATATAATGATAATAACACAGATTACGTACCGAGCAAAGACATTATGAGAAGTCAAATCAATAAAAGGGTTGAGTCTAGCACGGGACATCGTGGCTCTATAAATATGGGAGCATATACGATGGCCACTCCATAGCCAATCCCATTCAGTAGAACTCTTTTGCCTATGTTGGTAGAATTGCCACAAATTGGGTTGGCAATGTTGTCTAATTGTTATCTAGATATGTTTTACAAAGAACACTAAGGAAAGCTTCAATATGTTATGCTATAGTAGAAAATATTTAGTTAAATAATTAGAGAAATAATTAAATAAATAAATGAAAATAGTTAGTTAAACAATTGGAGAAATAATCAACAAAATAATAATAAATGAAAACTCTCCCTAACATGTCTTCAAGCCAATGCCCATCTATCATCAATGAAGTCTACATTTGCCTTTGAAGACAAAGCCAGTTACACTGCCAAGGCTCACAAACAGGACACATTTTCGAGAATCATCAGGTGTCGTAAGATACCAATTATTGAATGCTCTATACGTTTGGACCAATTTCTGGTTCAAAAGGGTGAGGCTCTTCCATGGGCACATTTCTTCATGTTTTGGTTGGGTCCATGAAAAGACTTATCCATTGTCTACCTTTTCTAAGAACACGACCAAATGTTGATTACTTCAAGGGTGTTGGAACCTTGCCTATGTTTCTTTATAAGGATTTATCATCATATGGCATAATAGGCTCTTGGGTGATAACCTTTGTTTAAGACAATGGCTCTAGCAAGACCTCCACCTCCTCATTCACATCAACCTAAAAAAATTAACACATATGTGTCATTGCATATTAACACATATAGAAAAGAACACATATAGAAAAGAACACATCTTATCAGAGACAACAACCACAAACCTGCACTGATGGCGACCTCTAAACAATGACTCTTCAAATGTTTTCATGCAATATAACATGGATGCTTGAAAATCTTGCATGTCACCACGCAATTGTTACATCTCCCTTTACATCATCGTGGCATATTGGTTAAGTTATTGTTGCATTAGAAGGCTAATCATGGAAGCTTGCTGGGATAAGAGCTGCTAGAGACAATCCTTTGATACACTGTTATATGTGGCACAGTGAAATGAATGTCTAGCGAGGCTTGAACTATGAGACTCTTGGGGGTGTGACACCCAAGAGGTTGGCAGCATAACAGGGACATCCATATATGTGGGGATTGGCTTGGAATATTGGATAAGATCCCTATGATATGGATGTAGGGGAGACCTGAACAAAGAGTGAAGGGATGGCATGGACATATATGGGATCTAAGCACCACGAGAAGATAATCGATAAAAAGCATGATGTCTCGAAGTAACATGCAAATTGTCAATCGATTTTATAGACTCCTCATCAGATGACATGTCAAGTGGCTTTTCTCCCATGAAGTCTAACGCCCTAATATACCACTCTTGATCAAGCAACTTTAGATGCAATACAATTGTAATGAGATTTTGAAACAAACAAAATAAAACTTTGTTGCAAGTTAACAAAACATATCATTATATTCTATTATATACTATAAAAATTGGTAACTTCCACTTACCGAAGGTATGCCTATAATTGTTTTAGCCTCATCCCGCATCAAAAGGAAAAGGGTCCTCCATTTAAGCATTTGCGGGACATGATCATCTGTGATGAGCAGCAAATATGGTGATAGGTTGCTCACAATCTCATAAATCTAAAACTACATTTAAAAAGGATAATAAATTGGTTAGTATTAATGATAACATGTAATTGGATTATTTGTTAGATTGATAATACGCTACTTATCTGAAATGCAATAGGAAAACCTATAACTAGGCATTTGACAACAGGGGGTGATCTCATGTGTGCATTATACTCCTAGAGGCAATACTTATATCTTCTATGTATACCCTATTAAATAGAGTCTACTATCTTATTCCATGACAGCACACCCTATGGATACCGATTAAATGCATTTAGATCATCGACAAGACGCAACATTTGATTAGATACCATGTTTATATTGCCTACCCGCAAAAAGAAGTAATGCGCTAAATACAAAAGGCCAAAGGACTTATTCCCCCCCCCCCCCCCCCCCCCCCCCCCCAAAGTATGTTGATTTCTCAAATTTTCCCTTGTTAACTTTGAAGATCTCATTTATTTACCCATAGACGGTTAAAATTAACTGAATCGTTTAGTTATATCATTTTCTCCTCCTAAACCTTAAAAGCAAATAATTTCCTCCAAACCCAAGTTTTCAAAGACTGCATTTTCCCCCTAGGATTTTCAAACTTTTAGATCTAATTTTTTTTATGACGGTTGATGATCTTCAGGCACCATTTCTTCCTCTTCAATATGTCCTTCTTCTAGCAGTACTCTTTTTGATGTCGTGAGGCATCATCATTGACGAAGACGACTCGTCTTCATTGGAAAAAGCATGACTAGAAGGAGGACGCGTTAGAGAGGAAGAGATGATGCCTAGAGATCATCGATCATCGTTAAAAAAATTGGATCTGAAAGTTTGGAAATCCTAGGGGCAAGATGCAATTTTTGAAAACTTGGGTTTAAGAGAAATTGTTAGTTTTTAGGGTTTAGGGGAGAAAAATAAAATCAAATTTAAGTTTACTTTTAATATTAAATATAAAATAACAATTTTACCCTTAAAACTAATAGATTTAAACGATTATGGGTGGGTGAATAAGATTTCCAAAATTAATAAGGGAAAACTTGATAAAACAGTATACTTTGAGTGGGAATAAGTCCTTTGGCCAATACAAAACTACAAACTTTACAACATCCTTATCATTGTCACCCCAAATCTGGTTATGAACTGCCCCTTTGATGTCTTGATACCATAATGATCTAACAAGTCCTAGGAAGTATTATAGCATCAATTTAAGGGTTTCTAAACAGTTTAAGTAGTATGACATATTTGTGTCATCTCCAAATCAGAGACCAATGACAAGTGCAAACTCTATTGAGCCAAAACATACTTCTATACCGTTTATTTGGAACCATAGTTCTCTTTTATGTTGCCCTCAGTTAATTAGACAAAAAAGCACCACATGCATAAGAATGACACTAAAGCGAGTCTCCTTCAAACCCAAGAATCAGCAAAAACAGGTCGCCTAGAATATCTCTCACTGCATCAGCATCAATTTTTGGTTTATGACAGTAATAATATCCATCTTCATTGAGGTGGTCATTTGCACATTAAATTTATATGTTTCATGAAATCTATATATTCCTTCTTGGATATTGATTTGGTGTTCCTATAATAGAAATGAAAAACCAATGAAAGAAAAAAAACAAGATATTATAAACAGTTACATTACAGGATCATAGTCGATCGTTTGGTAGGAGGATAGGCAAGATGACTGACATCGCCTACTAGGTAGTGTCGTCTATTGTTCTTCAAAGTTCTCATATCAGTCAATCAAATCACAATCGATTTTGTGTACTCAAATGAGTGAAAACCAAATCAAATAATCAATTGTCACACACCTAAAATACATCAACACAACCAAATCCATTTTTTAATAGATTTATTCACATACCAACACCAAACACCAATATTTATAAAATACATCAACAAAATTTAAACAAACAAATCTAAGTAAAAATCACTCACTCGCAAAACTCAACATGTCATTCTTCCCAAAAAGGTTAGATTCAGATGATAGCATCGATGGATGGAGCATTAGATCTCGTCTATAATAGTGGATGGAGCGTTCATCAGTAGTGTTAGTTGTCTTTCTCATCGGCGTCGACTACTTTTTCTTCTTCATATTGTGGCTTTTTCTTCTTCATGATGGAGGCTTTGAAAGGGAGAAGACTTTTTTAATTAATTTGGGGAAAGTGACTAGCCTTAGAGTTTTATATTCAAAACTCACGTGAACTTCCTTTTTTGCTTTGTAGGAGGGAATCGCCTATGAACTTCTTTTCATGTGTGAACAATATAATCGTATAGCTATCAAACTTTAGTCATAATAGGGCTATTTTTGAAACTATATACTTTTTGTGGCATATTTGTTATGTGCGTAAAAAGTGTAATAAAATTGTGTAAGCGGTCCCAAATTATGGTATTTTTTTAATATCCCAAATCTATTTACGCTGTGAAGAATAAGGGTGTAATCGAGCTAAGTCAAACCAAGCTAAGTAATACTTGGCTCAAACTCAGCTTGATAAGATAAAGGCGGAGCTTGAATTCAAGCTTGAGATAAGACCGACTCAAGTTTTGCTAAAAAATTTATATTTAATGCCCTTAATTTTCAAAAAAATTTTAAACCTCATAATTTATATATTTATCAATTATTTCTCATATTCAATATAAGAAATAAGATTTTTAAGGGTTTGATTGCAAGATTTAAAACATTTAATGGTTTATTGATATTCACTTGGGTTAAATTGTAAGCTCACAAACTCATTAAACCAACCCACAAACTCAAACTCAAACTTAACTTAGTTTATCCCTAATGAAGAGAACTTCTTAAGTAAACATAGTTTTGTTGATAGTTATCAGTATCTTACGAAACATGATATGTATCATATAATACAAAAGAAAAACAATACATATTGTGAAACGTATCTAATTAATACGATATAATAGGCGTATCATACGATATGATATATTTTACTAATATAAATTGATACATTTTTTTAAACAAAATAATGATATAGCAAGGATATATATGAGAAATTTTAAATTTTTAAAATATTTATAATATTTTCTAAAATAATAACATATCAATTATAATTATTTATTTTTATTAATATTTTATTATTTTATTTTTTAAAATTATACCATATAACATGATATTTAATACATGATATAAAAGTTTAAATTTTCTATAAACGTTACAATACAGGATTTGACTTATATAGGTTTGCCATTAAAATATGTTGAGGTTGAAAGTGATTGACACAAGCTACCAAACTTGCAACTCTCCATTTATACGCTCCCTTTTTATAAATTTACATGACAGCCATTTACCGTCTGGAAACTTTAAAGGAAAGGGCCCCAACAAACTTATAGATTCTCTCAAGCCAGCTAATCTTCTCCATGCAATCATGAATGCCTTATGGTCTTGTTTAATTGATTTTGTTCTTCCGTTTTTTTTTTTTAATTTTTTTTTTTTAAATAACGAAGGCATTCATTTTAGTTGTTGTTATCCCTTTTTTATCTTGGAAAGAGGGGAAGAAGAGCATTTCATCAAACAATTTTGAAGTCCTACTGAATTCTGTACACATCCCAAAGGTTTTGGGTTTTGCACAACACCACTTTCATACACAAAACATACCGTTTTCTTCATCTACAAATTTAATGGCAAAAAATCAAAGAAAAGAAAAGAATCAAAGATCGTCTCCCTCTCCATTCTGCATCTCCATGCCATGGCCTAGATATCAACAGCTGATGCTGCATCGAAAAATGTAAGAATTAATCCCTGCCACCCCAACGCATTATAAACCCCTCTCATACTGGAAATGAATTGTATGATGAGATTATGTCTGCCTGCTCTGGGACCTTGAACCTGGATTATCACTATGTTCGGTGTCGGAAGCTTCTTTTTGAGACTCCATATCCATGCTTCCTTGACTTCTTCGGCGGTGTCTTCGGTCCTGAAAGTCCAAAAGTTCTCTTCCGAGTTTAGCCACACTGGTTCTTGAAGATATAGCAAAATGAAAAACTATGCGTAATTAAGAACAGCAGAGAAAAAGAACTGGCAAATGGATCGTCACAAAAGACAGCTAGAAGTAAATAGCCAATTTGATAAAGTTCATTTGCATGGCAATACTTAGGATATGTGATATTCAATCTTTTAATTTAGCACCATAGTAAAGATTTTAATAGTGAAAGAATTTAGATATAGCCCCAAGCATTTGAAATGTCTTAGCCTATAATACAACCATGAAGATCAATAAGAAACTAACCTCTCTCACTATAGGATATTCCTCGGACTCGAGCATGCGTACAACTTGGCTCATTTTGGGTCTTTTTTCTGAATCTGGATCGACACACCGCAATGCAGTCAAAAGGGCACGCTTTAGAGCTCTTGTTGATGGCCTAACCTCAATGTTAGGGTCTACAACTTCTTCGGACCGCCTGCTTCCGACCATCATTTTCAGCCAATCAACTAGATTTACCTGCAAGCATGATATTTACATGTCTAATCAAAACATTGTTTCCTAATGCAAGCAACTCCATATAAATACCATTAAGGAAACATACTCAAAATCACAAGCTAATAAGCAAGAATCCAAAAGTATGTTTAAACTCCCAACAATTAGTTTTTCAAATTATAAAGATATTAAGATTTTTCAAATTTATCTTGGAGACAAAATGATGCAACACAGTAATAGTTATTGTTTGAGTAATGTTATATACAAACTTCTGTGACAGTTTGTCCTTTTATTTACTCGTTAATCATTTAATGTTTTCTTTTTTAGTATTAACACAGAGAAATTTAAGTATAATTTTTATAAAAAAAAAAAGCTGTAATGAAATGCAATCTAGGTACTATATTTAAACTTTTGTGCATCGATTGTTGCAAAATTAGTGTCCTGCTAGTACTATTCTAATTAATAAATAATATAAATTAGTTTTTCATGAAGCACATGACTGCACCATAAAGAAAATTGAAAATAATCATAAACATTAGTTTCTCTTGAAGCACATGAATGAACCAAAAAGAAACTTGGAAGTCATTAGCTTTAATATGTACAGAAGCATAATAATGCCATACGAAGCTGAAATGAAATTCAGAGAAAAGTGAAACCGGCCCTACATAACACTGAAAGGCAGAACAGACTGTTTCATGGTAATGGCAGAAATGACAGAAATGTACATGTACATGTTCGACTAGAGGAAAGATGACAGGAAATTGCAAAATTGTTCTCAATGAACTCTATGGAGCAACTTTAATAAATACCAATGTTAAGCCAGCTTAAATCAGTTTATTCTCTTTAAACAGGATCAATATTGGCCAAGGAATTATATGATTCTTTCTCTAAGATTGAAGGAACTTGGAGATATAAAATGGCATGAAATGCTGAGGTTAAATAATTTGACTCATTTAATTTGTTGAAAGACTGTTTCATCTAAAATCAAACTTTCTATAAACAAAAGATTAAAATGCATCAATTAGAAGAGGTATAAAAAACAGTGGCAAGGCTCAAGCAAAAGGCAAAAGAGTAGAAGTTAATGAACAGGTTTTGTCCGGATTGCTATTCCATTGAGTTGGGATGCTCTAGAAATCCAGAAAATGAATTGCCTATGAAGAAGGTATAAATTCTGGATACCTTCCAGTGACCTTGGAGAGACTGCAGGGGATAAAATATGATAAAACTTTGCACATAGCACATATGCCAGCAACTATTCCAAGTTAGAACTATCTCTAGTTCAACTAATAGTATGATTGTTGAAAAATGTGAAAGAAGATTTTGCATGGGTCTAAAAGATACCATCCATATGACATCAACAAACCGTCATGCAGAATTATATCAAAACCATCAGTTAATTTAAGTTACATGACGATATTAATGATAGATTACTAGAACTTGAAAGCAACAATAGATTATGCAAATATGTGCAATTACACACCTCTTGTGCTGGGCGACCATAGTCCACTGGATCTCTTCCAGTAATTGCTTCCAAGAGCACAACCCCAAAGCTATAAACATCACTTTTTTCATTCAATAGGCCAGTATTTGCATACTCTGGAGCCACATATCTGTAGTGTTGCATGAGAGGAAAAGTACAGGAGCTTGTGAGAAAGAAACAGAACAAAAACAGGTAAGAGAAACAAAAAGTTATTGACATAGGAATTCTGTATTTGGGAAAATGCTTACCCAAAAGTCCCCATAACTCGAGTTGTGACATGGCTTTTCCCAGCACCCAGCAACTTAGCCAGGCCAAAATCAGAAACCTTTGCATTAAAGTCATCATCAATCAATATATTGCTTGATTTAATGTCTCGGTGCACCACTTTTGGCTCAATGGCCTCATGTAGATAGGCAAGACTGCAACAAGTTTATCATGTCAAGTGAGAACTAAGATAAGGAAAACTGGTGTTAGTGAAATGACTTACGCTTTAGCAGTGCCAAGAAGAACCTTCATACGGGCCTCCCAAGTAAGATATCCATGTTGACGCATAGCTCCATGAAGCCATTGTTCTAAGTTTCCATTGTTGACATACTCATAAACCAAAATCCTGTGTTTAATGTTACAAAAAATGAAAGCATCAGCTTTTATGCTTGCTCAGTAGATAATGATTTGACAAAACAAAACAACATAAAATATAATATAATATATTCTTTCACATTTTCCTGTTTAGAATTTGGCTATTAGTAATTAGAAACAGATCATTTAAAAAAAATGCAAATTAAGGCAGACAACAACCTACAATTAAAAGTAAAACATACCTGTGTGTTCCTTCGATGCAGTACCCCAGAAGACGAACCAAATTTTTATGGCGCACATGGCCTATTGCCTCAACTTCCACTCTAAATTCTTTCTCTGCCTGGCCTCTGGAGTAAAGAATTTAACAAGTTCAATTAAGGATATTTATTGGAAAGAAAAGAAGTTGTGAATTGATGGTAAAAGCACCGAAACTCACAAGTTGTTCAGAATCTTCTTCACTGCCACTGGAGTGCCATTAATCAAACTCCCTCGATAAACAACTCCATATCCACCCTCACCAAGGACATTATCCTTTGAAAATCGATTAGTTGCAAGCTCAAGATCCCTCAACGTAAACCAGTGACCCCAACCCAAATGAGAAAACTCCGGTAGGCCAACTAGTGGAGAAGGAGCAGTAATGGGATATGAAGAAGAAGGCTTGTACACACTGTAATTGCCTGAATCGTCACCTGATTGAGACCCCCCATCTTTATCTAAGTGATGAAATGAACCTGATTGACTACTATTATCTCCATTCTTACCTTTCCCCAATCCCAAATGAACCAAAACCTTATCCGACTCTTTGTCGCTAGATTTGTCATGAATTGTAAGAAGAATGCCATCACGAGGGACAAAATCACTCTCAGAAACTTGATCCACCCTAACCTCCTTAATTTCCTTGGAAACAGCTGGTATCTGGCTAATAGGAAGGTTGTTTCTAGCTCTTCTTGATTTCTTCCGTGACGTTAAACAAAACGACAACACAGAGAGGATAATTATAATGAATAATGCAACAGAAATCCCAATTACTTCCCAAACCTGAAGACCAAAAACACCAGCTTTCTTGGACAATTCAGCATTAAGATCACTGGCCATTCTGGTTCTATTTCAGATGTCTACAAACAACCTATACAGTACACAAAAATGATTAAAAAAAAAATGCAATTTCATTAATACAGAATCTCAGACTAAGATTCACGCTAAAGTCCTCCTAAACATTCCACCTTTTCTACACAAAAGCTAACAGAACTAGAGGGCACAAGCATCAAGATGAAAACCTGAACTTAAGCATCATCTCAATTGCCAAATAAACAGATCTTGTAACATAATAGAACTTAAAATCAGAAACAAATAAAGCAAAAAATAAAAATAAAAAGTAAGCTTTAAAAGAGCAATAAATATAGAAGGAAAAAGAAAGCAACTTGTTCAGAGTCTTACCTTCCTGGGATAGAATTCACAACCAGAACCCTTCAAAGTTCAGATCTTTAAAACCTTTACCCCAGATCTCACAACAAAAAAACCCATTTAGGAAAATGAAAAAATAATTCAACCCAATTGACAAAAAAAGGCAGTTAAATACCCAAAAGAGATTATTTCTACAAGTGGGGAAAAGGGTCAATAAGCAAATGTGGGGGGAAATCTAAGCCGAGAAAGAACCTTCCCGCTCCAGCCTTGACCACCCTAAAATAAAACAAAAACTAAAAACCAGAAAATGGGTTTTCAAGGTATAAAAAAAGAGAGAATGAAAATCCAAAGAAATGAGGAAAATGTTGATGAGTTTATTGAGAAGGGCGAAGTGGTGGGTATAATAAAAGGAGGACTAGGAGAAGAAGAAGAGATGGAGTTATCAGTGGTAGGTGATGAGCTTAGATGCCTTGCAAAACAACATTACATTGCAGAGTTTTGTATTTTACATTACATTTCATTACATTCAATTACAGTAAAACTGAAGCTTCTGATTTTGGATTGAAGTTTGGAAATGTTAAAGCTCTCCCTCTTCTTAAGATTTGCCTTCAGACTTCACTCGCTCTCACTCATGTGAGGGGGAGGTGAAACATATTTTAACCAAGATAAATAGAAAACCAGGCACAAGCTATTCACAGATTTGTAGGGTTGGATTTTTCACTTCAACTGTTCAACAAGAATAAAAATTTCTCATCATATTTAGTATTATATTAAATTTTTTTTTTTTAATCCATTTTGGCTGAGTCTGTTTCATCGAATTTCTATTAAAATAACTAAATTTTTATATTTTTTATAAGAGTAATATTATATATATACCTTTTTTTTATACATATAAATATATAATTGTATGATTCAGTATTATTTTATTATTAATTTAAGACAAAAAAACATTTCATCCAAGGTATAGTGAAATCCTCAACTCTCATCTTTCAACTTTTAAAAACTCAAACACCCGCTCATGAGTTAATTTTTGTTAAAAATTTCAGTTATGATTAAGGGTAAAATAGTTATTTACTACAAAAATTTTAAAAATTAAAATTTTATCATATTTTTCTTCTCAAGTTTAAAAATCTCACAATTTTCTCTTATCCAAAGTTTTATCTTTTCATCAATAGAGACAAAAATTTGTTTACCAAACATAATCATCAACTCTCTGCGTGTCTTTAAATTATTACAGGAGAGGGGAGAAATAAAACCTAGAGAGTTAGAGGTGAAATCATCACTTTTCAAAATTTAGAAACTTTAGATGAAGAAAAATAGTGAGATTTTTAAACTTGAGAGAAAAAAATAATAAAATTTTAATTTTTTAAAGTTTTTTAATAAATAAAAGTTTTACCTCTAACCATAACTGAAATTTTTAATAGAAATTGATTTATGGGTGAGTATTTGGGTTTTTGAAAAGTGAAGGATAAAAGTTTAGGATTTCACTGTACCTTAGATGGATACAAGTTTTTTAATTTTAATTTTAAATAACTCAATTACATTATTATATATATATATATATATATATATATATATAAACAATGTACACATAATTTTATTATTTTTATAAAATTAATAGAGCTTTTAGTTTTTTTTTTTGGTTAAAATTACTGGACAAACAAAATTAGGGTTTTTTATTTTATTTTATTTTAAAAATAAAGTGATTGGTTTATTATTCTAAATAGCGAAAGTTTAATTTCTTTAATAAAATAAAATTTAACTGTTCAGGCATTGCAATTTTTTTTTCTGAAAATTAAGATATTACCCCAATAATTTAAATAGCAAATAGCTGTCTTTTCAATTTCTATAAGTTTATTAGAAAGTATAAAATTTTAGAACATGTATATTGTGTTGTATAGGGCTTTAAATATTAAAAACGTTTTCAAGTCTAACCACTAACTCCTTGGATGAAATCATGGAAAGTTCTATACATGTATCTAATTTTTTATATAATTTATATATATAGATGATATATTATTATGTAATTAGATCATTTTAAATTATGTATCATCATAAAATAAATTAATATTTGAATATATGAGAATATATTATCTGTATATACAAATTGGGTATTAAAAATGAGTACAAATAGTTTAATTGCTATTGAATTTTATTTGATTGCATTGATTATTATAGCTTGTAACATTTTATACATCATCTATGTATAGCAATGTTTTTAAAATCGGACTGGTGATTGTATCGATTTTCTCACTAGTTCATAGTTCAACTGATTCAACCTATTATCAAATTCTAATAAGGCCAAACGACTATTTCCCACCCAAGGTTTGATGTTTTTTCAAATATCTCTCCTTTTACTATGGAAACACCAAACACCCACCTATGAACAGTTAAAATTAACGGTGGTAAGGGTAATATCATCATTTTCTCTATAATATTAAAAAATAAACTAAAATATAATCTATTTTTGCCCCCTTAAACTTTAAAAACTAAAATTTTCCCCCAGCCTAAGTTTTAAAAAATGGCAGTTTCACCTTAGGGTTTCGTTTTGAAATTTCTGGCTCTATTGTCGACGGTCTCTCCCTTCCGAAGCATCCTCTCCTTTCGGTGATCTCTTTTCTCCCATTTGGAGGACCGATCGACGTCGGAGATGTCTTAGGAGATGAAGAACTTCATCTTCCCCAACAAAGTTCAATATTGAATGACTTTTTTTTTTCAAGTTGTTCATAGATTTACCAAGTTTGAGACAAAAATGAACAACGAAAGATGAAATACTTGTTTCAATAATATAAAATATTTGTACTTAAGCTTTGTGGTTGTTTTAGAGAGGAACTACATATCATTCCATTGTCTATTCCTCTTTCTACCAATATTAAAACCAATTTTGTTTTGGATTTTCAGAAAGGAATACTCATTCTAAGTAATTTTGAATGCCCATTCATACGATATTTAAAAGTTATACCAATCTTAAAAACAATCATAAACTACTCTTCAAATAAATATGAGCATTCATTTATATGATTTTTTTCTTTTTTGTTCGAAATTATTAAAGTTGTATAGATGATTTTTACATACTTAATTTGTTATTTTTTTATATATAAAATAAATTTTATGTTAGATTTAATGTGATTGAATACTATTTTATTTTTTATTTAAAATTATTTAATAATATATATTTATTATATATTCAAAATAATTATATATAATTTTCTTAATACACGTAAACACCTACATCCATTGCAGAGAATTAATACAATATTGTATTTACTTTTTAGGCTTTCTCTTTTTGTAGCCAAAACCGCCCCCACAAAATCGACCTATCGATCTTCAAACTTTTTAACCCAATTCTCGGCAAGGAAAGAAAGAAGATGTAAGCTAAAAAGTGAGCATTGAAAATGGGAAATAATATCACTTTCATATGGCCTAGGGAGGGCCCCTAGTGTTACTAGACTTAGCTGCATTCAACATTGAGAATAAGTAATTTATACTAAAAATATTAGAAGGCCCATCTCCATCTTGATAAAGCCATGCTCAATGTCCAAGAGATTGTAGTTAAGATTTTAGTCTTTGTAAACTCTGGTCGACACATCTTCTACTTCATAATTATGCCAATACGATTATTTTTCACTCAAGTTTTGGTGGGTTTTTTAAGTTGTATTTATAAAATTTTAAAAATTTAAAATTTTATTTATAAATTAATTAAAATTAAATTTTTTATTCATAAAATTATTATTTTATTAATAATATTAAAAAATATAAAATTTATTATTTTTCTTTATTAAGTTTTAAAAACTAATAATTTCACTACTACCTAAAGTTTTTTAATTTTGAAAAGTCATTTTTTTCTTTCAAAACTTAAGATTTTTTTTTCTCCCCGTCACGCACCATCTCTAGCATTGATGACTTCTTCTCTTCACCCTAAATTGGTAGCCTACATGAGGAATCAACGAAGAGATATAGAATCTCTTTGTCTCATTATTGAAGAGAAGAGATCTAAAAATTACTCGTTTTCTAAAATAAAAGAGAAAAAATGAGATATAATTTTAATTATTTTAATATTATTAATAAAATAACGATTTTATCCTTTAACCTTGACAAAAACTTTGCACTTGTGTCCTAACAGAGTAGAACTTAGATGGGTATTTGAATTTTTAATCTATTACGAATATATATTTATCATTTTATCAAAGGGTGGGAAATAGTTTTTTGACCTATAGTTTGTCATAGTTAATGGTTTTATTATGATTAAGGTTAAACTCAAACCTAATTAACTCAACCTTAAAATTCAATTCAATTCGTTTAATTTTGTTTAAATTTATTTATTTTAAATTTAACCTGAGCACATATCGAAAAAATTTATTTATTCTTTAAATAAAGTCAATCTTAAATTAGAAAAAAATTTATCCTATGTTACCCATGAGTCAATGAGTGGTTTATTGTAGGACTAATTTATTAATATCTTGAATAAAAAATAACTATAGATTATTAAACAAATACTTGGGTGCCTTTCATGTGGAGCCAGTATTAAGAGAAATTAATTTTCACCATTTTTATTATTTTATAAATTTAAAACGTTATTATTTTAATTAATTTTAACTTAATTATAACATTGCAACCAAAGTCAATCAAAATTGAGTTTAACTTTTTCCTAAATTGAATTAAACTTAAACTGGTTTAAAAGAAAATTCATCAAGCTTTAATCTAAGTTTAAGTTTGATTTTTTCAAATCAAATCAAAATTAAATTAATTTAAATTTAAACTAAATTTTACTCAAATTCAAACCTAATGAACAAACCGATACATTTATAACTCTCGAATTAGATCTTTAATTTTAATTTGACTTATTTAATTTGAATTTGGGAGAAGGATTATTTCCCACCCAACTTTTGATGCATTTTCAAAATGTCACCCACGACAGATGAAAATCCACTTTTCCCACTCATGAGCTGTTAAAATAGATGATATCTGTTTGCATAAGGGTAAAATGTCTATTTTACCCTTGTTAGATGAAATGACAAAAATACCCCTCAATTTAATTTCCCAAAATTGATGTGAGGGTTTTGTCATTCACCCTCCTTAGGTTTTAAAAACTAACATTTTCACCTTACCTAAAGTTTTTAAACTTTAAAAACTAACATTTTCACCCCCAAACCTAGGGTTTCCATATTTTTCAAAATACAGCCCCCCCCATGACTTTCAAAACTAGCATTTCACCCTCATTCTTCAACTTCATCTCCCGACGTCTTCTCTGGCGTCGTCACCGGCCTCCTCCTTCTCCTGGTGCGACGGCGGTGGTGCGACGAAGAGATCTTCATCTCCTCGTCACATGGTGCGACGAAGAGACGGAGATCTCTTCGTCACACGATGCGACGAAGAGACCTCTCTTCGTCGCTCATCGTCTAGATCTGGGAGATCGGTTTCAAACTTCGCTCGTCGTCCAGATCTGGGAGATCGCTCGACGAAGGTCTCTCTTCTTCTCTCTTCATTGCTCGTTGCATCTGGAAGACGTGACGATGAAGCGTCGTCTTTCGTCTGTTCTTCCAGATCTAGACGACGCTTCGTCATCTAGATCTGGGCGACGAAAGGTCGTCCTTCGTCGTCCTTTGTAGTCGGAGATAGGAGATCGGTCGAATGCGTCGGCCGTCGATGGTGGCTGGAGAAGGAGCAAACCCCAGGGGTGAAATCTAAACTTTTCAAACTTTGAGGATGGGTTAGTTATTAGTTTTTAAAACCTGGAGGGTGGAAACGGTAAAATTTAAAAGTTTTAAAGTTTTAAATAGCAAATGACGATTTTGCCCCTGTCCCTAACTGAAAAATTGGACAGCAGTTTAGTCACGGGTGAGAAAATTGGATTTTCATCTGCCGTGGGTGTCAATTTGAGAACGCATCAAAAGTTGGGTGGGAAATAGTCCTTCTCCCTTTGAATTTACCTCATTCGGTCCTACACATAAAAATGTGGGTTCAGACCCATCTATCTCTAGCTTGCGATAATAGACAGAGAAACAAAACAAATAAAAAAAGACAAAATCAATTATAATATTTATGAGGATGCCCCTTATGTCTCTGTCTCCCTTCCTTTTAAGGGATATTATGCCCTAAATCTGTAGAAAAATATATGTACGGGCCTTTAAATTAATAATTAATTATTATCGTTTGGACTTATTTCTTTGACATTTTCTGCTCCCTTACCTAAAGATATTTTGGATTTCTAAAGAAAATTTAGGCCCAAATCACCATTTCCCACCCAAGGATTAATCCAAAGTTAATTTTTACTCATTAATTATTCAAAATTTAAGTACTTTTCTATCAATTAAATTTTAGTATTATTATCAGAGATAAAATTATTATTTATTAAAATATTTAAAAAACAAAAAATTTATCATATTTCTTCCTTAAATTAAAAAACGAATAAATTTTTCTCTGCCCAAAGTTTAAAAAATTAATATTTTTCTCCAAAATCTTTGTTCCCTTCTCAAGTGACAACTCCATTAGCCAACCGTTGAGCTTCCCACCCATTCTCTTCTCTGGTCAATAGTTGACTATTCCAGATGAACCAAAGTGCGACAACAATGACCCATGAAGCACTATGACGATGAAAATCTAGAGACATCAAACGAAAATCAAGAGAAGCTAGATGAAGATCAGGAGATATTCGGAATAGTATTCTTTGTCCATAGACAAGTCTTCGTCGCACTCCCGAGTGACAACGCTCTGTCGTGCTCCCAAGTGACAACACTTCATTGAGCTCCTGAGTGATGTCATTGTCAGTTGGCAGAGTTATCGTCGAAGAAGGAGAACAAAAACCCTATGGGAAAATATTGATTTTTAAAATTTTAGGGGTAGAAGAAAATTTGTTAGATTTATAAATTTAAGGAGAGGGAATGTGATAAATTTTTAATTTTTTAAAATATTTTTTTAAATAACAAATTTGCCCCAACAATAATTATAAAATTTAACAGATAAGTAAATATTTGGTTTTTTGATAATTAATAAATAAAAAGTTGAAAATTTATTGGGCTTTTCATCGTGGTCACATTAGACATTTTTTTTGGGTGATTTTTGTTTTATTTTTTTTTATAATTTGCCATTTTCTCCTTCTATATCATCATTTATCAATTGACTGAGTCAAGTTTGAACTCAAACTAATAATTTTAGATTTAAATTGAATTTAAACTAACATTTATTCAAATCCACTCATGTTTGTATAGATCAATTAGTACAGTAAGAGCATGTGAATTAGAAAATAAATTAAAATGGCATTGATTTTAGTCATTTAATTGAGATGATAAAACAAAAGTAACTTCTCCTTTCTCCATTAAAATATTTGTCTCTTTGTTACTTTCTCAATCAAAATTTGAAACCCAACTAACCAAAAGTAAGACCTGAACTTGGCCTTTTAAAGCAACCAATAAATCAACCAAAATTTAAGGCAACATAAATTAAATCTCAAAAGTCATTTAGAATCAAACTTTATGTTGATTTTGATAGAAAAAGGTTGTTTCATTTTCTCTTTTACCAATCACTTTTAATTATCCCCGTCAAAAATATCAAAACAATAAAACTATATTTATATATTTTTTATATATAATTTAAATACATAGATGATATATTATAATATGATTAGATAATTTTGAATTCAATATAAAATAATATCCAATCATACAATAATATATCATCTTTATACTTAAATTATATATAAAAAATATACATAAATAATATTGCTCATTTAAAATTGTTTACATAATAATATATTAATATTTATACATGTTTTTAAATGTGCTCAGAATTATCTAGTGATCGAATTGAATCGATATCCGAATCAAAAACCAAATAATAAAAAAGTTATTGGAAAGATTGATTCAACTACCAGTTCAATAATATAACAAAATTGATTTTCTGTTCAAATACTAGTTTATCTATTTTTGAAAACTGATTAACTAAATTAAATTGTTTTTAAAAAAATTAATCGAAAAAATTAAGTACCAAACTAATTTTCTAAAGGTGACCCTTTCAAATTTTGTTCAAAACCGATTAATAAAATATTTAATTTAGATAGTTAGTATTTTTGGTTTAGCTCAAAACTGGTTAATATCTAAATCAGTTTGATTTTAGTTTATGATTTGTTCTAAACAAAAAATTTGATTCGAATGAAAATAATATTGTATACGAAACAATCCGTGACATATTTCAAATTTGCATGTGATTCCTTTGATTAGGGCCTCAATGGTTACAAGAATTTAGCTGCAATGATAAAGTGTGGTTGATTAGAGCAGTAAACGGTGATTGTTGATATAGAGCTAATTTTAAGCCTTAAAATTAGGGAGTGGCCACGGGCCCCTTTACAAGGACAAGATTTCTAGGGCTGTGGTGTGAGTTGTAAAACTTAGGCCATTGAACTTAGCCTTAAGAATAAAGCCACATAATTAAATTTACATAGAACGAATATTTCAATAAAATTATATATATTTATATTTATATAATTTAGATACATAGATGATGTATCATCATATAATTGAATAAATTTAAATTAAAAATAAAATAAAATTCAATCATATAATAACACATATTCAGTATATCTAATCTCATAATGACATATTTTCTGTATATATAAATTATATATTAAAAATGTGTATATATAATATTTATTCGATTATTTCTCGTTCATAGTTTGCCTTAACCGTACTTTTTGAGTCTCTAAGTTTAAAAAGTTTGCCTTGCCACTTAGGTTTCGTTACTGAAGTATGTTAATTGATATGTTACAGGGATTCAAACCCTACCTCGTGTGAGTGAAGATGGACATACTTGACTGCCAAATTAAATTCAAATTTGATTAAATATAATTTAGATTTAATAATTTTACGATTAAATGGAAAAAATTGTTTTGCATATTATTTTTATCATATAATTAAATAATACACTGGTTTAACTATTGATTGACCCAAACAAATGCCTTCATTTGTTCGATGCTTAACTTACTCGAACACACCTATTCATCGGAACAATGCTCAATTGATTCAGATTGACTCTTTCATTGTGTCAATATTCGGTCTAAGTATGAAAACATTAAGTTATTCTCTTAATTATTATTGATTATTTAATTAATTATAACAAAATCTTGAAATTAAAAAATTGGGTTTACAGCGTATCAATTATTTCTTTTGTCAACAAATTTTTTTTCCATTAAAATATGAGTGAGGCAATTATAATAAATATCAATTTGTGTGTCATCGATGATGTATTTTTATATGACTGAATATTAATTAATTTTATTTCAAAATCAGCTAAATGTATAATAATATATTATTATTAGTGCTTAAATTGGTATGCATTATAAATATATATGACTTTATTGTGACTCAATATCCAATATACTATATATTAAAATTATGCATATACACTTTTAATACATAACGTAAGTACACAGATAATATATTATTATGTGATTGGATAATTTTGAATTAAAGATAAATTAATACTTAATCATATTATATCACATTATCTATGTACCTAAATTATGATAAAAAAATATATACATATAATATTATTCTATAATATATAGTATGGAAGCATATATTATAATCCATCATGTTAAATGTGATCTAATTATTATTTTTTTGATTAAATGGAAAATATGTATGTAGTGGGTTGGTAATTAGTCTATTGAAGCTCTAAAAATATGAAAACGAAACTCTAACTAATATGAAGAGTATTGATTTACACTTGAACCGATCATAAAAAACCAAAGAATATGTGTCTAATTAAGTAATTAATTAATTAATTAATATTCTTAAGTGGGTATTAATCATGCATACATGGCACAAAAGAATCCACATTTAAGATTTATGAAATTAATGATTTGAGTAGTGGGGCTTTAGGGTTAGCTAGCTTGCAATTCTCTCTCAACCTCAAGTCTTAATTATCTAAAACTTTAATTACATCAATCAATTCAATCATATTGAGAAAATAAAATGCTTTAAGTCACATTCAATTTGTACTCATTTTCATGAATTATGTAACCACATTTTGCGCCTTGAGCTTTAGTCTAACTCCATTAGCTCTAGTAGAGTTTGAAAGTAACACCTAGGTTCATGACAAAATGGTCTCCGATTGAGCCTAACAAAATCGAGCATTGATTGCCTTGAGTTCAGTTTGATTGTATTTATACAAAGCTTGAGCTCGAAAGTTGCATACTCTAACTAGGGCTGGACTCGAGCTGAGCCAGCTCGAGCTCGAATTGGCTCGGGTTGATTCGGTAGATTTTTTTTTTTAATTTTTTATACAAAACGACGTCGTTTTGATCCATATATATACAAAACGGTGCCGTTTTGATATGAAAAACGAGTCGAACCGAATCGTAAATGAGTCGAGCTGAAAACGAGCCGAACTCGAGCCAAGCCGAGTTCAGCTTGAGTCGAGCTCGAGCCGGCCATAAAAAAACCGAGTCGAGCCTGAGCTCGGGCTCAGCTCGAATCCAGCCCTAACTCTATCTTAAGCTCAAAATAAAAATAATTGACTCTAAAAATCATAATTAAAACTCGTAACTTATTTATTAATTAATTATCTTTATACACAAATTTATGGAGTAAAATCTAGGGAGATAAGTATAAGATTTTAAAATTTCAAAGGTTAATCCATATTATACTTAAATCGAACCGTGAATTCGCTGAACCAAATAACTATGAGCTTCAGCCTGACTTAAAACAAGTTGAACTATTAATAACTCACAAACAATAGCTTGAATTCGGCTTGAATTCTGTTTGGTTTGTTTTTTGTTATTAAAACGACGTCGTTTTAATATATATTGGTCAAAACGATGTCGTTTTGTATCAAAATTTTTAATTGAAAAATTTGACGAGTAGCTCGAGCTTGACTAAGCTCGTATAGGGCTGACTTGTTTTTAACTCGTTCAAACCAAACACGAACTTGAACTTAAACAGACTCGATTATAATCTAATCCTATTTACAACTCTACAAGTGTTTTATGTTTGACAAAAAAAATCAATTGATAATTGACAAATGATATAAATGTTAATTATAAGATTGTAACACGAGCTGAGCTGCGAACAACTCAGACTTAGGAATGTGTTTGGGAGTATTTTTATGTAAAATGCTTTTTAAGTACTTTTTTCACAAAAGCACTAAAAAGTGTGAAATATTTGAAAGTCCTTTTGGGGTGTATTTTTCATTTTTGAGTGCTCTTTTTTATTTTTCTGAAGAAAAGGGCTTTTTATGCAAAAAAGAATAATTGCTTTTTTTCTTTTTTTAATATAATAAAATAATTAATAAAGCAATTATGCAAAAAAGCACCTTATCTTTTAATAAAGAATTACCACACAATTAAAAACAAATGAATTAATATTAATATCTAATTTAAAAAGCATTTATTATATAATTAATATTCTAATTTAGTGTATTAATTATTTAATTACTTCTATTAAAAAACAAAAAATATATCACTATCCAATGGATCCTTATGTGCCCTTGATTAAACAAAAGCAATAGTGGGTAAGATTGCAATCTCCAAAATCCATGCAATATATTGGGTTGGTGAAGTTGCAAATTAATTGTCAAATCCATAAGATTATAGAATAGTTAATAATCCAAAATCATAATTGTATCGTATTATTTTCTAATAAAAAATCATTAATTGTAATTAAATTAATCTATACAACTATTTACATTAATATTTAATAATAAATATTAATTTATATTCTAATTATGGTTTATAAATATATTATTAAATAGTTTTAAATTAAAAATAAAATAATATTTATATTATTTTATTTTTAATTCAAAATTATTGAATCATGTGATGACATATATAGGTATGTACATATTTATGTATTTAAAGTATATACATATAGTTTTATTGAATTATATAATGTTAATATTGTTAGTATATAAATTAATACTTATTATTAATATAAATAATTTTACTTAATATATTAATTAAGATTGTGGGTCATGAAAAACTTGTTAGGATGCCTTTTATTTAAGTAATTTTTTATTATAAAAAATAAAAAATTCTTACAATGATAGATGATTTAGAACATTATTTATTATAAATTATTATTATATTTGATAAAAATTGATATGTATGAATAATTATTATTTTTTATTTAATGCAATAAAGATTACTAACAATTATTTTAGTTAAATATTCTAAAACATTCTAAAATTAGGTACAATTATTTTAAAATATTCTTTATATTACTTAGTATATTAATTAAAAATAAATATATTTTTGTCATTAAAAAATAATAATTAAGGATAAAGTTATAACAAATTACGATTAATTTAGTAATATATAAATACTTAAGGTAGATGTGTTAATATAATTATCTTTTATATTATTTGTCACATTATCATTTATATTAAAAAATTATTAAAATTTTTTATTATCTGATAAATAAAATAAGATAATGTTAATAATAAAAAATAAATAACTAGTCTTATACTTGCTTACTTTGAACCAAACACTCTTTTAAGGGTTTTTGTCCTTTACAAAATTGGTAATGGTAGGCTTGACAAATCAATGTTGTTTATTTTTGGGCTTTTGGATGACATTAACGTTCATTCCCCTCTTAATTTCTTTTGCAAGTTCTTTTTTTTTTTTTTTGGTTTATAATCATGTAATCAAAGATGAAGTCAATGTTGTAATGTTTCATTTCCAATTTTTAAAAAATGTAAATTTGTTGTCATTATTTAAGATTATTTATGTGAATGCGACCACACAAACTCCAAATCAGAATTTTTCGAATTGGGCTAGACTTGAATCTAGTTAGTCTAGTCTTGAAATCTAATTCGATTTAGTTTGATTCAATTTAAATTTATTTATATTAAACTTACGCTTACATCAAGCTAGAAGGATCAACTCATTTTTTAAATTGAGTCGAATTTGAGCCAAACTTGAGCTAAAAAGAGTTTAGCTAGTTTAGGCTCGTGAGATGGGCAAATGGCTCAATTCAATTCGAACTTGACTTTTAACTCAATTCAAATTATATCAAACAATTGTTAAAACGACATTGTTTGGTTAATACGTTGTGAACTTGTGTTATGGATTCGAGTCATAAACTCTAGTTAAATTCAAGCAAAACCATTTTTTATTCGAAAATATTATGCATACCCAATTTGAGTACACAAATGGGTACATACATATATATGTCATCATGTGATTGTGTATTATTTTATCCTTAAATAAAAAATACTTAATCACATAATAACACATATCAATTATGTACTTATTTATATACGTCTTTAAAACGAATACACATAATTTTATTATCTTTATTCAAGTTAAACTCAAGTTATCCTTAATTTTAGTTCAATAAATTTGAGTCAAACCATTTTTTATTTTAACTGAAATCAAGCTAAAGGGTGTTCAGACTTTAGTTGGTTTGTATCCACCACTAGTTTTGAGTGTATTTTAGATAATTTTGTTTTTGAGTTTCATATTGTCAGATCAATGTGATATTTGTATATCAATCATATATCTTGTCCATGTATATCATGTGTTAGAAATCTATTATCGTTAACTATGATAACTTGTATATAATATTTTGTATGGATAAAATATATATATAAACAAATCTTACTAACGGTATTTTTACATGGTATCATGCTCTTTTTCACCTCAAAACCGCTTTCTTTATTTTCTCAAACCCTAGCTCACCTTGGTCAATGCAACCATGGTCGCCTTCTCCTTCTCCGATTCTGCCATCTTTCAGCTTAACATCTCAGATTTTATTACCTTAAGATTGGATATGACCAATTATTTTACATGATCTTACCTTTTTTCAAGCTTGTTCTTGATATTTATGAACCACACCCAATTGTTGCGACTGACAGTTCCTTCAATTGATGGCTTTATACAATTTTGTTTTGAGTTTCATACAAACATTTTTCAGTCTGAAAAAAGTTGACGGTTTAGACTTTAAGGTTAATATTTTGTAAACTAATTAGGGTGCTTAGGGTTTGGTGATTCCTATTATAGCAATTCTAGACAAGGAATGCATGAAAAATACAAATTTTTTTGCCACAAAATACCAACCCCAAGATTTATAGACGTTATAATGTTAGAGGTGAATCTGATATGCGTTAAAGTAGATTGATTGAATTTATAGTCAATTTAAGATTGAAATTCTAACTTAACTATTCAGTTTATCAATGTTTAAAATGTAACTTAAATGATATTGTTTATCTTATCAATAATTCTATTTATTTTTTTAACAAAATTATTCATTTAGGTGACAACCTTCCAAAGACATTATATATAAACTTAAATTTAAATTAACTATTATAATTTCAATTCAAGTTTGAGTAAGCCCCAAATCCCATTTGGCTCAAAACAAATTCATCCTTAATTGATAATAAGTGTGATGTTTTATATTCTAAGTTAAAAAGAAAAAAATTACCATTGAGATTCAAAATTCATGGTATTATTTATTGATAGGAATAAAAGGCAAATTTTTTTTTTTTTGGTAGGCATAAAGCGTAAAAAATTGAAGTTTCTTAAGTTAGTGGACAAATGATGGGCCAAAACGATCAAAAGAAGCTACCCTCTAAGCCAACAAACTAATGGGCTCAAATGGGTTTGATTTGTTACCCTAAAATATTAAATATCTCTTAAAAAAAATGTTTTAGTAGCATCCACAAATGAAAGTAGTTAATTCTTTCAAGCTCAACCGACTATTTCTACTTAAGTTTTAATGTAAAGATAAATATATATTTGTAAAGTTTTAAAAACCCAAATATTTATCCATGAACTAATTTCAATTATAATTTTTAGTTAGGGTGAAAGGTAAAATTATCATTTTAATAATACAAAGATAAATGTAACCATGGTCGCATTCTCCTCCTCGGTTCTGCCATCTTTCAGCTTAACATCTCAGATTTTGTTACCTTAAGAATGGATATGACTAATTATTTTACATGATCTTACCTTTTTCAAGCTTGTTCTTGATATTCATGAACCACATCTAATTAATCGATGACTTTATACAATTTTGTTTTGAGTTTCATACCAACATTTTTCAGTCTAAAAAAAGGTTAATGGTTTCGGGTTTAAAGTTAATATTTTATAAACTGACTTTGGTGCTAAAGGGTTTGATGATTCCTATTATAGCAATTCCAGACAACAAATACATGAAAAATACATAATTTTTTTACCACAAAACACCAACCCCAAGATCTATAGACATCATGATAATAGAGGTGAATCTGATAGGAGTTAGATTAGATCGATTGAATTTATAATCAATTTAAAATTGAAATTTTAACTTAATTGTTCAATTTAACAATGTTTAAAATTTGACTTACTTATCAAGTAATATTATTGATCTTATCAATGATATTATTTACTTTTTAATGAGATTGATCATTTAGGTGACAATCCTTTAATGATACTATGTACAAACTTAAATTCGAATTGAATGTTATAATTTCAATTCAAGTTTGAGTAAGTCCCAAACTTGATTCAACTCAAAACAAATTCATCCCTAATTGGCAATAAGTATGTTGTTTTATATTATAAGTAAAAAGGAAAAAAATTACCATGGAAATTAGAAATTCATGGCATTATTTATTTATAGGAATAAAGGTTTTTTTTTTTTTTTTGGGGTAAAAATTTGAAGTTTCTTAAGTTAGAGGACAAATGATGGGCCAAAAGGATCAAAAGAAGCTACCCTCTAAGCCCACAAACTAATGGGCTCAAATGGGTTGATTTGTTAGCCCAAAAAATCAACTGTCTCTTAAAAAAATATTTTAGTAACAACACAAATGAAAGTAGTTAATTATTTCTAGCCAAAGGATTATTATTTACCCAAGTTTTAATATAAAAGTAAATATATATTTGTGGAGTTTCAAAAATTTAAATATCCACTTATGAATCAATTTTAATTAAAATTTTTAGTTAAGATGAAAGGTAAAATTATTATTTTAATAATAAAGTATATATATATATATATATATAATTCAATATATTTTCTGTCTAGGTTTTAAAAACTAACAACTTTATTTATGTCTAAAATTTATAACTTTGAAAAATTACATTTCCCCCCTCAAGCCTAGGGTTTTCATCTTTTTTCCATTTCAACTGTCTCTTAAACTTTTGAAAACTTCAATTTAACTCCTGTCTTCAACTTCAGATTACTCTAATGACCCTCTAATGCTAACACGACACAATGTCCCAAAGATCTCCTCATCTCTTTGTTGGACGAAGAGATCTCCACCCATGTCTCTTTATCGTCGACCAAACCATTTTGACAATGAAAGATGGTCGGCCGAATGGAGGAAAAATGAGGAGTTGTCGAAGATGGGTTATGGCTAGAGAGGGGAGAGCAAAATAGTGGTGGGGGGAAATAGGCACTTTTCAAAATTGAAAATGTTTAGGATGAGTAAAATTGTTAATTTTTAAATATTAGGAGAGAAGAAAATGAGATAAAATTATATATTTTTTAATATTATTGTTAAAATAACAGTTTTATCTTTAACTATAATAAATTTTTTTTATGAAAATTGGCTCATGGTGGATATTTAGATTTTTAAAACTTTACAATTATGTATTTATCCTTGCATTAAACCTGGATTGAAAAATAGTCTTTTAGCTTTATTTCTAACAAACATACAAAGAAGTAGGGGAAAAATATAAATTAGGTTTAAATAATAAGAAATATGATGACATTAAATGTTAACAAAATTAATAAGATATTATAATTTTGAGAGTATTAATATGAATTATTATTATTTTTTACAAACTTATTTGAATATACGAGTTATTAATAATTACAATTTATCATAATAACATTTCTTTTTTAAAAAGGATAAACAACCAGAATATGGAGAAATTTTTCCTTTTTGAAAAACGCAACATATTAAATATTACTTTTTGTTTATGTGATTAGTTAAATTTCCACATATTATGATAAAAGGCTGTATACGACGGTAATTTTTTCTTCTTATTCAAAATACTCAATGATATAGAATATGGACGATATATCAAATAACATAATAAAAAATTTAAAAAATGTGCAATATAACGGTATCCTTAATCTTTTTAATATGCCAAACTTAATTTTAAATACTCATTTATAAATAAATTTTTATTAAAAATTTTAATTATAGTTAGGAGTAAAACTATTATTTATTAAAAAAATTTAAAAAATTAAAGTTTTATTATATTTCTCTCTTTAGTTTTAAAAAACTCATAATTTTCTCTCAATCAAAAGTTTGAAAAATGACAAATACCCTATACGATTTTTTCCACTTCTCTCATATGTCGATTCATTGTCTTTAACTGTTAGTCGTCTTCCCTTCCGCCTTATCTCTTCCTTCTCTTTTTAGTCATTTTCGTTTGTCTTGGTCAAAATGATCGGAAAGAAAAGAGAGAGAGATAAAACGAGAGAGAGGATGATCGACAGTTGGAGATGATGAATTGTCACTGAAGAGAAGAGGAATAGACCTTATGGGGGGATTTGCCACTTTTCAAACTTTAGATTTGAGAAAAAATTGTGAGATTTTTAAACTTGCGAAGGAAAATGTAAAAAAATTTTAATTTTTTAAAATTTTTGAGTAAATAATGATTTTACTCTTAACTCTAACTGAGTTTTAAATAAAAATTTATTTATAGGTGAATGTTTAAATTTTTAAAAGTTAAAAAATAGAAGTTTGAGGTTGAGTTTGAGTATGCATTGAACCTATCAAAATGATCAACTAATTGTAATATCTTTTGGGGAATTATTTTTCTCAAATCACTTCCTAATAACCCCATGTGAAGGTAAAACAACAAGGCTAAATTTACTGCATTAGTGTCGTCCTCCCCCCACGGCCTCTGTTAGAAAATACGGCTTAGATTAGCATATATAACTAATTTACACCTGTGAAAATATATCTAGAGGATCAGATTTGTGGCATTCGATGAAATATAGATATCAATATCTATCATATGACTGAATCGAAGGCCTGTCATAATGACAAACTCATACGGACTGAATCTTACATCTATATCGTTAACTCGAAACCATAACTCTTTTCTCGAGGTCACCTTATTTACTACTCGAAGGATGAAGGAGTGTATTAGAACCTCACTAAATCGACTATCCTTCAAGTCTAGGAAGTGTTCGAAACAGATACATTGAAAAATTTGTAATTGTCTCTCTGTTAATAATTTTTTGATCACGACTCTCACATCTCTATTTCCACGTGTAGTAACTTGAGCCTTAAAGTGTTCTTCAAAAGGAAATCACATTTCATCATTGACTTCATCCCTTTTCCTCTTTTGTCCAACTCCCTACATCAAAATTAAATTACAATTATATTAAATTTATATCAATTTTATATTATAAATTATTCAATTCTATACAAAGAGGCCTTATTTTAAAAAACAGATATCAAATTCGAATTTTACATGTCAAAAAACTTTAAGATGAACAAATTTCAATTTGTCCCTCAGATGAAAAATATCAAAAAAACCCTAAAGTTTTACATTATCTTATTTTACCCCCTAATTCCAACCGTGCGAATTTGCTTAGCGCATAACTTTACAAAAGCACATTTTACCCCCATCACGCGAATTCGCATGTCAACCACATGAATTCGCTTGTCAATTGCACTAATTCGTATGGTTGACCATAACTTCGCATGTCAATAAACTTTTCCAATTTATATTTTGCCCCACTACACGATTATAACTTGCACTTTCACCCCCAACCACACAATATCGCATGGTCCATGAAGTTTGAAAATGCACAAAACCTTCTTGTCTTTACCAAATCTCACCACACGAATTTGTGTGGTTACATTTCATCTTCCAAACTTCATTTCAACAATAATCAACTCTACACTTAATCTAACACAAAAGTCCTAAGAAGATTTATCAAAATCACCAATAAATCAAACATTTTCATCAAAAATTTCAAATCGAAACCCTAACGCTAAACACCTAAATTTCACATCAAATTACTCAAATCTTGAACCGAAATGCATAAAAAAGATGATAATGATTTTTTTAATAACCTTTTTGTCCATTTTCGTCGTCGGAAACGTTGCGAAAATTGTCAGAGAAAATCGACGGTGTCAAGTGCAGGAAAACTTGTATTTGAATTTTCTGTTCGTGTGTCTAGCAGAGATACGCATGGTTTTCAGCAATTTCGATACAAGGGGCATTTTCGTCTCTGCACAAATTTAGGGCATTTTCATTTAATATTTAAATTCAGGGGCAATTTCGTTTTACCCCCTCATCTTTGGGGCAATTTAATTAATTTCCCTTATTAATAATTACAATTTATCATAATAACATTTCTTTTTTAAAAAGAATAAACAACCATAATATCGAGAAATTTTTTCCTTTTTGAAAAACGCAACATATTAAATATTACTTTTTTTTATGTGATTAGTTAAATTTTCACTTATTATGATAAAAGGATGCAAACGACGGTAATTTATTCATCTTGTTCAAAATACTTAATGACATAGAATATGAACGATATATCAAATAACATAATAAAAATTTTAAAAAATGTGTAATATAATGGTATCCTTAATCTTTTTAATATGTCAAACTTAATTTCAAATACTCATTTATAAATAAATTTTTGTTAAAAATTTCAATTATAATTAGAAGTAAAACTATTATTTATTAAAAAAATTTAAAAAACTAAAGTTTTATTATATTTTTCTTCTTAGGTTTAAAAAACTCACAATTTTCTCTTAATCCAAAGTTTGAAAAGTGACAAATACCCCATACGATTTTTTCCACTTCTTTGAGACATCGATTCATCTTCTTTAGCTATTAGTCGTCCTCTCTCCCGCCTTATCTATTTCTTCCCTTTCTAGTCATCTTCGTCTTGGTTGAAATGATCGGAAAGGAAAGGGACAGAGATGAGAGAGAGAGAGATAAAGCAGGAGAGAGGATGGCCGACAGTCAGAGATGACAAATTGTTATCGAAGAGAAGAGGAATAAACCCTATGGGGGGATTTGTCACTTTTCAAACTTTGGGTTAGAAGAAAAATTGTGAGATTTTTAAACTTGAGAAGGAAAATGCAATAAAATTTTAATTTTTTAAATTTTTGAGTAAATAATGATTTTTCTTTTAATTTTAACTAAGTTTTTAACAGAAATTTATTTATAGGTGAGTGTTTAAATTTTTAAAAGTTAAAAGATAAGAGTTTGAATTTTCACTATACTTTGGGTGAGAATAAATCTTTTGGCCTTTAAATAACTATGTATAAGAGACTATATAAAAGAAAAAAAAGACTTTAAGAACTCTTTGGAGAACTCTTTTGTATCATTTACTATTTTACTTGATAACATAACAATAGAGATAGACTGTATAACAATAAGGGTCTTCATTTTCTTTATTGTGTACATACAATCACACCGTCAATTCCAATCATTTTTACTTTTTACATAAATCACACATTAGGTTTTCATTATTTTTCAAAACTGCAAGTTTTTGCATCAATTGACATACTCAATGTATGCACAAATTATGTCACCAAGCATTCTTTATTTAGATCTACTTGCATAAAAATATGATGGAATTATTTTAAATATAAGCCCTAAAAATGAATATATGACTACTTTTTAAACCCAACCTTTAGAATTGCAATTCACAATTTCACATACAAACACCAAACCTTACTAAGCAAAAACGACATGTCGTATTTGTAATCCAAATCCCGCCTATACTTCCCCGTTTGAAAACTCTACCGTGTCTCTGCCGTCTTGTCAATCAACTCCATCTCTCTTACTCTCTTACTCTCTCTCTCTCTCTCTCTCTCTTTCTCTCTCCCTCCATTAGTGTCACATTATGAGTTCGAAAATGGGTACTTTCGCGTACATCTCTACATTGGTATTCACTTCAAGAAGTTACAAGTTTAAGCTTAATAATTGTAGGGTGAAATTGGCGTTTCAGGTTTTGATTTGTGGAATGAAATTATAGCATCTGCAGAAGAAGAAGAAGAGCAGCAGAAGAACAACGCTGAAGTAGTTTATCGAAGGAGAAAGCCTCAACAGACTAATAAAGATGTGATCTTGTAGATATTTTGTTTCAAAAGCTTCAAATTTTATTTGTTTTCATTTTGTTGAAAATAAGGGTTTTTTTTTTTTTTTATAAAACCATTGATTTTTGTTTGTTTAGTGTTTTTAAAACATGGGTTTTGTTTCGAAAGCTTTGATTTTTGCTTGTTTTTGTGCTTTTGAATTCATGGGTTAACTTTGTTCCTTGCGTTTTTTTTTTAAAGGAATCGGGTTCGTTCGAGTGAGGCGAATCGGTTGAGTTTGGTTGCTGCTAAGAATGAGAAGAATCGGGTCAGTTGGAACCGATCACTTTCCACCAGGTTCTACATCTTCTCTCTAGTCTTTCATTTATTGTTTTTGTTTTGGTTCTTGATTGGTTGCTTGATAATGAGTTTTATGAGTTAAGTGATTAGGCTTTTGGGGATAAGTGCTTTTTCAGGAAGCCTTATTAGACATTTTGTTCGAAAGTACTATGCAACAAAAGCACTTCTGCATAAGCTATGGTAAAAGCATCTTGGTGCTAGGAGAGTTATAACCAGTGGAGTTCACTTTGTTTACTAATGTAGATATGGCAGAGTTTAAAAATCATATATTAAGCTTCAATTTAGGAGTGCCTTTTTGAGTTCACTTTGTTTACTAATGTAGATATGGCAGAGTTTAAAAATCATAAATTAAGCTTCAAATTTAGGAGTGCCTTTTTGAGTTTTGTTGTTGTGTCCTGGCTCTTGCTGGCTTTTGAGTTAGCTGATACTGAAATAGACAAAAGTGCTTTTAGTGATTATAGAAACACATCAGTGGAACATATGATCAGTACTTTTTCAAGAAGTATTATTGATTGAGCTTTTTGCAAATGCAATAGAACAAGTTTCTACTTACTGAATCTCCAGCAAAAGCACCCTGATGCTAGCAGAGTTATAAATTGTGGAGTGCAATTTTTCCTGTGTAGTTATGGCATAATCATTAATCAAACTCCAATTCTGAAGAGAGACATTTTCAACATCTTTTTCCATTTCTTGGTGGCTCTTTATGTTTTTTTAATTTCATTCTTGATATAGAGGGAGGACTAGTATAGCTATTGGTGCTTGTATGGATATTCGGCCTCAGCAAAATCAGGCAAGAAGAAAAGGAAAACCAGCTCTTCCGAAGGTATGACTCTATCATTTGTCTTTTAATTAGTTTTTTACAATTTACCTTTCCTGGATGTCATAAACTATCCTTAAGTTTGCTGAATCTTCTTTGCAATTATTGTGTGTCTTTTGTGTGATTTAAGATATATAGGTTCCTCGCTATTACATGCTAAAATGCCACTGAACTCACGCTATAATTTTTTATGGTTTTTACAGGGAAAAGTTGTACAACCTGCAAACTTTGACAAGGAGCGAAAATACTTTCAAGAAGTTGATGCCTTTGACTTGCTTGAGGAGAGCCCCTCTCCCAAACATGCTAGTACATGGACAAGGGGCCAAAATGAGGATGTGCTTATGCCACATTTGTGCTCAAGATTAGAGAAAATTTTAATATCCCTGAAGTTAAACCGTGGCTGTGGGCCTTCTAGTTCATTGTTCAAGTTATTGAAAACTCCAAACATGACCTTGCAGCCTATAAGAACCTTTGATTTTTCAGGTTTAAGAACCCCAGAAGAATTTGCTCTCCTAAGCACACCAGCTATAAATTCTACCCAAAGTAGATTTGAGAAAATTTTAGTGGAGGGAGATGTACTTGAAAAAGATGGTAATTCACAAAAGGGATGTACAACCTCAGTGTGTGTGAAAGACGAGGACTGTGAAGTCATAGAAAATGCAGTAAAGAAACTCTCTTTAGCATCCACGTCAGCTTCATCTAGTCTTCATCATGTGGATCCATTTGATACACTTTTAGCAGTTTGTGGACTATCAACTCCTTCAAAGCTACTAGACGTATTGTCCAACTATTGGTTTGTTTCCTATTCCCAATATGCTTTTGTATTCTTCTACCTGATAAGAAATCATACATATTTTACATAAGTGTTTTAAGAATGCATTTTCTCCATTCTTTGTTCTTAGTGAATTTGTTAGTTTAGGTATGATCACATTTTCAAAATCTCATCTTTTTTTATGTTTTAGGTTGTTGAATTTTCTTTTCTACTTTTTTTGCACAAGGTTTGATTTGATTGTTCTTCCTGCTTCCTTGAGCTGATCAAAATGAAATTTTCTTGACTGAAGTGACCTGAAAAGCATTTCCAAAATCGGTGAAGGTACTTATGGAGAGGCTTTTAAGATTGGCAATACTGTTTGCAAGATAGTACCAATTGATGGAGACTTGAAAGTGAATGGGGAAGTGCAAAAGGTAATTCTTGCAATTCCACCTATCTTTTTCAGTGAATGTTATAACGAGAGATAAAACTCTTTATCACCAAGGGATTTAGGTTGAAAGGAATACTTCTGTTGAACAGCAAGATCAGGGGATTCTCTAAGTTGCTTTGATATTAAATGTTATCTTGTCTGGCTTGATTTTGTAACTTCTAAGACAATTGAGTTTGAAATATTATGTTCCCAGTATTTAAACCAGTTGCTTGAAAAAGAAATTCTTTTGGAAATTGGTTACTGTCCTTTATTGGATTAAACATTCTCAAAGTAATGGTCGGCTGTTATATATGTTTTATTGTTGACCCATTTGTTTTTTTGTGTGCCAGAAATCAGAAGAATTGCTTGAGGAGGTTGTACTCTCCCGAACTCTTAACCTTTTAAGACGCGAAGATGGGGATGCTTATAATGCGTGCACATTATTTATAGAAACCATAGAGTAAGTATTCTACCTCAAATGTTTTAAGTTATACATATTGCAATTAACATGCTGCAAAAAGACCATTTTCTATTCACCATGTTTACTGGACTCTTGATATAAAACATGTAGATGGACTTAACGATGAGGTATAATTGGTTAGGCATTTTATAAATTCGGCTGTCTAATTCAGTCTTCCCACATCTTAATTTTGCCCCACTTAAATCTACGGTCAAGTTGTCTGTGCATTGTTTCAGCCAAGTTCAATCTCCGAAATGTAGATGAAGTGCATTTTTACAGAGTGTTAATGTCTGTAACTAAATTCTGCTTTCATAACTAATGGAAGTTTTTTGTCATGCTTATCTCCTTTTATCTCTTTGTACCGCAGTTTAAAAGTATGTCAAGGTCTATATGATCCAGTTCTGATTGAAGCCTGGGAATGTTGGGATGATCAACATGTTTCTGAAAATGATCATCCGAGAGCATTTCCAGACAATCAGGTTGGTTTCTATATCATTGACCAAAAGAGAGATTATTTTTCCTATGAAGTTTACATTTTAAGCCCTTTATTTTATTAACTCTATTTCATCATTTTGCATTCAGTGCTATGTTGTTTTTGTTTTACAACATGGGGGTAAAGATCTAGAAAGCTTTGTGCTCCTGAATTTTGATGAAGCACGTAGTCTATTGGTTCAGGTAAGTAGAGATTCATTTTATTGGTATTTTTATTTCATCCATGAATCATTGGTCTGTTTTTCTTGTTATGCTTTATAGGTTACGGCAGCCCTAGCAGTGGCTGAAGCTGCATATGAATTTGAGCATCGTGACCTGCACTGGTCCAGTAACTAACACATTTCTTTGATTGTAATACTGCTTTCTTTTGTCTAATCGCTTATTTAAAAGATTGTGTGTCACAGGGGAAATGTACTCTTATGTCGAAATGATTCAACATCTCTGCCTTTTATTCTTGAGGGGAAGCATATGATTATTAGAACCTTCGGATTGTCGATATCAATAATTGATTTTACTCTTTCCAGAATGAATACTGGTGAAAGTTTTCACTTATCTTTTACATTTCAATTAAATTTGAGGTTTAGCAAATTTTGTTGATTGTGATAAGCTAACAAACATACTATGCTCTCAGGTGAAGATATACTCTTTTTGGACCTGTCCTCAGACCCTTATCTCTTTAAAGGTCCTAAAGGCGATAGACAAGTAAGAAATAGTAATTATTTAACATTATAGTTGCCTTACCCTTCAGCAATTCTGTTGTATCCTGCACGAATATGATTCTTGATATCGTATGCAGTCAGAAACATATCGAAAGATGAAGGATGTTACAGAAGATTGCTGGGAAGGAAGGTATTATTTTTTTCCTTTATACTCAAGTTATCAAATGTGCAATCTTTGATTGGTTTACTACACATTCATTGAGATGTTACAAATGAAGTTGTTCCATATTTGCAGTTTCCCCAGAACAAATGTGTTATGGTTGCTATACTTGATAGATATATTGCTACTGAAAAAATCATTTGTAAGTCTCTTTTCCTATTTGTCGCTTTCGCTTCCTTAGTTTGTCTTTTATAAAGATGCTGGATGCAAATAAATAGGGATCCAGATTTTAGAAAAAAAATGCAGATGTTTGTGTAATCTTTGATTGGTCAATTATGTAACAGGAACGTTCTTCGAAGAATGAGAGAGATATGCGTTCATTGAAGAAGCGTTTAGACAAGTATCAGTCTGCCAAGGAAGCGATTTTCGATCCATTCTTCAGTGACTTGTTAGAAGATGTTGCAGTTGTGGAGTTAGAATGAAGAGAATGTACAGAGATGGTAAGTAATAACATATAGTAGAAAACTTGCAGTTCTCACTTGTAAATATTAACTTGGAAGTAACAAAACAATGCAATGAGCTGGTTTTTGCATTGCCAATTAGTCTCATTATTGACCTCAATAGTCCCATGTTACATGTAATATTTGTATGTTTCTAGTGTATTGCATTTTTTTTATTTAACCGGCCAAAGGACTATTTTCCACCCAAGTTTTAAAGGAAAGAAAAATACAGAGTCACGGGATTTCAAAAACTTAAACATCTATTCATAGATCAACTATTGTTAAAATTTTCTATTAGCAATAAAGGTAAAATAGTTATTTTATTAATAATATTTAAAAATATAAATTTTATCTCATTTTCTTTCTCGAGTTTTGAAAACTCTTATTTTATCTCTTAGTTTCAACTTTAAAAAATAACTTTTTGCCTTTCAAATCTATAGGGAATGTTATAAAATTATATATTTTTTAATATTATTGGTAAAATGATAATTGTACTTTTAACTTTGATAGAAAATTTTAATAGCAATTGGTTTATAGATGAGTTTTTGAAATCTCGTAGGTCTATATTTTTCTTTGCATTAAAACATGGATGGGAAATAGTCATTTGGCCTATTTAACGCATGCAACATTATACTATGCAAAATTACTTATCCCTTTTTTAGAATTTCATAATATTCAATCTACTTTTTATCCATGATGAAATTATAGTTGAATTTGATTTGAATCGAATCTGTTCGAGATCAGCAACATGAGATTTGGACTTAACTGGAAACTAATTTAATTTTATATTTAATTCAAATTCAAATATTCAGATTGACTCAAACTTTGTTTTTTGAAAATGAGTATAGTCTTTGGCTTAAACTTAAATATTTTCTTATGTTAGATAACTCACTAATTTATAAATCCTGAGCAATGCTAGGGCCTCAAATATTGATTAATCCAAACTACAACTATGGAAAAGACTACTTTCTAGCTTCTTATCAGAAGTTCACATGACATGTTTTTTAAAGATGCAATGGATACTGATAACTGACATCATTAGCCCTTTTTTACTTTTTTTGGTTTGGGTGAATTTGAGCCAAGTTCAAATCATCTTGAGCTCAGCTTGAATTTATAACACCTATCTCAAGTTTGAGTTTATTTGAGTTAGTATATAGTTTAACGGGATGTCAATGGGATAAATGTTGTTATTAACAGAATGAATAGTATTGTGGAAAGAAGATGGGGTGAACATAGTTACTAGAAAGACAAATCAATTGAATTCGAGCCGAATAATTAAGCTAAAGTTTTAATTTGGATTTGCCTTATTTAATTTGAATAATTGTTTTGAGCCAAATTGGCTGGATTCAAATCCACCCAACTTTTTTCCAAAAATCCCCAGGCCTTTGTACTAAATTTGGAGCAACCAGTCCATAATATCTATACAACTTTTACATTTTTATATTACCTAGAAAACAAAATTCATAAACTTGAGTTTGGCTGTCTGCCCCTGTCTTTGTTTTTATTCCATTATTTTATCTCTCTTCACCTTTCTTAGGTTCATGCAAGAATTTATGCTTTTCTTATTATTAAATTATGGGATATTATAAATTCATGGTCAATTTTAGAAATTTATAGTGAAAATACACATATTTCAAAATATCTAAAGAACTGAAAGATATTAATTTTAACAAAACAAAAAATTCATCAAAGAGTAGTACTGTACATATACTAACAAAGTGAATATTAACATTTCTGTATCATCATATAATTTGATGATTTAATTATTTATTTTAATTCTACTGAAAGTCTAGATGACGATATATCAATTGTTATTATACGTTAGTACGAATTTTGTTAGTGCATAAAGTATTTTAGTCATGGCAATTTTTAGAAAGTATAAAATGCCCTAAAATTATCGAAGCAACTTTAAAAATTTTTGTAATACCTTCTAAAAGCTTCATGCATAACAATCCTCTTATACAAAGAACTTGTTGCTATATCTAAAATTAGGGTTGAATTCGATTTAAACTAACTCAATTTCAAATTTAAGTTCAGATTGAATGAGTTTAGTTTAAGCTTGATTGAATAGAATTCAAAGTAAAAATTTTTTGAGTAGAATTTGAACCTCAACTTATTAATGTTGAATCAATCTTGAACTGACTCTTCAAGATTATAGCCAACATCAAATTAGGTTTTGTTTAATCTCAATCCAAATCTGATCCAACCTTTCTAAAATAAAGTAAGGACTTAAAACTTTGTTATTTCTCTGAGGAATGAAATTAACTTACGTTTTAAATTAATATATTAATCATATCGTTTGAGTTTTTCTTATTTTTAAATATATTTTTTTAAAAGTTTTTGTGATATTTTGAATACACATATATGAGATTTTAAAAACCCAAACATTCATCCATGAATAAACTATTGTTAAATTTTTTTTTTTTAGGGTTAAAGGTAAAATCATCATTTTATCAATAATATTCAAAAATATATAATTTTATCTTATTTTCTATCTCAAGTTTTGAAAACTCATTTTATCTCTTAGTCTCAGTTTTGAAAAACAATTTTTTCTCTTTCAAATCCCTAGGGAATGTTATAAAATTATACATTTTTTAATATTATTAAAAAAACGATAATTTTACCTTTAACTTTAATAGAAAATTTTAATAGCAGTTAGTTTATAGATGGGTTTTTGAAATACTGTGGATGTGTTTTTTTTTTTGCATTAAAGCTTGTGTGGGAAATAGTCCTTTGGCCTATTTAACACATGCAACATTATACTATACAAAATTACTTGTCCCTTTTTCATAATTTCATAATATTCAATTTACTTTTTATCCATGATGAAATTAGGCTTGAATTTGATTTGAATCGAATATTCTCGAGATTGACAACATGAGATTTGAACTTAACTTGAAATTAATTTAATTTTATATTTAATTCAAATTCAAATATTCAGATTGACTCAAACTTTGTTTTTGGAAAATGAGTATAGTCGTTGGGTTAAACTTAAATATTCTCGTGTTAGATAACTCACTAATTTATAAATCTTGAGCAATGCAAGGGCCTCAAATATTGATTAATCCAAATTACAACTATGGAAACGACTACTTTCTAGCTTCTTATTAGAAGTTCACATGACATGTTTTTTAAAGATGCAATGGATAATGATAAATGACATCATTAGCCCTCTTTTACCTTTTTAGGGTTGTGTGAATCCCAGCCAAGTTCAAATTATCTTGAACTCAACTTGTATTTATAACACCTATCTCAAATTTGAGTTGATACAGAGTTTAATAAGGATGTCAGTGGGATAAATATTGTTATTAACAAAGTGAATAACATTGTGAAAGGGGATGGGGTGAACATATTTACTAGAAAGACAAATCAATTGAACTTGAGCCAAACAGTTAAGTTCAAGTTTTAACTCAAGTTTAACTTATTCAATTTGAATGATTGTTTTGAGCCAAATTGGCTAGATTCAAATTCACCCAACTTTTGGCTGTCTGCCCATATCTTTGTTTTTATTCCATCATTTTATCTCTCTTCACCTTTCTTAGGTTCATGCAAGAATTTATGCTTTTCTTATTATTAAATTATGGGATATTATAAATTCATGGTCAATTTTAGAAATTTATAGTGAAAATACACATATTTCAAAATATCTAAATAACTTAAAGATATTAATTTTAACAAAACAAAAAATTTATCAAAGAGTAGTGCTGTATATATACTAACAAAGTAAATATTAATATTTCTGTATCATCATATAATTATATGATTTAATTATTTATTTTAATTCTAATTAAAATCCAAATGACGACATATCAATTGTTATTATACGTTAGTACACATTTTGTTAGTGCATAAAGTATTTTAGTCATGACAATTTTTAGAACGTATAAAATGCCCTAAAATTATTGAAGCAACTTTTAAAATTTTTGTTATACCTTCTAAAAGCTTCATGCATAACAATCCTCTTATACAAAGAACTTGTTGCTATATCTAAAATTAGGGTTGAATTCGATTTAAACTAACTCAATTTCAAATTTGAGTTCAGATTGAACGAATTAAGTTTAAGTTTGATTGAATAGAATTCAAAGTAAAAAATTTTTGAGTAGAATTTGAACCTCAACTTATTAATGTTGAACTGACTCTTTATGAGTATAGCCAACATTGAATTAGGTTTTGTTTAATCTGAATCCAAATCTGATCCAATCTTTTTAAAATAAAGTAAGAACTTAAAACTTCGTTATTTATCTGAAGAATGAAATTAACTTACATTTTAAATTAATATATTACTCGTATCGTTTGAGTTTTTCTTATTTTTTAATCTTTTTTTTAAGGGTTTTTGTGATATTTTAATTTTTTATCATAATTAATCATATAATTATGTATTTTTACTATGAATTTTTGGAAAAATTATCCATACTGACGACGGCAAAAGTATCAACCTTATCACTAATGTGTAAACGTGGCTCCCTCGTCAGATTCTTTGCTTTAGGCTGCGACTGAGTCAGGCAGAAGTGCTTTTGATTCATCAGCTTAAAGTGCTTTGTGTAAAAGCACTTATTCTATTATAATACCTCCAAACTGTATGACATCATCAATATGGAGCTTCAAACTTTCATGAATTTGTCTTCTTAATATTGTTTATTTATTTATAGTTTTGTACGGTGGTGAAGAGGTCCGAGTATTATATTTTGAAAGGCCAGAAGACTTCTTCCCACAAGGTATAGGGAAATCCCGATCACGTATCCATCAACTTTTAAAAATTTAAACATTGGTCTATTATTTAATTTTTATTAAAATTTCTTATTAAAGTTAAAAATAAAATTATATTCATAAACTTTTAAAAATTTAAACACTCACCCATCATCCAATTTTTATTAAAATTTTTTATTAGAGTTAAAGATAAAATCGTTACTTTAATAGTAATATTAAAAAAATTATACCTTTATCATTTTTCCTTCGGTTTTTTAAGACCAACAATTTTACCCTTATTTTCAAAACTTTTCTAGTTTTAAAATGTAGCTTTTTCACCCCTAAATCCTTAGGTTTCTTCCCTCCATCTCCCGCTACCATTCAGCATGGCGATAGTTGAGAGAAGACGGCAATAGATATCTTTTCATTTTTGTCGATGAAGGGACTACGACAAAGACGTCTCTTCATTGACATCTTCATTGATGGAGACAAAACGTCAACAAAGACGTCTCTTTGTTGATGGAGACGAAGCGTCAATGAAGAGATGTCTCTTCATCATTGTCTAGGAAGAGATGAAGATTCTTTCCCTCTTCTTGGATGGGTTGTCGACGGAGATGAATATACGTCTCTTCATCTCTTCGTTGATGCTTCATCTCGTTGACAAAAACCTCTCTTCATCAACGAAGATGAAGAGACTTTTGTCGCCAAGCTAGATGGTTGTCAAAGAGAGAGAGAAGAAACCTAGGGATGTGGGGGTGAAAAAGCTACTTTTTTAAACTAAAAAAGTTTTGAAAATAGGTGAAATTGTTGGTTTTCAAAATCTGGGGGGGGGGGGGGGAGGGGAGAATAAAATTATAGTTTTTTTAATGTTACTAATCAAATAATGGTTTTAACTTTGACTCTAATAGAAATTGGGTAATGCATGGGTGTTTAAGTTTTTTAAAGTTAATTAGTATGTGTTTGAAATTTCACCATACCTTGGGTGGGAAAAAGTCTTTTGGCTATTTTAAAAGTAGGAACTTGAAACCTTAAACCTGCTTACAGAGTACCGGTTCCAAAGATTTAAGAATCAGAACCTATCTTGTGAGGTCTGGTTTCAGTTCCAGGTACCTTATGTCTTTTACATGGATAATTCATAAATTTGAATCACACAAACAACATAGCATCAAACTTGTAACTACAAATTACAATGGCCCTAACAGAAGATGAAGACAACGAGGGCGGTAGCAAGGGGGTGGAAGATGATGCATGACGACGACGATAGCAAGAGTGTTTAGGGATTTTGAATTTTTGATAGTAAATGCTTAAATGGAGAAATATGAGATAGACTGAACGAGGCAAAAAAAAAAAAGAAAAGAAAAGAAACTGGTTCCAAACTAGGTATCCTATTCCCTATTCTAGTTCTGGTTTTCGAATAGATTCTAATTCTATAAAGTGATGGAACCGAGAAGCTACTTGCACAGTGTCGATTCCTTAAATTTGAGAACTAGAACCTGCCTGAAGAATTGATAAGTATTTTCGTCATATGTTTCTGAATTGATCAGATTCAATTTTTTTTTTTTTGAAGAATTTCAACTTCTATCAATCATGTTGCATAGAATCAAAGTACCGTAAAAAATGGCCAATCTAATGAATAATATATTGTATGGGTTCTTGTGGCCTGTAAGCACTTTAAAGGCAACAAGAAGACCTGATTCTCTAGTGACCCGTGGAACAAATTCCTGAAAATGTTGAGACCTTTTTTAATCTTTCTTCTGTTCATCTATGCAATATATGTTGGAAAGAAAATGGAAGAGCTAAGGCTATAGAGTCATCAATACTTATAGTGTAAGATTCAATTCCAGTAGCCCCCAAAGGTTAGTATCAATGGCAAAAGATAGTGGCAAAAAAGTCTGTGTTTGAAACTTACTAAGGAGTATTAATTGTGAGATCAGTTATTAGATTTAATATTTTACTTGTTTGATCTCTTAATTTATCTAATGCAATAGACCAGAATTTTCATATGTTTGATGAGATCTATTCAATTGTAAAGAAATGGTCCGAATCAAGTAGGACTCTCATATTTAAAAAAAAAAAATCAATTCAAGAGGCTGGAATGCAAGAAAGTTTCATCTTTGAAATGAGACCTTGAGCTCCCAACCCAAAAAGGCATTTTTCCAAAGCCTTTCTTTTCTGATTTGCTTTTGCTTACACTGATTAATTTTTTTTGTAATGGTTTTTGCTGAGATAAGCCAAATTGACCCACCATGTCATGAGCTCTTTCTTTACACATAATCAAATCTTTGAGATCCTCTCTGTGCATTAAGCTTATCTCTAACTTCCATTTTTGTGATGAAAATTAATGACCATTTTGAGTAATTGGTTCAAATCTACTTGTCATTTCAATCCATTTACTTTAGAAGGCTTAGCTTTTATTATTTTAGCTTGATCCAATAGTGAACAACTTTGTAAACTCAGATTTACGAAAACTGCCAAAGTATAAATGGATTAAGAATAGTGGCTCTACTTCAAGCAATGGCCATAATCTTGGTAAGGTGTACCATGCCAATAAGAGCATATGCCCTTCAGTTTTCCAAGTCAGCCCTGCTTCTGCTTTTCCATTTTGAGCTTAAAATTCCATTGGCAAAAGCAAAAGCAGCGTAAAAAAATCTCCTCCTTTCTTTCCCCTGTGCTTACACAACATTTCCAGCCCCATTCTTCAATACAAAGCAATATATATATATCATCACATGCAACTTAGTCATCTTCCTTTTTCTTTTTTATTCACTTTTATCTTCATTACTTTTTATCTCTTCTCTGTTACTTTCCCTTTCTCTAAAGCCTTCAATTCTTCTCCATTTTCAAAGGCTGAATCCTGCCTGTGTCTTTTAACTACTAAAGACATTGTTTGCATCTCATTAAATATCCTTCTCAGTTTCCTCCTCAACAAACAATCATGGCTACCAAAAAGCCCAAAACAGCTTCTACATGCCTCTTCTTGTTCCTCCTATCATTCCTCAGCCTCTCCATTTCATCTTCTGGTAAGTCTCTTTCATTTCTGAGTGTCAAACTTGCCAATTTTGAAGCTTTTATATTATTTTTCTTCTGTTTTTTCCAGGAACTTTAGTGGGACTGTCCTACAGTGTTAAAGGAAACTCAGCATATTCATTTCCTGGTGAAGTGGTTTCTTTCTTGAACCTCAACAAGGCCTCTCCTGGAGTTTCAGTTGATCTTTACTTGAATGAAAGCCTTGTTAAGAGTTTGTTGCATTCCGAATCGTCTGCAGTTTCATGGCTCCATACTCATGTTGAAACTCTTCTCCCACATTTTAGTATAAGAAGCATAGTATTAACCAGCAGAAGTGAAAATTTTTCAGGCAAAGATGTTTTAGCAAGATTGAAAGCATTTCATTTAGTCCTCAGCAAAGTTCATCTTGGCAGAAAAGTTAAGGTCTCAGTAGCTTTGTCATTGTCTTTATTAGAGAATCTTAAAACTTCCCAACCCAGAGATTTGCAGAGAATTTTTGGGTTTGTGGAGAAAATTAGATCTTTTGTTACCATTGAAGCTTGTATTGATGGAGAATTAGGCTATGGCTATCATTTAGTTCAGTTGATCAGAGAAGCTAGATTTAATCTTCCAAGCAATGATGTTCCTGTAATTTTCACATTGAAAAGCCTTGTTGCTCCTGGTGCTAGAGTTGCAGCTGAATTAGTCACAAAAGTTTCAAAATATTTAGAAAGCAAGACTGAATTGTATGCAGAAGTGTCTTCCCTGGAAGATTTTCTTCAGGAAAATCTTATCTCTTCGCCACGAAGAGAACTTCGAAACAACTTGAAAATAACTTCACATGACATATTGAATCCCCCTACAACCATCTTTCAAACCACTCCTCCAGGAAGTAATCCTCCTGATTTTCCTACACCAACAATTGTTACTGTCCCTGCTACAAATCCTGTCACTGTAACACCGGCAAATCCCAGTTTAACTCCTCTTCCAATTCCCTCCACCACTCCTGTGAATATCCCTCCAGCAACTCCTGTAAATCCTCCAGGGCCAATCACCAATCCCACCACGGTTCCAGCACCGATAATGGTCCCTGGAGCACAGCCTATCACAAATCCTGTAACAACATATCCAGCTCCTGCAGGAAATGTGCCTGTCACAACACCAGTTACCAATCCTGTAACTCCTCCTGCACAGATTAATGCTCCAGCCATTCCAGGGCAAAGTTGGTGTGTTGCCAGGAGTGGAGCCCCGGAGAATCAACTTCAGTCAGCTTTGGACTATGCCTGTGGAATTGGAGGGGCAGATTGTTCATTGATACAGCAAGGAGGGAGTTGCTATAATCCCGATACTCTTCAAAGCCATGCCTCATTTGCATTCAATAGCTATTATCAGAAGAATCCTGTGGCAACAAGCTGTGATTTTGGAGGGACTGCTGTTGTTGTCAGCACCAATCCAAGTGAGAAATTGATTTTCTTTTTTTTTTAATGTTATTTTCTTGCTTTTGTTGCAATTTTTAACATGATTCATTTTCACCCATCTGAAATTTTTACAGGTAGTGGCTCTTGTGTTTATCCATCATCAGCATCATCTTCATCAACATCATCAATGACACCACCATCAACAACTCCAACAACTCCAACAACAACACCAACACCAACACCAATTGCAACAGCTCCTCCTGCTACCACAACTGCATCCCCATTACTACCAGGAGTACCAGGGTAAAGTTTTTATCAACATCCAATCATTTAGTGACATGTCATCATTAGTATACAAATTAATATTCATTGTCAGTGTATCGTTTTACTTGTGTGCTATTTACATTGATTTGTGTTACTGGCAGATCTGTTACTCCACCAACAGTGTTAAATTCAAGCAGTCCGAACACGGTTTTTGGGTCAGATAGTCCTCCAGTGGTGAACACATCAACAACCACATCAATTAAGGCACAACACTTGAAGGGCTACTTCACTTTGGTAATATCCCTTGTTACCGGAATCATCATTCTACAGGTATAGAACAAAGATCATTGTTGCAGGTACATTGATGAATCAGAAGCTCTCAGATCCATCCATCTCTTCAGGAAAGTTAAGAAACAAGAGGTGAGGTGACTACCAAGAGGCTCAAACGTCTACTTGAAACATAACATGTTCTGTACTTGAAATTAGGCTAATATGGTTGTAAAATAGGAAGTTTTGATGCCACTGTATTTGTTTGCTTTGAATTGATGTAAAGTTAGTAGTTAAAATGCTGAGTATTGCTTGTGATAATTGAGTGATTAAATAGATTTTAGAAGTTAAAGATTAGTGGTGGTTTCATAGAGAGGTCCATACTCTGATAGGGATGGCATGGCATGCACAGTCAATCAGTCCAATGGGTGCATTATGCAGCTGCAATTCATTGTATTTTAAGTAGCATTTGGAATTGTAATTGTTAGCAATGTAAATGTAATTACCAATGCATAAAAATATTTAAAAGTTACATTTCAATTCATGGTTTTACTAGGATTCAAATCAACGTTATATGAAACAATTGAAAACCAGATTTAAATCCCTACGATGCATTTGGTTTAGGTAACGTTTTATTACTAAAATTGAAATATTACTTTGAAGATCATTATATATATATGATTGTTATATTTGATAAAATTTAGTAAGTATAAATAATTATTGTGTTTAGTGAGGATAATAAAAAAATTTTAATATATTATTTTACTTAAATACCCTTAGATATAGTTATTTTAAAATATCCTTTTTATGTTACTTATTATGTAAAAAATTTATAAATAAAAATATAATTATAATAAATTCAAAATTACAAATAAAATAATTTAAGTAATAAAAAATAGAGTAACTGAATAATCTTTACCTACTCTTAACTAAATGCCCCTTTAAAGTTCAGGGTTATAATTTTAAAATTATTATGATATATATTTTGTATTTTGTTTATTTCTAGTTTAATGTGATTCTTTCCAATTTTAAGGTTATATATGTCTATTCTCTATGGAAAAAGTTAAGTAATAATTCTTCAAATCTTCCTTCCTGTTTCATGGTATCAACATCTGGTTTCCTACCTAACATTCTATTCCCTAGCTTGGATTGTTGTCCCTACATTTTATGGATTTATATATGGTTTTCAACATTCCCCTTTAAGTTGAAAAATAATATTTTTTTAATTCCCAATTTAAATTGTTAACTCTAAATTTTAGGAATTTATTTCTGGTTTCCAATAAATTCAAAAGTCTAGAATTTAGGACTCAATTTAGATGTAACAATAACCTTCACTTAATAATATTAAAAGTCTCTTTTATTTAAACCCAGAATTATCATATTAAGTGAAAACAAAACCCAAAATTTTGAATCGATAATTTATAGGATGGGATAATGCTTTTTATTAAGTTATCAAAATGGGTTTATTTTGCATATCATAATATTATAGGACTCTCCATGGTTATAAGTCTTGCTGAAGTAGAAAAAGAGCAGTAAGTAGTAAAATTTAGAGTTGAGATTCACATCTTTGGAAGAGAATTATTAGACAGCCAAGAAAGAGGAAGACAGAGCATGTGCCTAATAAAGTCCCATGTTTCTTGGCATCTTGTACTCTGTCAAATCCCCACCATGAAATTTACTGTAACCCACTTAGAAAACTAAGTTGATTAAATATTTATTAAGGCACGGTGGTGTACCTTAATAATATTGTATGAAACTCGAGTGGTGTGATCCGTTCGTGATCGACTTCAAATCATTGTTTAGTTTAGTTCAAATTGAGTCTAAGTGAAAGAAATTTAAGTTAGAGATTGACTTAAAGTTGTTATCTTGTTGACATTGTTGTATCGAAGTTCGTTTTGTTGATAACTCTTCTTCTTTTTTTACGATGATTCTTTTATATTTGAACGAATATTTTTCTTTTCTATTAATTCTTTTTCTACTTGGACAATACTATTCACTATTCAACAAATTGAGTTGATCCTTGGCTTGGATTAGTTCCATTCGAATCTATCCTTTTACAAAACTATGAAAAAAGATATTTGCTAAATAATGTTCTTAGATTACTCATTTGATTTTAAAATAACAATTATCATGACATGTAATGATGTAATAATAAAACTGTATTTACATATTTTTGCGTATACAAATAAATACATATTTAATGTATTATCATATAATTAAATAATTTTTTAATTAAAAATAAAATAATATTTAATCACAAAACAACATATCAATATTGGTATCCGAATTGACACTAATTATAGATGTCTATAACATTATTATGAATATAAAGCAAAAACATTGTCGTGTATATTGAGTATAATATAGAATTATATGATTCTATTTTATCAAGTTTTATTTTGAATTTATAGTTCGACTTTTGATATATTAATACAGTGATATATGGCAAACAAAATCCTATTATTTGTAACAGGATCAAGATATAGAATCTCAAATATAAAGTCAGAAAACCTAAGTTGGACACAATACTTTAAAATTGAGTACACATATTAGTGTTTTATTATATTATCTATATTAAAACGAGATGCCTAGACTCTCAATAGTAACTTGAGTGGTATTAGCTAGTTTGAGATCCTTAAGAAGAAAATTTTGGATTCAAGATTCCGTAAGTTCATATTAAAATCAAATATTGACTTAATTGATATAATGGTTATAAGGTCGATCACTGAATTTCAGATTTAATTTTTTTATATGATTAACACAATCTCAAAAAAAAAAAAAAAAGTCCAACTCAATGAGAATTAATTGGTAGAAAAAAAATAGAGGCCCTGACAATGATTTGCTAGGTTTTATTGTTTTAGTGGTTGGGTGTCATCAAGTTACTCGTTAATAAAACAGTAAAAGTATGTACATAAATAACGATATGTTATTATGTGATAGATATTATTTTATTTTTAATTTTTAACTATTTAATTATATAATAATATATTATTATTTATATATAAAATTATATAAAATATACTACTCTCAACAAAAGAAAAAATTTATGGACACCATTACGTTGGTCACAAAAAGTGGTAGAGGTGCTGATCATGTCATTTTTAGACTAGGAAGACGTGGAAAGGTCAAAAAATTCATCCTAAAAATCAGAAGAAACTAGGAAAGGGTTGGAGAAAAATTTGACGGTAAGATTCTCCATGCAATTATTTGGAGACAGAGTTGAAATGTAATGCATTGGATGCCATTTGCTGAAACAAATAATCCAATTTAACACAAGGGCCCATTTTACAAACATGTTGATGTGAATAATGACTTGGGATACTGAGCATGCTTATAATTTATTGACAGTTGAAGTGAGAGACCCCATTAGCAATAAAATCTTGTGGTACAAACATGATATTGTGGTTGTTAATGAAAATTGAAGACAACGCATTGAGTTTGACATTTGACATTGAAGATGTAAGAACAAAGCGAGAGAGGAAGTGGCCTTGGGATCTTGTGATGCTGAAGCTTCACAAAGATTTTGCTGTTTTTGTATTTAAAAAGCAAATCTTACATCAATAAAGTTTCAAAAATGCTAGACATGCCCTATAAAGAAGGCAAATTACCATCTTTAACAATCCATATATCAATAAAATATGAGAAAAATATATAAAACTCCCAAATTGTTAAAATACGTTTAGGTTACAAAACCCAAATGCAAAATCTTAATAGTCTGTCCAAAACAAACAATATCTCAAAAATTGGCTAACTTCTTAAAAGCAAAACCATAGGTATGTCCAAAACAGACAATATTTATACATTCTGTAGTATAACCCGGAAAGAATCCAAGAAAATGGTCAGTCAAGTTTCTTCTTGTACACATTTATTTTCTTTTTTCTCCATTTAACTACCATATTAATTTTGATATAAACATATATAAGACAATTTAATGGATGAGAGACATAAAAATGATTTTACACATCAGACTTATCTAAAACTTGAGCTACCCTAAATTACAAGTGTAACCTTTCACATTACAAAATTGTGCCATTACAATCTTCCAGCTCTGGACTCTGGTAGTAAAGACTCCATTGCCATGCATATGATAAGCATACCAGAGAAAGTGTAAATGTTTCTAGTCCTGAGAATTAAAAAAAAATATAATAAAAATGTTCTCCATTGACATTAAGCAAGAAAGATGGCTCTGCTCTCTACAATCAAGCAGCATTTCTACAAGAAAAATGGTTCTTACAGCTTCTTGCTCTACTACTTTTTCCTAAATTCTTCACAAAGTAGACTTAAGGTGCTACATCATGCCATATGCACATCGATAACTACATTATGCAATGTTTCATCGCTTTGAGAAGACCACCAAGATCAACATTGACATTGAAACTACTACCTTGAAACAAGAAGTCTCCCAGAAATTCTGTTTTTCAATACCCACTGGCGCACCTTGTTTTGTTGCTAACTGCTCTCTTAGTTCTTTCAATGCTTTGTCCCTATGCTCACCCACCTGTTGCAATGAATGAAATATATGTAAGATACACATGTAATAGCTGTTAAATATAGTCACAGTACAGACAATAAAAGGGTTGAAGGATGAAAGCGTGGCGTAGATCTTCATAGGTAATGCAAGTTTTGAGAGCATGAAACCATGTCTTGATATGATCATTCAGTCGATTAAAGGATGACAGCTTATAGGCTTAGTAGAATAAAGAAAAACTATTTGCAGTCGATAGTGCAGCTCAACTATTTTTAAATACTCAATTAGGTATTCAAATAATGTGTTATTATATGCTTGAGTGATTTTAAATTACAAATTTAAGTTACACCCTCACTTCTAGTGAGTAGACTGAGTGCATCAACCAAAGCAAGAAATTCGATCATATTGCTGGACCTATTGTTCCATCCTGTTTTGGATAGAAAAAGATAAAGAGATAGACATACCCTTTGAAGCTTTCGTGTTTGAGCTCGAGCTTCCTGGAGGCAGAACTCCAACTTCAACACCCTCTTTTTCAGTTCCTGATCAGCTCGCCGCTGCTTCTCCAACTGTTTAGAAAATAGGTTGAAGACCATAATTAAACAAGATTCACAATCATCTAGAGATGAAAATTAAATTTGAGATTGGAGACTCATGAAATGAATATATTTTAGAATCACCTGTGATTCCAAGTCTTTAGCTTTGAGCTTCCAATGGGCAGACATAATCCTTACTTCATCTCTTAGTTTGGCTATTTCTTCATCCTTAACAACAAGAAGTTTATTCATCTTTTCGAGATTCTTTGGAGAAAACTCGTCCAACAACTTCCTTACTTCACAATCCTTGTTTGCCTCGGCCTTGGCAACAGCTTGCATAATATCATGTTCAATTCTCAAAACTTCATCTTTCAGTAGCTTTTGGGAAAATTCCCTCGCTTGAAGATCCTTTTGCAAATGATGTAATTGTTCTCCAAGCCTAGTTACACGGTCCTCATGCTCCTTTAACGAATTATTCTTTTCATCTAATTCTTTAACCAATACAGAGCATTGAAGCTGAGCAGCTTGAGCTGATGTGGCACTTGCATCTGCAGTTGCTTGTGTGCAAACAAGCTGCTCTTGAAGATCATCCAATCGCTTCAGGTACTGAGTCACATAAAACTATGATCAGAATCACAGAACAAGAACACAGCTTGCATTAGCTGATCATATAAATTACTTATCCTTTTTTGTCTATAATTTTTTTTCGTATGAAGCAAAGTAATTTCATTAACAGAGGAAAGAAGAGAAAAACTGAAAAAGGGTCCACAGGGACATCAAAAAAGGCCACACTGAATACAGTTTAAAGACTGTTGCATGCGGCAAGGATATGATGAATCAATCATTCAACTAGCAGCATCAATGAACTGTTTTCCAATTCTACTAGGAACTTGAAAAATAAAAAACTTAGGAATATGTTATATTATATATGATGGAAAAGCAGAAAGTCATGATGCCAAATAATTTTTACAAGGAAAATCAGGCAACTATGATAATGAGCATGTAACAAATCTTTTCCAAATTCAAAACCAATTGGCTAAGTCATTTAACAATATGACTTGATGAATTTCAATTAATGAAACAGACATTACATGCTCCATTAATGAATAACAAGGTGACCATCGGCATCCAAGGTTCTTTGTGCATGTCCAATTGTGTAATGTTCAGCCACGTGGAAAGATGAAAATAAAATTTGGTAGTGGTTCAGTGTATGGCGACAGATATACAACCTTTTAGTTTCTTTTAATAACTAAAGTTCAAACAGAAGCACTTCATAATTATGAAGCATAAATGTGAGCTCAACTTATGATTCATGAGGAAGTTCCTTAAAATTTTGGATCTATACTAATAGATAACTACAATAGTCTATATTATTGGAAAATTACTTTTGATGTTGTTGCAGAAAATCACCCTTTTGGATCTTTTGGTAGGATTTCTAAACTCAATCAAGTGACAATTTTTCAAGAGATCCACCAAATTGCATGCAGCCACAAAACAATGGAAACCAAAACACAATGAAGAACAAACACCCAATTTACATGAGAAAACATCCTCAATGTGAGGGGACGGAAAAACCACAGGAAAACAATCTTCCAGTATGTCAAAATAGGTTTACAACCCAAGGTTATCTCTTGATAAAACTAGAAATATACACCAACACTCAATACATAATAATTTAGTCAAAAAAGGAACAAGCTTTATACAAAACAAACTATGAATCTCACCAAAACAAGAGGCCAACTTTGAACATTATATCTCTTTGTTTGGAACATGAAACTAGATCTCCACCTTACACAATCATGAACCAACATATAAAAATTAAGATCAATCAGACGACGAATCAATCAGAATAGTTTATCAAAATTGGTCATAGTCACAAAATCCAAAAATTTTTTCTTTCTTTCTTTTTGTTTTTCAAGCTCTTCATGTCACCAGAAAGCTTTCAAAGAGAAGCACAAGAAAGATCCAAAAACTGTCCTTTCCTTAATGGCTCACACATATAGTTGCCAAACAAGAGTAAAAGAGAACAAAAGTTATCCTTCTGGCTTGACTGTTTTTCAGCTAACCTACTAAGAAATTAATTGTAAAAGCTTCTTTCTCTCTCTCTCTCCCTCTTTTTTTTTTTTTTAAAACTCATATGGGTCCTACCACATGGACGAGACCATCCAACAAATCTCCCCATCATGCCCAAGTGGGGGTCATACCTACAACTTGTTTGCAGACAACAAGCTTCACCAGAAATAGGGTCTCTGTCATCATGTCAGATCCATTTTCATCAGTATGAATTTTCTCGATGTAAAACTCCATTTCCAACACATCTCAAATCCAATGATACCTCATATTTATGTGTTTGGATTTGGTTTGCCAATTGCTCCAATCCTTTGCTGCCAGCTGGAATATTCTCCTCTCCCTTGCTGCTATGCAACTTACTGCTGTTGTACTCCATTCTTCTTAGCTTCTTCTTCATTTTGTGAGATACATACACCCGAGATCTAATAGATTCATTCGTCATTTTGTATAAACTTGTTCCTTTAAATCAAAAATATTAAATAAAGAGTTGGTGTATATCTCTAATTTTATCTAAAGAAAACCTTTGGTTGTAAACCTGTTTGACATAATGAAATATTGTCTTCTCGTGGTTTTTTCATCTCCTCGCATTGAGGAGGTTTTTTCACGTAAATTGGGAGTGCTTGTTGTCTATTATGTTTTGGTTTCATTGCTTTGTGACTACATGCATTTGGATAGATCTTTTGAAAAAATGTCACTTGATAAAAATCCTACTGAAAGATTCGAAAGGTTATTTTTTTCCAACAAACTACTATCAAGGTTCGAAGGAGGGCATTAAACACAAAGATGCGCCCCTCCCAACAGTCCTAGCTACCAAGAAGTCTCCAAGCTAAGAGTGTTTGCAGATGCCATTGTGAGGCACATATAACACTTGAGGAGTGGAAAAGTGGACAAACAGGGGCAAGTGATGTGGGATGTCCATTATGCATGAGCAAGGTAGTCACATTCAAAGATGCTTATGTGTGCCAAAGATGGAAGCAGGAGTTCGCTAAGTGTAATGCCACAAGCTAATTATTCGGACATGTAAAGCAGACATTTGCAAGAGATATGCACAAGTGCGTGCACACTATTAAGTAGGAGTGAGTGCCATAGCTCAAGGCAAAATCATCATGACATGGACAACAATGTGAGAAGAGAGTGAAAGATTATTGGTTTCATTGTGAGATCAACAGTGAAGAGTATGCGTGACCTTGAAGAAGGGGTTAGACCATCCCCTGCATAAATTGATCGAGTGTCTAAACCACTCTCTTGATGGGTCCATAAAATGACAAAACTAGTGACCCTAAGCCTATAAAGGTTGTACACAAGGTTGAACATCAAGAATGGGTGTAATTGGGGGTGTCGCATAAGCAATTGTGCCGTGCCAAGCCTCAAGGCTAGTACAAAAGTATAAAAATTGTAAAAATTGCAATACCATTACACAATAAATAACTTCAATGGATGCCTCATTAAGCAATTATATCATTAGCTAAAGATGCTATTGAAACAACATCTCAAACTCAAATTCACAGTTAAAGTAGTAGGAAAGTTATCAATTTATTGATGATAGATGTTAGTTATATACACCATCTTTACATGCATCAAACATTTTTGTCTCATATTCAAGGAAACAATCTCCAAACAGCAAAGAAACACAAAATGAAAACAAGAAAGAAAAACATAAACAAAAAAAGATGCAATAAAACAACATTATTATTTCAGATCAACTCAACCAACATTTTATTAGTTAACCAAAAGCTCATTTCATTGAAATTAATACCTTCTCAGTATTAGAAACTGAAGCCTCAAGCTGTCCATTCCTCTCCTCCAATTTCTTCTGCAATCTACAAATCTCTTCCTCCATGTTCTTTACCTTTGTTTCAGCCTCCTGTGAAAACCAAAAGCAAATGAAACTCAATTCTCAAAAACAATTTCAAAATCACCCTCTTGACCCCACAAACAAAAACTTCCCCAAAAGGCAAAAATAATTGAATCCAAGGCTTCAACAAATAGGACCCTTATGAATTCATCATCAAAACAACACAAAAGAGCTCAATCAAGAATCAAACTAAAAACCTGTCTTGTTATGCTCTCTTTCACAAAAGATTGCTCCTGTGATGCCAAACGGCTCCTAACCTCCTTCAACTCAGCTGCTAAAGACACAACATTTCTTCTAAAACTCTGCTTCTTTTCATTCAAATCCTTCAACAAAGGATCGATATCCCTAACAGCAAGTGACGATGACATGGATATTTGATTAACCTGATAAAAAAACCTATTAAAAATCAACCTTAATCCAGCGGTTGATATGAAGATCCTATAAAAGAAGTTGACACACTGAATCAACTCCTGAATGGGCTCATAGGTTGCTTCTGAACCTCCAAGTAAAAGCTATTGTCTTCTTCGTATCTGCTTGCGAAGAAGGTAGTTTAGTATTTAATTTGAAGCATTTCCTAATGAACAAAAACAGATATTAATTAAATGAAATTTAACTTGCACAACTAGTACATGCAGAATTTCAAATCAAAGGTTCAAAATCTAAATCAATTTAATGTAAACTTAAATACTATGTATCATTTCTCTTTAAACAAGTCTCTCTCAAGAATACAAAGATTTAATAAGAAAACAGAAAATTGAATTTATTTTTTATGGCTAATAATAGACCAAATATGAACCTACCTAGATTGTTCTGAAGAGAGAGAGACAGCAGAGAATTAAATAAAAGCACGTAAAGAAACTGTCCATTTCATGTCATAACTCATAATAAATAAATTATCATGAAACTTTAGAGAGAGAAAGTCAGACTTTTACTTCAAAAATCATTGAAAAAAATAAAGTATTTTCAAAAAACACAAAACAAAAATTAAAACTTTAGCTGATTTTAAGTAACCCCACTTAGTTTCTTTTTTCCACAAATCATGCAATCAATAAATTATCATGATAAATATGAAAAGAATTGCCGTTCAAACTTTAACTGAATTTTCACAAATACGTTTCATTCAAGTAAAGAAAAACTCGCAAAGAAAAAAATCAAACTTGAACCCATTTCAAGCAACCCCACTTCGTTTTTTAAACAAAAACTAGTTTTCTGAAAACGGAAACACGAAAAAACAGATTTTTGGAGATGAAGAGAAATGAAATACCATTGATGCTTTATCAGCTTGCTGTGCAGAGAAGGGCCAAAACAGAGTGTTTTTCAGTTCATTTTTTGAGGGCTGTCTGAAGGCGGAGATGGAGGGAGAGTGAAGTGTGATGCAATCAGACGGCTACAAATGGAAGAAACTGGATGAATTTTTAGGGTTTTTTTATTTTTTGGCAAATTTTCGGACAAGATGATTTTGTCTTATACTGAAGTGTGAGTTTGAGGTGAAGACACAGGAGAGAGAGAAAGTTAGGTTCGGATTTAATTTCTAAAACTGAAAGCGGAGAGATAACTTTTTGCTCCCCCAAGGTTTAAAAGATGAGAAATAAACCCAAAGTTTTGAAAATGATGTGTACAAGAATCTTCCATCAACTTTTGATAGAAAATAAAATCAATAATGCTTCATACATTAATGGATGGGTACAAATGGATACTAATATAATAATGTATTATCATATGATTAAATAATTTTAAATTAAATATTAAATAAAAAATTATATCACTCAATTATACAATAAAATATGTGAACCGTTAATATTTTTTAATACTTATACGTTAATACATGTAGTATTATTGTCACAAGGGCAAACGATGAGGATATTGACTAAAATACCTTTTTTTTCTCTCTTGTATACATATTTATAACTATTTATTTCCTATTATACATATATAGTGTACAATATAAAATATCTAAAATACTCTTAAACTTTATACTCATTCAGTCACCCAATTAAGACTAAAATATAAGGTAAAAATATGAAATTTTTTAACAACTTTGACAGTAGAAAGATTGGTCGACTGAACATCCAACTAACTAATTTATTTTTAAAAATTGGTTAATCGACCAACCTATCTAACCAATCCTAAATCTTATAATATTCTTTTTTTAAAAATAAAATCAATTTTAAAATGATTATATTTGTATAATAAAAAAAAGATGATTATATATATATATATATATAAAACAAAAAAAATATCATTTTAAACAATATCCCTACAAGATGTGTTATTTATGTTAAATTTTATCAAATTTGGAATCAGGATATTTCATATGCTAATAATAATAATAATAAATATAAGAAGAAGAAGAAGACAACGTATACGTGAGAGCTTATACATATCCGTGTCCCAATTTAAAATATCATAAAAATGTACAATTATTAATATTTTTAAACAATAGTTAAAAAGGCTATATGATAAGATAATAAATTGAAAGTACTCATAGTAAATTGTATAAATTTATTTTTAGAATTAAATTTGAATCAAATTAAACTTGAACAAAATCTAATTCTAATATTAGTTTAAATCTATAAGCATTAATTTGATGTTAGTTTAAAACTGATGAGTTAAGACTCCAACTCACTTTGAAAATATATTAATTTTGAATCGATCTGAGTTGATTCAAACTCAATTATTCATTAAAATAAGTTTAATTCTTGACTCGAATTCAACTCATTTGATCTTAACTTAAATTTAAACTTGAGTAATTTTGATTGAATCTAACTGTATTTATGTTTGGCAAAATAAAAAAAGATACAATTGATTTACATTATGAAAACAAACTCAATCTTTAAATTAAATTTGACTAATTTGATACGGATTCAAACAATTTGAATCGCATCTAACCCTAATGTGTTTGATAAAATAAATGAAGTACAATAATTTTATGTTAGTCAGACATTAAGGTTTTACAATTTTTTTCAAAATTATATATGTATTAAAAATGATTAATTTGCATATAATATTTTAATTTTTACTATACATCACCATTTTACATAGAGGTGTGTGTAGTTCGGTTTGATATAATTTGAAAATTTTTTCAAACTAAATTTAAAAAAGTTCAAAAATTTTTCAAATCAAACTAAACAAAACCAAATAGAAAAAATACGGTTTAAACTATCAAAATTATTCACTTTTAATATATGTATTATTTAATAAAATTAACTAAAATTTAGTTTTCTAACGTATAATATAAATATGTAAAATAAATTGAATTATTTATACAATATAAATGTAAAGAAAATGATAAAATAAATATAAAAAAACAAATTATACACCTAATTATTTATTTAAAAATTATGATAAATATAGTTATATATATTTGAAAGAAAATACGGTTTATGGTTTTATTTTGTTTGAAAATCGTCAAATTGTAACCTAAATTGAAAACTGTTTTTCAAAAATTTATTAACTAAAACCAATCTATTTTATAAACCAAACTATAATTTTTAAGAGATTTTATCTAGTTTTATAGTTTGTACTGAATTATACATCCTCCAAAATTTACAAGTGTAGTTTAAGTATATTTCCCAAATGATGGGGGAAAAGGAAAATTAGAAAGCCTCAAGGGAGGCAAGTGAAATTTACCGATCAGTGTAGAATCCGAACCTGATTCCAAAGCTGTAGCTTAAGAATGACAAAGTCCAAACCTAGTTTTTGAGTTTGACTTGAAGCGCGGCAAATCAGATTCTTGGCTAGTAGCTGGCTTTATGCCACGTCACCTCCGTCACAAATTTGGATTGGGCGTTTCTTCATCCTTTTGGGCTTTAAAATCTTATTTATGGTTTTTCCCGGGCCGGGTCATATCCACCATTTACAATTTTTATTATTTAAATTAAATGTTACAAATATGAGTTTATAATAATATTTAGGTTTAAATATATATTATTGAAGAAAATATCATCTTTGAAAGATGGTGAAATTCATGATCCACCTTCTAGGAATTTACCCTTATTTGTCTACTTTATAACATAAATGTTGTACCTATAATTGAGAATGATAGATCGATAAAATCATATTAATTTAAATCTAAGGACCAATTGAGCAACTCATCACCTGATTACAATTTCAATTCAAAAATTCATGATCCACCATTTAGGACTCGTTGTTACTTGGTTCGATTTGGGTAAAATATTAACAAATCTTTAAAAATTTCAAATTTTGTATTTATATTTTTAAAATATTATTTTATGACTTTAGGTATGAGGGTAATTAATAAATTATAAATCATGAGTTTTAAATATAATTTTTAAAAGTTAGGGGTTTTAAACATAACTTTTTAAATCAAACTTGAGTTAAACTATGAATCAACTATATTTGTCTCAAATTTGAAACGAAAATTTACCAATTCGACGAGCTTGAATTTTATCATAATGTATCAAATTAAGCTCAAATCATGCACTTTTCAATTTGACTCAACCTAGTTACATCTCTATTTATAAAGATTAATGATATAATTTTTATTATGACCAAAAAAACAAAAAGAGGTTGGAAAGAGTATAGTAATTTTATTTGGAATTTTAATTTTAGTATTATCAAGAAACCATTAAAGTATATTATAAAATTGAAAGGTATCAAATTAAAATAATAAATTTCCCAATAGACTTGTTAAATTATATGTTTTTAGTCTACCTTTTTTTTAATTATTATTTATTGTCATTAAAACATATTGTATTTATGAAACCATGTTTGGATATATTTAGATAAACTTTTAACTCTATTTTCGAATTAAAAATATATTTCCTATAAAATAAAAAAATGAAATATATCATTAAACATCTAACATATAGTGTGACAAATTTATGAATTTTCATCACATTCATATGAATTATTAAGATATAATATAATATATTGGTTTATTAATAATGTACAAATTAGTATTGATTTATTTTATCTTCATTTTTACAAATTTTCTTTTTATTAATAATTATTGATGGTGATTACAATATTTTTGTCCAAACATAAGAAGAAAAGCTTAATCAAAATTCTACACCTCTCCTTCCATGTGGTGAGAATAGGTTACCTAAATCGTATACTTAGAACCATCATATTCTAATGTTAACATCAATCTCACAATCAGTTAGGTGTGGATTTGCATCAATCATAAATAAGAGTCAATTTAAATTCATTCAAGTTAAACAGTAGCATTAACAAGATGAAAAATTGTTAGAGAAAAGAAGAGTCACTGAAAAAAAATTCATCAAAAGAAGAAGATTTTTGATGCGACAACACTAACAAGCCCCAAACTTATGCCGAGCTAAAACTTCAATCCAGTTCAACTCACTCAAGTCCAATATGGATTTGAGTCTGAACTGATTCAACTCAAATCCACCTTTACATTCAACACATTTTTTTTTTCTTTTCATTTTCCCAATCTCTTAAATTCGAACATGCTAATGTTAACATCAATGACAAATTAAAGTACAAGTACATTCAAGCTAAGCCCAATAAGAGTAGACTTGAATTCAACTCAAACCTATTCGAACCATCTCAAATGGTAAACAATGACATCGACAAGAAGAAGATTCGACAAAGAAGAGAAGAGTCTTCGAATAAAAAAAAGTTGTCAAAGAAAGAAAATCGTTGAATAAGAAAATTTCCAATGCAACAATACGAACAAATTCACGAACTTGAGTTGAACTAAAACTTCAACTTGAGTTTAACTTATTCTAGCCTAAAATGGACTCGAACCCGAGCCAACTTGGTTTGAATTCACCCATTTGTTCAACATAAACATAAATTTCTTTGTTCTTTTATTTTTCTGACTCTCTTAAATCCTAACATACTATTTTATTGGTCACATAATGTATCGAACAAGTTTTCACCTTTGATCAAACCTTGACCATGATCCCTGGACCATAATCTAAAGGTGAAAACCGGCTGAAGAATGTCCAACCATATTTATAGCCAAGAACTTGCCCAACCATGAGAAGAGACTTTTTGTGCATATAACCAACCAACCGATAGGTGCACACCATGTCAGCATGTGAGAAATACACAACTTTCTTGCTTTCTTAACACAATAACATTAGGAATGATACTATATAAACTTATAATAAATATCTATTTGAATACTAATAATGATTTATCATCATGTGTGATTGAATGTTACTTTATCTTTAATTTAAAATCACAAAATTATATAATGACATATCATCATTATTACTCAAATTGAAACTTATTATAAATATACATAGTTTTATTAATAATGTTTCTCCTCAGTTAAGTAGTAAGACATAGAAGACTGAAGACCAAAACTGTCAAACTCAGACCTATGATTTTTACTATTAGTTGCTTTATCAACAGGGAAACCCTCACAAAACTGATAAAGTGAACTAAGAAGATATTGCACTCAAAAGCGCATGCAATGTGATAAAATGAACATGTTTTTTGTTCATTACCAAAACATACAGACATGTGATAGGGCTGGAGCAGAATGGTGTTAGGAGCACTTAGCCAAGTATGCATCCCATCCTTGAAGTCTGTATTCAGAAGCTGCCTCTGCAGGATCAGCTGCCTTTATAATTCCACGACCCACAATGATAATGTCGCTGCCCCTATCGTATATAACCTGGAAAATCATTTTTCTCACAAGTTAATGAAGTTGACAATGTCTACCCAGAAGATAACACCGCATGGCCATTGTACAATTCTGCAATTAGTTGGTCAGAGAAATTTATGCCCCGTTTGAACTACCATCAGAATTTGAAATTCTACTTTTATTTCTTGTGGCTACTTAAATTATTATGCCAAATTGTGGAAAATGTACATCTAAATGGAGAACGAAAATTGTCATCGATTGGCCATATAGTTATGATACGTGCCGATCCTTCTTGTTGCAGTGAAAAAATAAATGGTGTTCCCAATGCAGGAGAGCTAGTGAGGACAACAGTACTTACAGAATGTGGAGTATTGTACTGCTGGCCAAGACTATCACCTCCCTTTACCATTTGAACTCCAGGGGTTGCATGAATAAACGCTGGATTGATCAGTGCCCCTGACCATGATGCTGGGTTAACTGAGATGAAGCCGATGACAAAGTCAGAGTGCTCCTCAGCAATTTTCACAGCTGCAGCCGTATACTCTCCTGTTGCCAAGTTACCAGCCGAACTCATTTCAGCAAGCAGCAACAAGCCCCTACCACGAGGCAAACCCTAAACACATCAAGAGTGAGCAAAGCAATAGAACAGGATAAGTTGAGCCATACTAAAAGTTAGATATTAGTTACAGTTGATACAAACCTTCAATTTCAGTCCATCCACAATTCCAGGTCCAGAAATTATGTGAGCATTAATTATATCAGCCCATTCCAGTATACGGAATACACCTCTGAATACAACAGAACCAATAGGCCTCAGGCTATGGCAAAGATATACAAAGAAGAAATTAAGAAAAATAAAAGATGCCAAGTCTTACCCTTCATACTGCATTGTCACAGTATTACCAATGTCTGCAAACTTACGATCTTCAAAAATTAGGAAATTATGCTTTTCTGCTATCTTCAGGAGAATAATAAACATTTTTAGATGTAACTTGACAATAAATATAATTAACAAATACTTCAAAAAATGCGCTGAACTACAATGCAGATCTAGTTCGTTTATTTGGCCAAAAGAAGTTCAGGGACTTACTGCTCGGAGTTCGGCACCAAAATCAGGGGTGAAATCAGGCAATATATCAACATGGGTTTTCAATAAGCAGATCTCTGGTCCAACCTACATGAGAGTTCAAAAATAAATCAGAAAAAAAGATGCATATTTTCTTATAAACCAGATGATAAAGCAGTTTATTTTATATCTGTCGAATGGCAAACATGATTATAATTAATTGTCAATAAAGTCCTAAAACGATTACACAAATAAGTAAACACAGATCAAATATCATAAACCAAACTGCTTAATCTCAGGAACAAGGCAACAAAAAATGCTACTCTAAAGTCAAAAACCTGGCATTGACTGGATCAACCCACAAATAAATCAGGCAAAAACTTCAGACCTAACCCAATATTACCAACCAACCTCCCACCCCCATGTGCATTTCCCAGTCCTATCTTTAAAGCCATATCATGTTACTTCAAAACACAAGTTTTCATTAAGCAATCTTTCTTTTCCCAAACATATGCTTTACCAGATCCTGGTAACATTACTGGGAACACGATGGTTACAAGTGACAATATTTTTAGTTAAGAAACCAAACTTTCAAATTCAAATATAACACTTGAAGAAACAAAAAATCGGAACTTTGACTCTTAAACCCTAAAACCCAAATTTCAATTCCAAGCTAAAAACAATGACAGTCATAATTAGAACAAAAACAAAAACAGAAACACTAAGACCTTGTCAGCAATTTGTAGCAACTCAGAAGCAGTGGCAACATCTGCAGCCAAACACAAGTTACTCTCCTTCTTCACCATTACTTCAAACAGCTTCTTCCCAATTTCATTCTTCATCAATTTCAATCTCTCCTCATATCTCAAACCCCTAACCCTAACCCCAGCCCCAATATTGGGTACCCCCACCTTCTTATTTTCCTCCAAAAAATTCATCACCACAAGCTCCATCTCTTCATCCACCTTCCCCTTCCCCCTCAAAACCCTCACTATCTCACTCAATTTAATCATCGAATGCAATTCAATCCCATTCTCCTTCAAATTCTCCCTCCCACCCTGCTCTCTATCGATCAAAACAACGGCGTCTTTAACGACAAGTCCCGCAGCACGGAGAGGTGCCGCCGTCTCGAGCACGGAGGTGCCGCTGGTGACCAAATCTTCGATGATTAAGCAGGTCTCGGAGGGCTTGAAGGTGCCCTCGATGGCTTTGGATGTGCCGTAGTCTTTGATTTCTTTACGGCGCATGAGCATGGGGATGTCGTTGGAAATGGAGACGCAGGTTGCGATAGGAAGGGCGGTGTAGGGGACGCCGCAGACGGTGTCGTATCGGGTGGAGGAGGGGAGGGAGGAGATGATGCTGGAGGATATTTGGCGGAGGAGGGAGGGGTGGGAGACGATGAGACGGAGGTCGATGTAGACGGGGGAGGAGATGCCGGATTTTAGCTTGAAGTTTCCGAATTTGACTGCGGAGATTTCATGGAGTTGGAGGATGAGAGACTCCATAGCCGACATTGTTTTGAGTCTGGAGTGGGGGCAGACGGAGGAGCCGAGGAGGAAGGGGAGGTGAAGTGAATGCTGTACTCTGGAGACTACGGCGTTTATTAAATAAGGGTTGAATTTAAAACTTATAATATTTAGGGAGTTTCTTTATAACGAATACAATTTGAGGGTGTTTTGTAGCTTGGTTATAAATTTGATTAATAAACAATGGTGGGATTATTCTTAATTTTTAATTTAAAATTTCCAAATTATATTAACAGACTATACTAATAGCAAACAATGATTGGAGCAGGGTTAACATTTTTTATTAAACACAAACAAAAAAACAATAAAAAATAAAATAAAGGACAAGGGTTTATAAAATACTCAAAAATTTAAAATGGTTCGAAGTTTTTCATCTCAATCCTTCTATGTCCACTTCTCCAGACAATCGGTTTTAAGTTTTCACTTGAATTACTTCCAGATTATACTAGTAGACTCAAAATTTTGCCCTTTTATAGTAATGATATAAAATTTCACCCAAATATAATTTGAAAGAAGATTTACAAGTAGAATATGTGTTCAAAAGGTTAATTTTACTGATGTATTTAAATGTTTCTCTTAAAGATAAAAGTTTTTGATTTCTAGAGAGAGATTAAGAGCTTAAAGATTGAGATAATAATTCTTGAATGCTTTAGATATGTTCTTTAACCCTTTTAACTTTAATTCAACTTGTTTATATAGCCTTGAGACTTGAAAGATCCATTGGATTCATTTTACTAGTTGTTGATTTGTAAAAAAGATGTTTTAACCTTGAAAAACTTGAGAGGAAGAGCGTCCTCTTACACATCCCTGCTTTGGTGGCTTCAAAATAGTTATCCAATAGTCGAATTCTTGAAACGTGTCACTCAAGAGATGAGTGTCCCTTCTTCTAGGATAGACGTCCTATCTTGCTCCTTAAAATTTTAGAAAGCATCAATCATGGGAGTACAGGCAAGGGATGGGCATAGGGTTGGTCGTCTCAATGTGCTAACTTTGTTGATCGTCTCAATTATGCTTTTTAATTCATTGGAGAGGGAATGGGCATTCCATGATTGTCATCTAGTATGGAATGGATGCCTCTTTGCTTTAGATTCATTTAGAAAACATTCCCAAGAGCTTCAGAATCTTGATGACGGGCATAAGACTGATAAAAGGATTGGTGTCCCATTTGGGATGGGCATCCTTGACCTGAAAAATTATTTAACTGCATTTCGTCCATCTTTCGACCATTAGAACTTTATGTCATGAACTTTGTTAACTCAATAATTATTAATTATCAACATTAAATTTAGTTTTAATATAATCAAAACACCTAGGGATTCAACAATCTCTCCTTTTTTGATTGATAACAAAACTTATGTTTAAGCAAAAAAAATAAAATAAAATTTAGAGAGTTTATAAAACTTTAAACAACAATTTAAAACTCCCTTTCATTCTAACAATACAAATCAATTTGCTTTTAACTCATTTTATTTTAATTTATTTAACTTTTCTAAAAACTAGACTCATTTAACTCTTTTCAAATTCAATAAGATGTATAAATCATTTTTATTTAAAAATGACCAATCTTGGTTCATATAAGTCATTTTTATTAAAAAAAGGACTGATCTCTTCCCCTTTTTGTCATAAATAAAAAAAAATTGGTAGAGTTTCCTTTATTTTTCGGATATCCCAAAATAACAAACAAAAGAAAAATACTCTCAATATCAATTAACATTAACCAACTTCTCAATATCATCATCAACAACAACCAACCAATCATCAATAGACATCATTAACAAAAAATCCATAATATGAATTATAACATAGCATCATAAAAAAAAATGTTCAATAAGCATGCATGATAAAGTAAACATAGCAAATGAAACATGAGTCAAAATATGCGTAAATACATGTTTCTCAAAAAACTGCAAAATGATGATGCAATAAATGAAAAATATGAATGGAAAATCAGGGCTTGCTTTTGAATGTGGGGGCATATTGTTGGAACCAGGGTGATAGTCACGAATATGCTACTAAAGGAAAGATTTCATGGCATGGAGACGCTGATCATAACATTGCATATCATGACACAACCCACATAGAGATTCATTTATGAAGCTCATGAATCCAATCACATGGTCCTGAAAAGAAGATGACTTAGTATCTAAAATAGACTCATGGCGAGGACAAATCCGCCTATGGCTAGAAGTAGGTTGAGAAGGACTTGAATGATCAGAGTGGGCTTCCTCATCTTAAGGAGCAGTTAGTCGAGGATTCTATTGAACATGTTGTGCAGACTAGTTGAGCTGAGGCTGAGTCTGAATAAATTGCCACCTACCTTGAGGAAGACGACAGATCATTTACATCTGTGTGAGGTATTATATCCATTGTAATCCTTTTCAGTAAAGTTCTTAAGGTATAACATGTCCCTTTCTTCTAATCTGAACCTTAAATCCTCAGTAATCATAGTGACAATAATACCAAACTCAATAACCCCATCCACAACATCTTTAATCGAACTGATTTTAGCAATTGTATCTACCTTACGACCATGTAGGACCACATCCAAAAGAACAAGATCCTTTAATGTTACTTGACCATTTGATTGATCACGTGCACTTAAAGTATAAGTTATTATGCGATGAATGATTCGCATGATTAGATTATGTAAGGTGCTTAATTTAATAGTTTTTCTGTATATCTCAACATTATCTAATGTTTCCTAAACTGTTTGAGCATCAAAATTGGTGGGAACATTTAATAAACCCTCATTGTCACACACAAGCCACCGAGCTAAGTCTTCTAGTTTCAATTCAAAATAACTCCTTTTTAACCGAAATTTCAAAACATAGTTAATCAGTTCACCTTGGGATCCTTTGGCTAATTTTAAACTACTATAAAATTCAAACAACCATGATTCAACATAATAGATGTCAAGTTCAAATAATTTTGCCCAATTAATATCATAGATAAAATTGAATCGATCATCTTACATACTAAGTGCTTGTAAAACTTGTTTGTTTAGTGCTTTACCTGAAATAACATTGCATGTAGTGAACTTTTTGATGGCAATCCTATGCGCTTGGGTTTGGATTTGAATTTCACAAATCTCAGTACAATGACTTTCTTGGGGTTAAGTTTTCAGTGTCATAGGTAATGAACGAGTTCAAAACCACTTTAAAATTAGATGACCTTAATAACACCATGGCAAAGGATGACGGTGGATGGTCAAAATATATGAGCCAAAATGTAATGGAGAGTAGGAGGATGCTATGTATGATGGTGTTCATGTAAGATGTCACTGGAAATGGTGAGTTTAGTGACGAATGATGCATGACTCGATAGAGGATAGCAACTTTTGTCATGAAAGATAAATGGAAATGCTTGTATGGACGACGGTGAAACAACAGGAGATGGGTTTGTGTGACGATGATGGTCGAAAAAAAGAGTTTCAGACAATGACAAATTGAGGGGAAATGAGTCCTTAGGTGAGGTGGCTGGAAAAAATATAGGATTTTTGTTTTATAAAACTCGAGTGACAACTGTCTTAATAAGTGAGATGGTTCTTCTCTTTTTGTGTTTTTGAAAACACGATACATGAGACATTTGTCATAAAAAGATTAAGGTGGGTGTCTTTTCCTTTTTTTTTTTTTAATAAAATGGCTTATAGGATGACCGTCACAAGAACACTAGGATGAGCGTTCTTTTCCCTTTTTTTGTAGAAAAATAAAAAAACTTATGGGATGACCATTACACAAGTTTGGATAAGTGTACTCAATGCATACCTGTTTCCATCACCATTCTTAGGTTTTGAGCCTTCATCAAGCCTCCATGCTACTCTTGAAACCAAGAAGGATGAAAATCTAGCAACTCATAAGTCAAAAGAAGCATTGCTTGCTTATTTTTAGCCCAATCTCACTTTTGAGCATAGCCTCATAGCATGCACCCAAAGTCCAAATGAATAGCTTGCACTCATTAGCCCAAAAAGTAACAAATGAAGTCTATTTTTGAGCCCAAACCATCCAGGGAACTTTAAGAAGTCCATTTGGCCCAAACTTGTATATTTAGTTACTCCAGAACTAGATGAAAACTTGGTTGCAAAGATATGAGACATATTTCTTAGATTTAGAAAAAAAGATAATCACTTTTGTTTCCTAGTAAATTATTAAGGTATGGGTTTAGTTTATGATGGATGGCTTAGCATACATTAGTTGATTTTTAATTAATTTTGTTGACAAAATTGTATCATTATCGTCTATGCTTCCTATATAAAGGGGTGGGCCTTCATTTGTATTTTGTTGGTTAACATTTTGAATGAAACTTGAGATAAAGTATTGAAACTTTTATCCCTCATTTCCTTTATCCAATCATCTTGGTGGAAAACCCCAAGGTTGGTGGAATCATTCCTTTATGCCTTGGTTTCATTTTTACATCCTTAAAATCCAAAGTTGAATGCATTTGTGTATGTTTGAAGTGTATGCACCAGAGAGTTACAGAGAAATTACCAAATTTGCCATTGACTTTTATCTTCATTTTGATTGCCTTATTTTATTTCGTTCTTATGCTACCACAGATCAAATGATAGCTCATTGTGTTGTGAATGCATTGATATAAGTTTGGTTTGAATTAGAATTCATCTTGACTGTCAAATTGAATAAATGAAAAAATTGCCCCTTTCAAATAAACTATGAAAACAAATTTTTGCATTTTGGATGTTGTTGCATGTTTTGGATGAGAATACACCATTTGGTATAAGAGCTTTGATTGTTTGTGTAAGCTACTTGTGATGTTCTTCATTTTAGAATTACTATTCACTTCCAAAAGTTACTATTTATCTATGGGTACTACTTATAAAATACAAAAGTAGCTTAGAAACTAAACTATTTTTCCAGCGTAAACACATACTAAATCCTACCTTAACAAAAATTTACGCAAAAATGTCCCATAAAGGACTTTCATCTTCATTCTCTTTACTCCTTTACCCTTAAGAAGTTAGCCATATGGAGTTAAAAAGGGAGATTAAAGAGCTTAAAGACCAACTAACTCAAGTCATACAATACTTTAGGGGCATGGTTATAACACAAAACCAAACATCCTTTCCACTGCAGCCAACACTACAAAACCTCCCAAGAAGACACATTAGACCCCATCCTCCTCTTAGGCACAACAGACAAGAATTAATTTTTCCTAGTGAAACAAGAAAGGGTACCAAAGAGAAATAAGGATGATAATAGAGTATTAAAAATTGAAATTTTGAAATTTGAAGGAAACATGAGTCTAGATGATTTTATTGATTAGTTTCATGTCATCAAAAAAGTTTTCAAATACAAAGGCTACTCGGATGAAAAGAAAAGCAAACTAGCCATCTTAAAATTCAAAGATTATGCCTCTTTGTGGTGGGAAAATTTGAAAAAACAAAGAGAAAGAGACGACAAAGGGAGAGTTAGGTCATGAGAGAAGCTCAAGAAGATTATGAAGAGGATATTTCTTCCCAAATACCATAAATAAGACCTATACACCAAGTTACACACTTTCAAGCAAGATAGTGATAATATTGATAACACATTAGGGAATTTAAAAAGTTAATGATGAGAAGTGACTTGCTAAAGATTAAAGAACAAACTATTGCAAGATTTCTTGGTGGATTAAAATAAGATATAACTAATAAGGTTTAGGTACATCCTTATTGCACCTTTGAAGATGTATGTAAGTGGGCTATTAAGGTTGAAAAGCAAAAGAAGGCCATAAAACCCACTGTTGCTAAGTCATTCTCTAAAAAGACATTTTTTAACAAAAACACATCTTTTACCAAGAGAACTACCTTTCATAAAGGTTCCTTATCCTACACAAAGGTTATGGATTCTTCTTCCAAAGAGAAACGCAAGAAAAAAATGGTAGAGCCAACCAAAGACAAGCCTAAAATGGTGAAAACCAACTTGTCTAACAAAAAGTGCTTTAAATGTCAAGACTATAGACACTTCCAAACTGAATGCCCTAATAGATGAGCTTTGACCTTGATAGAGATACAAGCCATTGAGGAGTCATTTTAAGAAGAAGAATAAAGTGAAGTTTCTATCCATGAAAGTGATAAGACCACTAAGGAAAAAGAAGAAATTCTTCAAAGAGTTGATGAAGGAGAATTGCTAGTTATTATAAGAGCCTTGCACGCTAAGCCTCTTTCTCATGAAGAGCAAAAACTCCATATTTTTTAATTAAGGTGCACCATTAGTGGCAAAATGTGTTCTTTAATCATAGATAGTGGTAGTTATGCCAATGTAGCCTTATCCACTTTATTAGACAAGCTTGGGCTACCTATCATACCACATCATTAACCATATAAACTATAATGGTTTAGTGATGGAACAAGTCTACAAGTTACAAGGCAAGTGCTTATTTCTTTCTTTATTGGCAAGTATTATAATGATGAGATGTTATGTGATGTGATTTCTATGACTACTTGCCACTTGTTATTAGGAAAACCTCGACAATTTGATAGGGAAATAAAGCACGATGGCAAGAAAAACACCTACTCTTTTTGGTTTAACAACAAGATCATCACCTTGACCCTTTTTAGCCCTCAACAATTCTATAAGGCTATCAAGGGAAAGGAAATCAAGAAGGAAAGTTTGTTTATAAGTGGAACATAAGTAGAAAGAGCTTTTAATTGTCATCAACTAGTTTATGCATTACTAATGCTTAAAGGGAAGATCAACCAAGAGGTGAAGGAACTAAGCCTATTAGTGTAACCCCTAATAGCCAAATTTGAAAAAGTGTTCTCTAATGAGCTTCCACCTAGCCTCCCTCTTTTAAAGGACACTGAACATCAAATTGACTTGATTCTAAGAGTACCATTGCCTAACAAGTTGGCCTATAGGTACAACCCCATGGAGACTAAAGAGCTACAGAGGCAAGTAGATGAATTAGTTGAGAAAGGCTATATAAGGCCTAGCATGAGTCCATGTTTGGTTCCAACCCTACTTGTTCCTAAGAAAGATGGCTCTTATAGAATGTGTGTAAATAGTAGAGCTATAAATAATATCACTATCAAGTATAGGTATTTCATTCCTAGACTTGATGACCTGCTTGATCAATTGCATAATACTTGTGTGTTTTTAAAAATTGATCTAAAAAGTGGCTACCATCAAATAAGGATAAATGAAGATGATGAATGGAAAACAACCTTTAAGACCAAAGAAGGTTTGTATGAATGTGATGTATACATGGCTTCATTGTCATTTTTGAGTTCCAAGCCATCTTCAAGTCTCTATGCAGCCTTTGAAGCTAAGAAGAATGAAGTTCTAGTAAATTCTAAGCCAAAGGAAGCATTGCACCTTCAATTTTGGCCTAACTTCACTTTTGGGCATAATCTTATTAGTTGGACTCAAGAATCCCTTAAGTAGTTTGCTCTTTTGGCCTAAAATAAGCTTAACAAGGTGTCTTTCCAAGCCTAATCTGCCCAAGACTCTTTTAAAGCCCATTTTAACTTGTATATTTAGTTGGCTTAGAACTAGATAAAAACTTAGTTGCAAAGCTAGGAGACATGGTTTTTAGATTTAGGGAAAAAACAACTCATTTTTTGTCTTTAGCAATTAAGAGGTATGACTTAATTTAATTCAATGGATTTTTATATTAAAAAACTAATAGATTTTGTATTGAAAAATCCATTTTACTGTCACTTCTTCCCTATCATGCTTTTTTAAGAGTTTAGATATTGAATATATATATAAATTGAAGTTAAAGCATGTTAGTTTTTTTTCTCCATTTTCCTTTATCCAATTCCTTCTTGGTGGAAGAGTTGGTGGTGGAAGACCCCAAGGTTGGTGGAATTTCTTTTATGCCTTGGTTAATGTTTTTGTTCTCCTTAAAATCCAAATTTGAATGCATGTGTATGTATTGAAGTTGCATGACATAGAGTTGTGAGATAACTACAATTTTGCCACTGATTTTGTTACTCGTTTTGACTGTTTTATCTGATGAGTTTTGAATACTACCTTAGCTTGATAAAAAGTTCTTTGAGTTCTCTTTGCATTGATATAATTTTGGTGTAATTTAGAGATCATTTGGGCTATAAAATTTGAAGAATAAAAAAACCGTCCAACCATATGAACAGTGATTCTAGGATTTGTGTTGTGTGTTGTTACATTAGTTTAATGACAATGCACCAGAATGGTTGGTTATGCCCTTTGGCCTCTCCAATGCTCTAAGCACATTCATGAGGCTTATGAATAAGGTATTAAAACCTTTCATTGGCAAGTTTGTTATTGTTTATTTTGATGATATACTAGTACATAGTAAAACTTATGATGATCATGTGATGCACTTGAGAAATGTTTTTGATGTTTTAAGAAAAAATAAGTTGTATGCAAAAAGAGAGAAGTTTGAGTTTTTTGTAGTTTAAATTGTGTTTTTTGGCTATGTGGTATCCAAAGATGATGCTCAAATGGATCAATCCAAAGTTGAAGCTATCAAGTCTTGGCCCTAACCCAAGACCATTACTGAAGCAAGAAACTGTAACATCCCTCCCCAGAAGTACTACTTACCGAAGGAGAAATGTTATAAATTAATATTCGGAACGTCTATTTTTTTCTTTTAAAATACTTTAAAATGAACACATTACTAAAGTGTTTATAAATTATTCTAAGAAAACTGAAAATCTGGAAGTGAACAAAAGATGTATATACTCATATGAAAACTCATCTGAAAGCATAAAAAAATAGGGAGTAATTATATACAACTGTACAATCATCTAAAAAAGTCAAAAGTCAATAAGAACATGCAACTGTATACATGTAATATAAACCAAAGATAACATACTCTAACCAGATCTATCTTTGCTGACCTGACCCTGCCTCGCAGCTACCTCAATCATCAATACCTACAATCATGAAAGAAAAGGAAGTGAGAGATAAGAACACTCAGTAAGGAAAAAGAATTAAGCAAACTATCTCCTTTTCCGTTCTAACTTACTCTCGGGACTTAATCTCACATCATAACCTCTATAATGAATCAAAGAGATAATCTAGTTCATTATTTATTATTTGGGGTTATACTTTATCCCATCTGATATCTATTTGATACTTTCTGGAAGCTAACTATAAGGATTTGACACTTTTCTAAGCTTGAACTCTCTCTCTTTCTTTCATTACACCATTTCTGAATCTAAATTGAGCTCTACTACGAGCATGCTCTATTACGAGCATGCTCTACTACGAGTAGGCCCTACTAGGGGTTTATGTCCTACTACAGACGTGTCCTATTACGGGCGTACCCTACTATGGGCAGTGTAGTGTAAAGTGCCCCCTTATAGTTCATAACATGCATGCGTGCCTTATATTTTGCTAATCTTGCTTCCATCTAACTCTATTAATAACTCACCGGACTATACTCTTAGGATGACCTCTGAATCTTGAGCCCCAAATTCTTTTTCTTGCTTTTCTTTTTCTCTCTTTTATTTCCTTTTCTTTCCTTTCCTTTCCTTTCTTTCTTTCTTTCCTAAAAACTGTGAAATACTTTTCATTTGGTAGGGTAGCCTTCTCTTTCATGCCATTTCATAGTTCAAATGATTTCTAATTCATACAAGCTATATATCATTGGAAAGAGGATTCAAAGAGCTTTCCAACAAGCTATAATAGCACTCATGATTCATCAGATAAGGCATCCAAAACATAAGATGAAGTCAGTGGCAAAAACTTGTCTTCACTGTTTATTTGGTAAAGTAGTCCTTTTGGTTCATACAATATTTAATAGCCCAAATGATCTCAAATTTATACAAGCTATATATCATTAGAAAGAGGATTCAAATAGATTTCCAACAAGCTATAATAGCACTCATGATTTATCAGATAAGGTAGCCAAAACGTGAGATGAAGTTAGTGGCAAAAAACTGTCTTCACTGTTTATTTGGTAAAGCAGTCCATTTGGTTTGTATAATATTTAATAGTTCAAATGATCTCTAATTCCTACAAGCTATATATCATTGGAAAGAGTATTCAAAGAGCTTTCCAACAAGCTATAATAACAGCCATGATTCATCAGATAAGGTAGCCAAAACATGGGATGAAATCAGTGGCAAAACTATAAATATTATCCAACTCTCTGCCATCAACAAAATCACACACATAGACACCCCAAATGGCAAAACAACATTTCTCAACTTCAAAATCATCATTTATAACATAGATCCAAAAAACCAAAAGCCTAAAACATGCAACATATCAAAGATGATATCCCTTACCTTGTTTCAAGCCAATCTTTGCAAGTTGGCTCACTCCTCCTTGTTTTGTTTCCTTTATCTCCAAAATCACCTTAAATTAACACCAAAACATACTAACATATTCATATAATATGCATCCAATATATATAAACATAGGAAAAGGGAAAAAGAAAGAGATATTTTGGTTACCAAGCTCTAAAAGTGTTTCCTCTTCTTTTCTTTCCTTACTCTTCTTTCAAACTCTTCAAATCATCCACCTTCTAAAAAATGAAGAAAACAAGCATGAAAAGGCTGTTTTTTTTCTGGAAAGGAGGAGAAGATGATAGAAAAAGTAAAATTGCCTTTTTGTTTTTGACTTTTCTCTTTTCATATGATCTTTATCTCTTTTTTTTTTTTATGTATTTCTTTATATATATATATATATATATATATATATATATATATTCTCGAAACAGGGTTAAAAGACGTAAATACCTTGAAACGTATCTGAAGGTATTACAAAAACTTTCATGGGTTAACATCCTTCTATAGAAGATTTGTGTCTAATTTCAATACCATCATAGCCCCCATTACTAAAAGCATGAAGAAAGGTAGCTTTGAATGGTCCACAACTACAACCAAAACATTTGAAGAGATCAAGAAGAGGTTATGTAAAGCTCTTATACTTGCTCTACTTGATTTTGACAAGATGTTTGAAATAGAGTATGATACAAGTGGAGTTGGCATTGGGGTAGTCCTCACTTAAGCCAAAAGACCAATTGCTTACTTTAGTGAGATGCTTAATGAATCAAAAAGGAGGTTCTCTACCTATGGCAAAGAATTCTATGCTATTGTTAGGGCCATTGACCATTGAAGTGATTACATAAGGCTTAAGCAACTTATGCTCTATTTTAATTATTAAACCTTAAAGTTCCTTAGTAGCTAACACAAGATTAGTTCAAGGCATGCCAAATGGGTGGGATTTCTTTAGTCCTTTTTTTTTTTTCATCCAACAAGTAGAAGTCTTCTAATGTAGTTGTTGATGCACTTTTCAAAAGGCATTATTTGTTATCTATTCTTAATGCAAGAGTTCTTGGTTTTTAGCTCATGAAGGAATGTTATCAAACTGATAAAGAGCTTAGGGAGATTATGCAAAGGTGTTCCAAGGGAGTGTATAAAGATTATTCAATCCAAGATGACTTTCTCTTTAAAAGATCTAAGTTTTGCATTCCAAAGGGATCCTTTAGGGAGCTCTTGATTAAAGAGACTCATAAAAGAGGATTGGTAGGTCATTTTAGGATTAACAAGACCTTGGATATGCTTAAGGAGCATTTTTACTGGCCTAAGATGCTGGGGGATGTCTAAGTCATTATTACAAGGTATGACACATGTCAAAGGTCCAAGTTATACTTCAAACTAGGTCCTTACATGCTTTTACTTGTTCTAAAACAACTATAGAAGGATTTAAGCGTGAATTATGTCGTTGCTCTACCTAGATCTTAAAAGAGAAAGGATTCCATCATGGTGATGGTATATAGGTTCTTAAAGATGGTACATTTCATTACATGCACCAAGATTAAAGATGCAAACAAGAAGACTGATTTATTCTTCAAGAAATCATAAGACTCTCATGGAATCCTAAAAACTATAGTTTTTGATAAAGATACCAAGTTCTTGAGCCATTTTTGGAGAATTTTATGGAATAAATTAAAAACCAAGCTCATGTTTAACCCTTCTCATCACCTCTAAACTGATAACTAAATTGAAGTAAGTATAGAACTTTAAGGACTATCTTAAGAGCTTTGGTTAGTAAGCACTTAAAGGATTTGGACTTGAAACTTTCTTAACCTGAATTCTCCTACAATAAAACTTTAAGCATAATAACCAACCACTCTTTATGTGAGGTAGTGTATGACATTAATACCTTAACTCATTTGGATCTAACTTCATTACCTTTTGATGTTCAAGTTCGCAAAAAAGCAAGGGAGAAAATAGTTGCCATGAAGAAGCTCCATGAAGCTATCAAGCTACAAATTATAAGGGCTAATAAAACTCACAAGAAGAAGATCAATAAGCATAAAAAGCTCTCACTCTTTTAATAAGGTGATTTAGTTTGGGTGCACTTAAGGAAAGAGAGGTTTCCTACCAAGAGGAAGAGTAAGCTTGCTCATAGGGCTAAAAGTCCATTTGAAGTGCTTGAGAAGGTGAATGATAATGCTTACAAGGTGAATCTTTCAAATGAAATAAGAGAAGTTTTAGCCACCTTTAATATGGAAGACTTTCACCATATTTGGAGGATAACCATCTTAAGGATTTGAGGGCAAATCCATCTCGAGTTTTGAGCCTTCCTCAAGCCTTCATACTATCCTTGAAACCAAGAAAGATGAAAATCCAGCAACTTACAAGCCAAAAGAAGCATTGCTTCCTTATTTTTGGCCCAATCTTACTTTTCAACATAGCTTTATAGTATGCACCTAAGGTCCAAGTGAATAGCTTGCACTCATTAGCCCAAAGAAGCAACAAATGAAGTCCATTTTTGAGCCTCAACCATCCAAAGAGCTTTAAGAAGTCTATTTGGCCCAAACTTGTATATTTAGTTACCATAAAACTAGATGGAAACTCGATTGCAAAGATAGGAGACATGTTTCCTAGATTTAAGGAAAAAGATAACCACTTTTGTTTCCTAGTAAATTAATGAGGTATGGGTTTAGTTTATGATGGATGGCTTAGTATACATTAGTTAATTTTTAATTAATTTTGTTAACAAAATTGTATAATTGTCATCCATGCTTCTTATATAAAGGGGTAGGTCTTCATTTGTATTTTGTTGGTCGGCATTTTGAATGAAACTTGAGATAAAACATTGTCTCTTATTTCCTTTATCCAATCATCTTGGTAGAAGATTGGTGGTGGAAGACCTTAAGGTTGGTGGAATCATTCCTTTATGCTTTGGCTTTATTTTTACATCCTTAGAATCCAAAGTTGAATGCATTTGTGTATGTTTGAAGTGTATGCACCAGAGAGTTGTAAAGAAATTATCAAATTTGCCACTCACTTTTATCTTCATTTTGATTGCTTTATCTTGTTCCATTCTTGTGTTGTCATAGATCAAAAGATAGCTCATTATGTTGTGAATGTATTGATATAAGTTTGGTTTGGATTGAAATTTCCCTTGACTGTCAAATTGAATGAATAGAAAAACTACCCCTTTCAAATGAACAGTGAAAATATATTTTTGTATTTTGGATGTTGTTGCATGTTTTGGATGAAAATGCACTAGTCCAGTACCTGAAATCCATTTTTTTATAGAAAACTTTTATGCAATGCGTGTGCAATTTGAATTTGAGCATGTATTCGAATCATCAGAACTTGGACATTGACGAAAATGCATAATGTAGCATATGTATCATAAACGCATATTGCAACCCAAGCACTCACAACCATATAAAAGTATGCCGACGCATTCAAAATCATCAAAATGATATGTGACATGCAGCTAAATGTTATAAATATGCAATGTCACACAAATCCACATCAATATGCATAAATATGTATTTAATCAATCTATGAGCATATATACACATACATAAGTCCAAAAGCATGTCAATAATCATCAAAACCATCGAAATACATTATAGTGAACATGTTAAGCATATACAAGTATTAACCAAGTATAAAATCATAGAATCACAAATATTTATTCTTAAGCATGATAAAAAATCATCATATTAAACAACTATATACAAAAGCATTATCATATTAAATAAACATGATAAAAACAAGTAAGTCTATTATCACAAATGCCATTTCAGTCATGTTTGAAGACATATCAAAGTTTATACATTTACTTGACTTGCATAAATCATGTCAAATTCTCTTCGAATATAGCAAAATCTTTCCTTATTAAGAGGTTAAGTTAAAATATCAATAAGTTGATGGTTAGTATCAAAAAATTTAATTTGAAAATCACCCTTGCTAACATGATCACGTAAGAAATTATGTCTAATGTCTATATCTTTGTTCTAGAGTGCAAGATAAGCATTTTTGAAAGTTAAATGACACTTGTATTCTTATAAATTATAGGGATGTTTTTCATTTTGCAACCAAAGTCTAAAAGTTGTTGTCTCATCCATAAAAGTTGTGCATAACAACTACTCACAAAAATGTATTCGGTTTCAGTAATAGATGTTGCCATTGAATTTTTGTTTATTTGAAAACCATAAGACAAACATATGTCCTAAAAAGTAATAAGTGCCACTTGTGCTTTTTCTATCTATTTGACAACCTTCAAAATTTGCATCAAAAAATACTCGTAATTCAAATGAGGATCCCTTAGGAAACCATAAATCAATATTTGTGGTTCCCTTGAGGTATCCCAAGATTCGTTTCATAATATTTAGATGTGATTCTTTAGGATTCGCTTGAAAACATGCACACATGCATGCACTAAACATGATATTTGGCCTAGATGTAGTTAAATATAATAATGCACCTATCATGCTTCTATATGCTTTGGTTTTGACACTTTTACCTCCCTCATCCTATCTAATTTGAGTAAGGTGCTTATGGGAGTGGGTTGCTCCTTGGCTTCTTGCATGTTAAACCTTTTGAAAAGGCCTTTGACATACTTTGTTGGGTTGAGCAAAATTCTTTCTTTTGTTTGTTTGATTTGTAGTCCAAGGAAGTAGTTAAGCTTCCCTATCAAACTTATTTCAAATTCACCCTGCATTATCTTAGAACAATCTCTACAAAGAGACTCATTAATAGCATCGAAGATAATGTCATCAAAATAAATTTGAACAAGTAAGATGTCTTACATTTGGCTTTTCCACTTTTCCTTTCAAAAACCATTTTTAATTAAGAAAAGACTAAATCTTTCGTACCAAGCTCTAAGAGCTTGTTTTAAATCATATAAAACACGTTTTAGTTTAAAAACGTGATCTAAAAATTCATAATTTTCGAAATTGGGAGATTGTTCAACATAAATCTCTTTTTGAATGAAACCATTTAAGACTATACTTTTAACATCCATTTGAAAAATTTTGAAATTAAAATAACATGCATATGCAAGTAACATCCTAATTACTTTTAATCTAGCTACGGGTGTATAGGTTTCATTGAAATCGATACCTTTCTCTTAAGAGTACCCTTGGACTACTAGTCTTGCCTTGTTTTGAAGAACCATTATGGACTCATCCACCTTGTTTTTGTATACCTATTTTGTGCCAATGGTGGGATGATCCATGAGCCTTGGAATTAGTTTGTATACTTGGTTCCTCTCAAATTGGTTCAACACCTCTTGCTTGGCCAATATCCAACTCACATCTTGCAATGCCTTATCAACTCTCTTTGGCTCTATTTGTGACAAGAATTCCATAAATTCACATGTCTTTTGTAGAAAAGCCCTTGTCCTTACACCTTGGGAGAGGTCTCCAATGATTTTTCCTTCATTGACCCCATCCTTCACCTTTAGAAAAACGAATTCCCTTTGAATTTCTTGAGATTGCATGAGATTGTCTTCATATGGCACTACCTCAAGTTGGTTTTCTTCTTCTTTAGGCTTAGAAGCTTCTTTGATATGCAAATCTTCCATAAGTTTTTCCACCTCATCTTTATTGTTCCTATTAACACATTTAGAAGAAGATTCATAAAAAATAACATGTATAGATTCTTCAACAACAAGTGTCCTTTGGTTGAAGATTTTATACGCTTTGGAGGTTAATGAATAACTTGGAAAAATTGCCTCATCCGATTTGACATCAAATTTTCGTAGGTTATCATTTCCATTATTTAACATAAAAGACTTGCAACTAAATGGATGAAAATATGTAATATTAGGTTTCTTCCCTTTGAATAACTCATGTGGAGTTTTCTTAAGGATTGACCTAATCATGACCTTATTGATGATGTAACATCCAGTATTGATGACTTCACCCCAAAACGATTCTGGCAAATCATGCCTACACAATATGATCCTAGCTATTTTTACTAATGTTCTATTTCTTTGTTCAATAACTCTATTTTGTTGAGGAGTCTTAGGTGTCAAAAAGTTGTGCTTAATGCCATATTTATCACAATATGCTTCAAAATCTAAATTTTCAAATTTTTTTTCATGATTACATCTAATGTAAGTGATTGCATAACCTAATTGCTTTTGCAATTTCTTAATGAATGAGCAAATGTTTTGAAACATCATTTTTGTGCACAAAAAGCAAAACCCATGTAAATTTTGAAAAGTTATCAACTATCACAAAATAATAATGTTTTTTACCAAGAATTATAGTCTTAAAGGGTCTACACAAGTCTATATATATTAGTTGTAAAGGCCTAGAAGTTGAAATACAATTTTTGCTTTTCAAACAAGTTCTTGTTTGCTTTTCTAAAGCTTTTGAAAACTAATTTTAATTAACCCTTGACAAAATTCCTTTTTGAAAGTTTTTCCATCACATTAATGCTTGTATGAGCTAACCTTCTATGTTATAACCACTTGTTTTCTTCCTTAGTTGACATGAGGCATTAATCTCTAGATGAAATGTCATGCAAATAGATAATGTATATATTTGAATGCGAATGACCTATGAATGCAATGGTATTAGTGCAAGGGTCAATAATTTCCAATATAAGGAATAAAAGCAAACATTGAAACCATTGTCACACAATTGACTTATGCTAAGTAAATTATGTTTAAGACCACCAACAAGAAAAACATCATTAATTGATAAGGAATAATTAGTTATGGTTCTGATACCAATTACCTTCCTTTTGGAGTTGTCACCAAAGTTGATATTTCCACCATTTTGAACTGTCAAGGAGGTGAAAAGGCTTTTATTTTTGGTCATATGCCTTGAATATTCACTATCCAAGTCCTATTTGCTTGACTTTTTGCTCTTAGCTTCAAGGCACATTTGCACAAAAACAAAATTTAAGTTTTTTTTGATACCCAAATGGTTTTAGGTCCAATTGGATTAGCTTTGAAAGTCCCTTTAGGAACCTAAACCTTCTTGATTTTGAAGGGTTTGTCATTCCTAATTGGATATCTCCTAATGGTATGACCAACAAAAGCACAAGACTTGCATTTCATGTGCAATGCATGAGGTTTCTTTAATAGCCTATTATTTTCAATGAAGAGGTTAGCCTCATTATAACCTAGACCTTTTTTATTTATCACAAATCTTTGTGATGCTAACATTTCATCTAATATTTTTGTGCCAATTTTAAATTAATCCAATATTTCATTTGAACTTTCAAGTTTTTTCTTTAATTCAATATTTTCATTTTTCATGTTATCCAATGCTTTAATCAAGGATTCTTTTTCATGCAAAGTTGGTTCTAGTTCCTTTTTAGTTTTATCATGCTCATTTTTGCTACTTTTTAACTCATCTTTCATGCATACAAAGTTTTTCTTCAAGGATTTATTTCTTGAGCTAACGCATTTATATTCCACTAGTAATGAATCAAATACTTCATGTAATTCATCAAATGAGTAAGAGTTAGAATCATCTATCTCTTCCTCCGAGTCGTTCTTGGCCATGAAACAAGGATTATCCCTTTCTTCATCTTGCTCATTTTCATCACTTGAACCATCACTTCCACTCCAAGTGGTGATAAGAACTTTTCTTTTAAATTTTTTTTCCTTTTTCTCTTTTCTCTTCATCTTGAGGAGAAGATATTCTTGTATAATATGTCCCGATTTCTTGCATTCATAACAAATGATCTCCTTCTCCTGTACCTCTTTTCCTCTTGATTGATTGAAACTCTTTCCTTTATTCTTTTTGGACTTGGAGAGAAATTTGCTAAATTTGTAAGCTAGAAGGCTCATATCCTCATCATCCATTGAAGATTCTCTATCTTCCTTATTTTTCTTAATTACCTTCAAGGTAATGTCCCTTTTTGGTTTAATTTCCTCTTCTTTTGGTTTTATCTTTATTTCATAAGTTAAGAGACTTTTTATAAGCTCATCCATTTGCATCTTAGCAAGGTCTTTGGATTCCTCAATTGCCATTAGTTTCATAGTCCATTATTCTGGTAATGATCTTAACACTTTTTTTTACTAATTCTGCTATTTCGAATTTCTTTCCAAGGCCATTCAAGTCATTTATGAAGTTTGGAAATCTTTTGTACATGCCTGTTATGCTTTCCCCCATCTTCATCTCAAATAGGTCATACTTACAGAAGAAAAGCTCAATTTTCAACTCTTTGACTTGGCTTATGCCTCTATGTGTTATTTGGAGGATGGTCCAAACTTTTTTCACTGTTTTACAAGTTGAACTCTATTAAATTTAGTTGAGTCTAATGCACAAAATAATATATTTATGGCATTGGCATTCAAACTTAACATTTTCTGACCATTATCATTAAATACCATTTCATTTTTAGGCTCATTTGTTGTGGGATTCCTAGGTATAAAGTTTCCATGTTCAATAATTTTTCACAACTTATAGTATATTAATCTAATATGTAATCTCATTCTAATCTTCCATTGGGTGTAATTTACTCCACAAAACAAGGGTGGTCTAGTAATGTATTGTCCTTCACTAAAAACCAATGTAGAAGTGTTTGTCATTATCAAAAGATCTTAAAACTCTAAAATTCATTAGATAATATAAACCTAGAGTCTAAGCTTTGATACAAATTGGAAAACCCCTAATGGCAAATTAATCCTAGAGGGAGGTGGATAGGAAATTAAACAAAAAATTTACCAAACTTGATTTTAACTCAAGATGCCACAAATAAAAACCAAATAAATAATCAAAACATAAAGTAAAGGATAAGAGTTTAGAAAATGCTCAGGAATTTAGAGTGGTTTGGAGTTTTTCATCCCAAGCCTCCTATGTCCACTTCTTCAAGCAATTGACTTGAAGTTTCCATTCGAATCATTTTTAATTACACTAGTTGACTTAGGATTTTGCCTTTTTATAGTAGTGATACAGGATTTTGCCTAAGTGTAATCAGAAAGAAGTTTTACAAGTAGAATATACTTCTAATAGGCTAATTTTACTAATATTTGGGACAAGCATCCCACATATAAGAAGGGTCATCCCTGACTTGAAAAATTATATAACTGTATTCTACCTATCTTTCGATCATTGGAACTTTATGCCATGAACTTTGTTAGCTCAATAATTATTAATTATCAACATTAAACTTAATTTTGACATAATCAAAACACTTAGGGATGCAACAATAACAACCAAAGCCTCACCTTGAAAATATGTCTCCCGAATCCTTTGTTTAGTTGAGGTGGAAAGATAATGCTATATCTTGGTCATACAATTAAATTGTAGTATAGTGATTAGAGAGATTTCCAAAGGGCTGAATTCAATGTAAATGAGCTATGCTATATGTACACATTTTTAATATACAAATAAGTATACACATAGATGTGTTATCATATAATTAAGTGTTACTTTATCATTAATTCAAAATCACTCAATCATATAATGATATATTTATATGTATACCAATTTGTGTACAAAAAACATGTACATATAGTTTTGTTGAATGTAAATAATTTGCCATATCATGACCACTCTAAGTTTAAAAACTTTTTAAAACAAACAAATTTGAAAATTTTTTTCAACTCATTTGTTAACGTCACTCTTATCTTCATCATTATGTCTTGATAACATCTTATCATCACTTGCTACCTTCATCTCCAAATCTTGGTGTGCTGCTACAAATCTTCATTTCCAAATAATATTTCATGTTCTCTTTTATGTCTAGAAACAACATTGCACACTAAAAAAATAATAAATTGATTAATTTTTATAATATTTAAAATTTTATATTTTATTATAAAAAAGGAGAAAAAAATTGAAAAATACACATTATAAAACCCTAAAAAAATATATTAATCACCCCCCAAATGGAAAATATAAATAATCAGTAGAATGAAATATATATATATATATATATATATATATATATATATATATATATATATATATATATATATATATATATATATTTATTTATATAAAGCTCTATTATGCATATCACATATACCAAATAATACATGTATATTAAAAAAATAAAAAAATAACCTAGAACATGCTTAATTCTAGAGATGACAATTTCGATCTAAATTTAGGGATTCTAACCCTCCTTAACTCTAACAAGGAAGAGATTTTCTAATAAAAATGGAGATAGGGACGAAGATAAGGACAAAAAAAATCCTTGTAATTGGAGATGGGCCGAGGATAGGGATATATATGTCCTCTCCTCGCTCCATCCCTGTCTTTTTATATTAATATATTTAGTTAAAATATTAACATATATTTATAATTTTAGATTATTTATATTTTTCAAATTTATCTAAGTCTTTGTTGTTCATATTAAAGTAATTAATATATGATACTTGTAATATTTGAAAAAGTGGATTGATTTTAATTTTATTTAATTTTGTTATTTAATATATTTATGTTGTGTTTAGGGAGCAGAAGATTTTTTCTCACGAGTATGGAGAGGGAATTTTTCCCCTTTGGGATAGAGAGGGGATGGGGAGAGGATTATTCTTCGCAAGGAGGGGATGATGAATCCTTGTCATCTCGGTAACAAGATAGACTAGGGATGGAGATTGAGATCTCCTCCCTGCCACTCCCCATTGTCATTCCTACTTAATTTGCATGATAAAAAAAAATACTAAAACCCCATATATATTTGAATATATCAAAAACTTCATCATACCCATTATGCATCTTACATATATATTAAAATCCCCCACCTTCCTATGATTTCACCATATGTGACTCTCATGGTGACTAAATTACCCAAAAACTCTATTATCAATTTCATTAATAGTCGATTTTAAGCATATTCTAACACTAAACCATAGACCAATTTCATAAAAATTATAAATGATTTAGGTTATTTCATACAAAAACTCAACTGAAGAAACCATTATTTGAAACCTAAGAAATATATATAGAAATGGCGAAATGCCAAATTTATAAACAATAAAACATAATAAGAAACAATATACTAACATTTTTCTCCATTGTAATCACGAAAAAATCTCACTTGAATTTGGTAAGTATAATTTGTTTTCAATATACAAGTTTACCATACATGTTTTTGATTGTAGAAAATGAATTTAAAACTTGTTCATACTTAGGCAATTTTCGTCAAAATGTAATATGTTGGTCATATTCGTATAATCTCCATGAAGTTAGCTAGTTTTGTATAAACCTTTTTAATTTTCATAATTGTAATTAATTTTTTTAATTAGGGGTACCTTCCATTTATAACACTAGATATCACACAATAATTTATTTTTCTCTGTATGAATTAGGATATTAGTCAATTGTATTAATGCTTGGCTTAAATTTTGTCCAACAAAATCAAATGTAAAAGGAGAAAAAAAAAATCCTATCAGCATGCTCTACCTTTCATTTGTACAATGTTTTTGTAATTAGATTAGACATTGACCTGGTAAAGAAGATGGTCTAGTCCGACTGACAATCATATTATATGACTAGTGGTTAGGCTAACCATTTAAAAATAATATTTAATATAATTTTATTTAATTAATTATTTTAATATAAAATAAATTTAATTTTATGATATACATGCTTAAAATTCATATATAAGGGTTTGGATTCAAGTCTCAAAAATCATTTTTATTTACTGGATCAAACTTGAGTTTTTATCTTATTCAACCATTAGAACCATTCAATTCAATCCACTCTAACTTTGAAAGCAACTTTTCAACAAACCGTAATCTTTTTCTTGACAAATGATGGTCCAATTGGTTAGAATGACTGATTCAATCTAATTTTAAAAACCCTATATTCGAGTACATTAATGGTCAAACAAGCCATCCTAATCCAAACCCAAAGAGATAAAATAATTTAGTATAAGGGAATTCATACATTGGATTATAAAAAAAGTAATGCTATGTATATAAATAATCTATACAATTTTTTTAAATTACAGAAAAAATAATACATAATTACATTGTAACATGTCATTATTCGTATATAAAGTAATGTATATTATTTGTACATATAATTTTATTATAAATAATTATTATATTTAATCGATACTAATAATAAAAATTAAGATATTATTTTAATTAAATATATTTAATATATTAAAATTAATTTATTTATCAATCGTAAAATGGTAAAAAAATTAACATCAAGTTACTAATTTGCTAAAACCTACCAAGAACGCGTTAATCAAATTAACTCATTTAAAAAAATAAATATTCCCACCACCTTAATAATAAAATATTATTTTAATAAAATATTATTATTATATTTTATTAAAAGTTAAACTAAATAAAATAGTGTTAATAATAAAATATATAATAAATTTATACGTATAAATAAATTATATAAAAAATTTATTTTTATAAATTAACATAGTATCTTGTGATTAGATGATGTGTGTTTATTTTTCTCTTATTTCATAATCATGCTATCAAATTTTATCATCTCAGTTTATAAAAAAAAAAAATAATTTATTTGTATATATAATATTATTCTTAAAAATAATATTTGTGGGACTTTTAATTGAAATATATAAAGATTATTGATATTGCTTTGTTTATTTTATCAATAATAAAATATTCTAGGTAATTTTTTATTTTTATTATCTTTAACTAAACATAATAATTATTTATATTTATTTAAACATACCAAAATTTCTCAACCATGGTAATAATTTCTATCCTAGTAATTTCTAAGATAATATATGTTTGTGATAATTTTTTATTCATAACAATAAAATATTAATTAAATCAAACATACCCTTAAAGATAATCTTGTAAAGCGTTAAGTGTTAACAAAATTAGTCTATTTTGTTACATTTGAAAATAGAGACAGATGGGTATCAAACAACTGTAAACTATTGCACATTTTTTACAGGAGTAGTATTATGTACATAAATAATATGTACAGTTTTGTGTATAAATAATATAGATAACTTACATAAATAATATGTATAACTTTATATATAAAAATGATATATAACTATATGATTAGATAGTTTTAAATTAAAGATAAAATAATATTAAATTATATGATAATATATAATTATTTATATTTAAAATTGTGTATATTTTTAATACATATAATTTTATTATTTTGAAAAAATTATTAATCTCTGAAGAGAAAATGAAATAACCAAGAATATAACAGGCCAAATGACCATTTCCCATCCGAATTTTGACAACGACTTTTATTTTTTCACATATTTGACATAATCAAACATTATTTTTAATACTCAAAAGATATATATTATTTATTATATGTAACACCCCAGGTCTAATAACCCGGTCCACTGTCAAGATATTGTCCACTTTGGACACACAGTCTATCATAGGTTTGCTTCTGGGCTTTACAATCCAAAACGCGCATTAACAGTTAAGGAGCTCACAGGCTATTTAACCAATCAAATTCTCCCACCACTATCCAATGTGGGATACACACACAGATCCAGTATCTCTCTCGTGCTTTGTCGATGTGTGCTTCGCCTAAGGGTATCACATACACCCCCCCTTACGGGACTCAGCGTCTTCGCTGAGGTTTCCCCCACCATCATTTAAGAGGACACGCGGAGTTGCTCTGATACCATTTGTAACACCCCAAGTCCAATAACCCGGCCCACTGTCAAGATATTGTCCATCATGAGTTTGCTTCTGGGCTTTACAACCCAAAACGCATCTTAACAGTTAAGGAGCTCACAGGTTATTTAACCAATCAAATTCTCCCACCACTATCCAATGTGGGATACACACACAGACCCAACATCTCTCCCGTGCTTTGTCAATGTGGGATTCACCTAAGGGTATCACATTATAATATAATATAATATAATATGCTTAATATTATTTATATCTCTTATAGTAGAAACAAAATATTTTCATTTTAATTATTTTATATTTTTCTTACTAAATTCTTGGTTGTTGGAAAACATATAAGGAAAGCCAATAAAGCTGGACGTGTTTGGGGCTCATATGGGCAACAAGACATTTTAGAGTTGGTGAAAATAATAAGATCCAACTGAAACAAAGTTCGCCGATAATAAATCAGAGCAAGAAGTGACAAATCCTCCAATGTTTTTAAATATAATTTTTAGTTTTTATAAAAATTAATCAGGGATGGATAAACAAATTTATAACCTTTTTAGGAGTAAAATTATTGTTTAACTTCAGTATAGACAAAAAGTTTATCTTTATATACATTTTATAAAAAGGAAAAATTAACTGATTATACCAACAAGCTTAATAAATAGATGAGATAATAGACTTTTTAAATTAAAATGCTATAAAATCGTCCCTTTATCAAAGTTCAGATGAAAAATAGTGATTCGATTCAAATATAACATACATAAAAACCTATAGGATCATGTGATAATGAATGGGAAACATCCACATAATTATTTAAAAATTTCCGCCCATTCTATACTCCATTGACAAAAAAATAAAAATATAGTTGACTAACAGTTGACTGTCTCCTTTTGGAATTTAGAATTTAGTGGATTTTGAACTAACATATATTTCCATTTTGTTGTGCTATGATCAAGTGGGCTGGTTGGTGACAATTGTTATGCAAATTGGAAATTAAGTTTCTTGGAAGAAGGGTGCTAACCTAATTTACAAAACTGCGAGTTCTTTTTTTAAATTTTATTAATTTTACTAATTTTATATTTTAAATAATATCCAAATTTGTGGTATTTTTTATTTAATTTTACTAATTTTATATTTTAAATTGACAGTTTACTAGTTTGATGATTAGACAACCCAAAAAGACGACTCTGTAAAATTATTTGTACAAATAATAAGGACAAACTTGTGAAAAAAATACGTCACCATCAAATGATTTTGAATTAAAGATAAAATAACATAGAATCATATGGTAATATATCAGTACTTGTGCATAAATTTATGTCTATTATTTATATACGTATGTAATGCTACTCCTTTGCTAAATACAGTTTTTTTTTTTTGAAAAAAAGTTAATAAAATTAATTTATATCATGTTTATATAAAAAAATTCAAGAATAAATTTCTCCACACACAAACAAACACTTGTAATAGGATCAATGATAATTTATCAAATAAATAAAAAAATTATGCACAAAAAAAAAAAAAGGATGGAATTCAAACCAAATTGAATCTAAATATAGGTTTATTCGAACTCAAATTTGATTTAAATTTATAATGTATAACTCAATCTCGAACTCGTTGAATATGACTGAATATATAACAATAGAGTTGTTGATAAGTTAAATAATATTATCAATGTGATATATAATATTATTAAAAGAAAATTTAAATTGAATTTGAACTGATTATTAAACTAAAATTTTAATTTAAATTCAGTTTGATTAAACTAAATATCAAATCAAATAACACAACTATTCCTCATCTCTTTTTCTTTAATTAATTAAAATTTCTCTCAACTGAAAATTTAATTAAATAACTTGAATGCTCTAAAGATAATTGTGTAGGTGTTATAACTTATAAGATTCAAATCAAAATTAAATTAAACCATTAAACTGAAATTCAAATTTGAATTTGACTTAGTCATGTCATACCCTGTTATACCCAATTCGAACCGAATTGGTTTGAACCTATTAACGAAGAAAGAATCAGAAAGATGTAACATCATTAAGTCAAATCAGTCAATTAGGGAAATTCCACATTTGAAAATGACCTCAAAACAAAAAGCTAGTGGTTGTAGTAGAAAATTTCATGCTATTGGCTTTGAGATAAAACGTGCAGAAAGGTTTCTATCGTTCTAAAATTATTGAACCAATAAGGAACCGCCACATCAGGTTGTCTGACGTGCACGAGCTCCATCATTGGCCCCTGAAATTCATAGAAAAATATTCCTATTATTTTTGCATGTGAAATCAAAAGCACGTGCTAAATAATAGTCGTGGGTCCACTACCTAAAGAGCCCACTTGTTCCATCAATCTTTGCAAAATTTTCTCCCATTCACCTTCAATATGTAATCTCGAGTTACAACTGGCTGAGAAGTTCCTGGACACGTTTGGTTTCAAATAATTTTTTATTATTATTATATTATCTTATTTAGTTGATTAAATAATAAAAAATATTATTTAAATAATTTAAAGGTAATATGAAATAATCTAATTATTAATTACAATTTTTCCCGTATTTATTATTATTTTAAGATAAAAACATCTTATTATTTAAATAAAATAATAATAAAATTATATATATTTATTGTAGTATACAAATGGTAGATCATTGTATAATTTTAAATTAAAGATAAAATAATATTAAATTATGAAATAATATATCATCTGCATATATAAATTATGTATAAAAAATGAGTATACATAATATTACTCTTAAAATAATAAGTAACCCTTAACCTTTGCAATCTTTCCTCTTTCACAATGTCATTCACCAAGATTTCTATTTCTTGGTTGCATCGCCCTCACTTACATCACTAAAACTCTCTGATTGACTTCATAAGACTGTTTCTTTTTTGTTGTCACCAGCCTTTTGTTTTCCACCGGATCACCATCACCACTTTGATATTGCCCTCCACCTAATCCCATGACATTGCCTTCTCGATGTTGATCCAAGGTGGGTCAACATACCTTAACCATAAGTGTTAGACTCTTCAATTCAATCCACACATTTTGATTTACTACAATTTATCCTATTCCATTTCTCTCAAATCTCCCACCTTTGATTTGTTGTAGTTTCCCACTAACATATTTTAGGGTATTTCAAAAAAGTAATATTTTTTTATTACCAATCAAATACCATAGTTATTTATATACGTTAATTAATTGAACAAACAATGTTCTAATAACGTGAACCAAGTTGGGTCTCAATTCAAAAAAGATGAAAGACTAAAAAGTCTGATACCTAATAATCTTTTAGATAATTTCGCATGCTCAAATTTCGTTTAAGATAATAAAAAATTACTCAATCCAAAAGCATTCTTAGTGTTTAAGAATAATATTTGAACCCACAGGGACTAAAATGCAAAGAATCAAAAGTCTCGTATGCATGGAAATTAAAGAAAATGAATCAAGTAGACTTGACCTAGTCATCCCCCAGACCACAGGTAAAGCACCGAAGCATATACTTACAATGCACCTATATATATAGATTTTTAGAAAAGGCTAGACATTACTGGTCCATTCTTTGCTCTTTGCTTCTTGAACTCATCTTCTTCAGCGTTAAGTTTTACATCTATATAGAGAACAGCTGTTGAACGAAGAAGGAGGTGGAGATTTCAGCCATGGGAGTTGGAGGAGGAGTTGCAGAGAAGCAATATGTGAAGGCTAAGACTTCAGTGTGGTGGGATATAGAGAATTGTCAGGTCCCAAAAGGGTGTGAGCCTCATGCAATTGCTCAGAATATCAGCTCTGCCGTTGCTAAGTTGAATTACTCTGGACCTTTGTCCATTTCTGCCTATGGTGACACCAATCGGATCCCTCAATCTGTGCAACATGCCCTTTCCAGCACCGGCATCTCCCTCAACCAAGTCCCTCCTGGTACCTCTTTCATCATCATATATAATTACCATCTTTCAACTTTACTTTTCTTGCTTTTACTGTTACGATTCTTAACTTATACAGATGGAGTGCAGGTGAGATTAAGATTCTTATAACTCTAGACTCACAAAAAAATTTATTACTTACACTTAATTTTCTGTTTTGATCAGGATGAATTTGGATTAACATTTCTAAATTTGATCTTACCGACTTGGTTTTCCTAGAATTTGCTTTTTTTTTTGAGGAATTTTGTTTTTCTGGGTTGCAGATTTTCAGAAAATTCAATGAATATTTATGGGTTGTTTTGTTGAATGAGCAGGGGTTAAGGATGCAAGTGACAAGAAAATTCTAGTGGACATGTTGTTTTGGGCAGTGGACAATCCTGCACCTGCAAATATAATGTTAATTTCTGGAGATAGAGACTTCTCCAATGCTCTCCATCAATTGAGGATGAGAAGATACAACATTCTGCTTGCTCAACCGCAGAAAGCCTCAGCTCCTCTCCTTGCCGCTGCCAAGAGCATATGGCTCTGGACAAGTCTTGTGGCTGGAGGCCCTCCATTAACAACCAAACTTGGTAACAAAATTTCTGTCCCTAATGATATGCCTTTTGTTCATGTACAAGTTCCCCAATTGGGAAATCCTAATGAGAAATTTAGTAATAATGCACTAGTTGATATTCTGGAAGATCAGAAACCACTAAATTATCACCACCTTGGTACTAATTTTAATCCCAAGAGTTCCCTGATGGGGCCTTGCCCGGATGGATTTGCTCCTTTCAGTGTTGTTCAGAATGGTTGTAGAAATCAATATCCACCACAACCTTTAGGGCTAAACAATCTCCCTAATCAACCTCCTAGTGTTGTCCAAAAGGGTAGTGGAGTCACCAAATTTGATCCTACTAGCATGAATCCAAAGCCTGCATTATTGAGTCAGTCACAAAATGGACATATACAGCATAGGAAGCTGTCGTTTTCTTCACCAGTGAACTCGATTAACATTCCTAGTAGTGTCATATGGGGGACATCGGGGTGTCCAAAACCTTCTTATTGTGTCCAAAGCCTCACAGGTTTTGTGTTACTAACATTGAACTTCTTGAAAATTGAAAAGATAATGCCGACTGAAGGTAATCTAATTGATTGCATTCGATATGGGGATCCAAAGCATCGGAGTATTGACATTAAAAAAGCCTTGGAAATTGCTGTTGATCAGCAGATGGTAGTGAAGCAAAAATTTGGAGCTATGAACTTGTATGTTGGTAAGAATGAGAAACTCTGGAAATGTGTGAACCCTATTGCTGGTAATCCTACGCAAATACCAGAAATGATATGGGAAAAAATTAAAAAGTTTCTGGTGTCTCCTGGAGGACAATCTGCAATAGTGGCTTCTCAATGCAGGTAAATTTCCTTTGTTTGTTTAGTTTAGCCTTACTTAGCTTCTAGGATTTATAATTGGACTGTTTTTTCATTCTGTCTTGTGTGCTTTTGCATTTTTGTTTATAGGTATGAAGCCGGTACTATTTTGAAGAATATGTGCTTGACAGAGCTTACATTAGGTGACATACTTCAGATCTTGAACATGGTAATTACCATAAAGAAATGGATTACTCATAATCAAGCAGGATGGCAGCTGATTATCATCGCTGTTGCAAAGTGCAGCCCTGAATTAGGCACTAAATCTGGTTTATAAAGTTTTGACTAGCTATCCATGGTAAGGGAAAGGGGGCCACTTGATAGTTTGAAGGGTATTACGTGCATATAGATAGATGATTTGTTGCAATAAGGTTACTAAAAAGTCTCCTCATGCCAAGACTCATTCTGTAGATTTACTAGTGATGAAAGTTCTTACACATGATGGATACCATCTAGATTTTCGATTAGAGATGAAGTTTCAATTGAAAATTTGCTTGATGTGTCAAAGAGTATACAATGCCAGGCTCTGAGGTACAAGAAATTGATCATCTGTTGCATCTTCTGGATTCTATCGACAATTGCAAGGATGATCTTGCTGTTTCCAAATTTGGATGGAATATTTCTGCAGAAAAATTTCCTACCTCTCATATAGTTCGTGGTGCCATGAGAACTCTAAATGCAAGGCGTGATTTAAAAGTGGCATTGAAGAAGCAAGAGTTTGGTTAGTTTGCACAGAAGCAGATGACACAAATTACAGAAATTTATGAAAAAAACATCCAAATGCAATTAGATAAACATAGAAAATGTTCTGGTGGAAGCTACTCATTCTCCTCTGATCACATCATTTTAAGAAGATATTAAGATGAGCCACGCAAAGGATGCACAATGCCGTAAAGTTCTTCCTAATAGAATTCCCGAGCATGTGTTGAATTAACAAGTCTTTGTTCTTCTTATTGTCGGGTATTCTCAGAATAAATGGATTTGTAAATTCATCGCTCTGCAGCATAAGTTTAGCTGTTTGCCACTGTATTTGCTATTCTTCTTTGAAAGCTGTATGGTTCTCAGAGCTTTTGAAACCATTAGTCCTTTGGTTATAATCCTTATATTTAAGTCTCCTGTATGCAAACTTTGGTAGAAAAATCAAGTGTTTCAAAAATTTGGATAGTGCTTTTCGCTTTTGCAGTGAAACTTTTCTTTCCGTTAAATTGCTGCCAGTTTTAAGGTTTTCAAGCTTGGAAAATAACGAGTTTCGTAGTGTCAATACCAATATTTTATGGTACTTGTTTGAAAACATTATTGAGTTAGTTTAATTATTTAAAATCCAAATAAAATATGTTAGATTTGTATCATATTATTAGGTTGAATTCGAATTAAATTTGTTCGAGTTTGAAAACAAATTTGGCTCGAATGAGCCTGAAACAAGCTTAGCTTAAATGAAATTAGGGGTGTTCAACTTGTTAAGTTTATGAGTTTGAAAATTTTCGATATGAATCAATTAAAACGACATTATTTTGTTCAATACACATCAAAACAATTTTATTTTTGTCATTTTTTGCTTGAATTGAGCTTGAACTCAACCCAAACTCGACCCGATTTCTCTCAAGCGAGCTAAGCTCAAGCAACTTTGAGACAAGTTCGAACTCGATTTGATTCAAATTCAACTCTACATATCATCCAGTAAGTAAAAAATTACTCCGAGGTTACTATTGTTAATGTTGCATTAATTAATATTAACTAGGGGTGGATTACAAACAACAAAAAAAAAAAAAACAAAATCACAAACTCCCAGAGGCACTCTCAATTATAACAAACAATACCCTATTTACAAAGGCACAGTGAAAACATAAACCAAATTAAGATTTAACTAACTTACTAGAATTGTAATATATATGGCCTAAAATTCATCAACAACCTTAATTAAATGAGGAAATCATCATAAAAATCTCCAAATTACCATCATTTTAAAACTAGATGGATTCGTGGATAAAATCTCCAATATGTTAAAGAAACACGAGTTTCAAATTTCTACAACTTGACAAAAAAGTCTGATTTCATAATGTTAAAGAAACATATTGTTAGGATCTTTTCTTTCTAAAAATACTTAGATTCTATGAAAAAAAAAATTTGGTGATTGTCTGAATGTATGTCAATTATATGTGACTGTTTGACTTGTTTGTGTGATGGAATAATGTTTGTTGGCATTATGAGTAGAGAGCATTATTATGTATGTAGTAATAACAAGAAAATTTAAAACATATCCAATCCAAAGAATAACATAAAATTGTGAAAATGTGTATGCATTAGAATAAATCTACACCAATTGTAAATTATATAAGTTGGTTATGGTCAAAATATGTATATAAACGAGCATTCCATGTAGTGGGTGGGAACAATAATGATCACATAGTTCAACTATAAACATAGTCTATATCGATGAGACCAAGTCTGAAAATCTCAAATTCACTATAACTAAATTGATCGATACAACAAAAATTCTCAACGACAAATTATCAAAGCATAAACTAAAAAATTAAACCTCAATTAACAAAAAATTACACAGATTTGTAGAAAAAACATGAACATCTCACTCATTTATCACATAGACATCCAACTTAAGTGAAAATGGTCAAGCTCCCCCTATACATTCAACCAAACTCCCTTTAATTTGAAAAAGATTGAAATCTCTTCAATCTTTGCTCACCATCTGACTTATAAATATGTGATCTATTAAAAGATATTGAAACAAAATTAGTGAAAAACGTTGTATAAAAGGAGCTTGAAGAACATTATAAGATTTGGAAGAATGAATAATATTTATGTCCATTTAAAATAAAGGAGAAGCTGTTTTATATATAGTAACTTCATGTCATAAATAGATTACTTGTGCCAGAAAAATAGGAAGTATAGTGTATTTCAAGTGTGGTTAAAAAAACTAACTTTTTCAAGTGATAGATATTTGTATAAGAATTATGATTACAAAGCGCATGCAATGCACACAAAATAGCCTGTATTCTATAAACATTCATGGTTTGCAGTCAAGAATTTACATCCTAGATCACAGGACTCCAATACGAGAATACGCAGAAACACTTCCAACTCAAATATATATATATTTATATATATATATATTTGGAAAGTAAATATATATATATTAAAAACCCGAAAGGGGGCACAAAGACATCCTAAGCTCATCCCACAAGATTGCCAAAAAACACTCCAAGTACAAGACATCACGAGCCCAATGGCTAAAACTCTCACTTAATTGCAAACCAACAACAAACCACTTAAGACAGAAAGCGTACTTTAGACGACCAACTGAAATTAAAATAACCATGAACCCAGCACACCCAGCCATGGCAGGACGCCAAAGACAGCAAGAAGAACCCAGCCAACAGTATGAAGCGTCAACCGGCACACACCTGATACAGCATGCAGCATCCCAGGAACCAGAAGCAAATACAGAAATGGACCAATGTGCAACCATTTCACTAAGAAGCAACTTACTGGAACCACAACCAAGAACCACCCACGCAAAAACACTGCTGGAATGCTCCAGGAGGGAAAAGAAAAGAAGCTGGGAGAGAAAGGAGTAAGAAAGCAGCAACCATCAAACGGAGGAAGGTGCCAGCAGAACTGGTAGCCAAGAACTCAAATTCAGCAGCAGCAAGGGAGCAAAATGCCAACAAACCCAATGAACCCCAATGCAGGAGAGAACTGACAGCGGAGAGGGATGCAGGAATCAGCAACTCCAGAGGAGGACAAGGGCAAGAGAACAGGAGAGGATTTCAGCACCGAAACAGCTGCAGAGAGCCAACCCAAGCCAAAATAGACCAGCAGCAGAACGGCGCCTCCACAGGACCCAAGAACTCACGGGAAGAAGCTAGGCCGATGCGAAGGAGAACCACAGAGAGCCAGAGACCTCTAGGGAATTATAGAGAAAAGGCTGAAAACACACCAGAAGATGGAAACAGGCAGGAAACATGGATTTGAGACTAGAAACTTCAGAATCAAACGTGGAAGTGAATATACTTTGAGAATTAGCAAGACAGTTTACACGATAAATATGGCTCCATGGTTGTGACTGAGTCCAGCCGGTTTACAAGTTACATCAACAATGTAGTCTGCAATACATTTCAGCGTTCTCTTCTTAACAGACACCTGTGGAAGGATATATCCAAGTCAAAGAAAAGATTGCTACAAAAAGCATATTTCCCACATCAGCGATTAAGGTGCAGAGATAACGAACGGACAGAATATTTGGAACAGAGAAATTATCAAAAGCAACATCTTCGAATATCCACATAAAGTTATACCAATGTGTAACATCATAGGGGAATTCCGCATTGACAAAACACGAGAGATATTGCTTATATACGAACATCCCACGTCTAGACTTGGCCACGGTTCATGAATTGATGGTTTTGGTTCGGAACCACCGATTCATGGCTCGAAAAAATAAAAACCTTGAACCGGAACCGTTACAAGACGATTTGTAATTGGTTTGGAACCGACGGTTCCGGTTTATGACCCCGGTTCGAAACCGACATTAAACCATCGATTCTAATTTATGACCCCGATTTATTTTTTTAATTAATAATTGTAATAATTAAGAATAAAAAATAAAAAAACACTTAGATTTAATTTTTTAATTAAATTTTCTACACATCCATTTGAGATTTATAAGAATCAAAGTCTCGATGGTTCTATTTACTATTTTTCGAGAATGAATAAAATAAATTATATAATTAATTATAAAAGATAATGAAAAAAATAATAGATAAGAAATAAAATTAATTATAAAGTAAATTCTATAATTAATTATGAAATTGTATAATAAAAAATAATAATAATTAAATTATATAAATTAAAATTAGAATTGATAAAAATAAAAGGGGAATTTAATTAAATTTGAGATAATTTGATTGAGAGAGTATTAAGAATTAAGAGAATGAGAAATGAGAGATTTGAAAGATTGAATAATATTTATAAATAAAATTTTATATTAAAAATTTTTTAAAAAAAGCCAAACTGCCATATTTTATACATTTGCAGGGGACCGGTCCTCACAAATGTTTTATAAGCAGCCATCTTTTAGATTTTGTAGGGAACCCGGTCCCTGTAAATGTTTAAAATATGGCAGTCCCTTGCAAGCATTTGCCGGTTCATGTAAAAAAACACTGGTTTATGAATTTTTGAACCGTCGGTTCATGAAACCAGACATGAACCGACGGTTCCATGGTTTGAAAATATTAAAACTGAAATCGAACCGTCAAAATCTGATTTTGATTCCGATTCCGGTTTTGAACGGGCTGGTTTCGATCCGGTTCATGGGCCAAACCGGCCTGTGGCCAGGACTACCCACGTCACAAGAATCCTTTCGGGTTGCAAAAACTCTGCTTTGCTAATTCATGCAGTAGTCAATTACGGTTGTTAATGAATCTTTAAAATTTAATGATATATAAAGGGTTAAAGGATTTAACCACCACTACGACTGAATGCAACAAAAAAGACCAAACCCGGACCCGGTAAAAAAAATTTGGACACGTGTACATTGTAATTGAATGTATAAGATCACTGCCTAGAATGCATTGCCATTATGGAGAACAACCATATGAGAAAAAGGCTTTAAAAAGGAAAAAGGATTAAACTCAGACAAATTCTTAACACTATGGCTCAAGCCATGACTGCACATTTTGGGCTCAATTGAGCTAAGTTGACATTTGATCTCAAGTCAGCTTAGCTCAAATCAAACTCTTATCATATAGTTGTTATGACGGTTTGAAATTGATGGTAAAATGAAGCTACTAAGCTAGATACCAGAGCAAACTTGACATGAGTCATTGCCATTGGATAAAGGTGTTCAAAACTGGTTAACCAAATCAGTTTATGATTTGGAGAAAATCATAAACTGAAATCAAACTGAAAATATCAATTAACCAAACCGAATTTTCAATTAATCGGTTTTGAATCTTATTTTTATTATTATTTTTCAATATTTTTAAATAGGTTCAATATTTTATTAATTTTTAATTCAATTCTTTTTAAAACCGGTTTCACTCGGTTAATCTTTTATAAAAAATTGATAAACCGGATTTTTCTTTTTTTTTTTAATTGGTACCTAAACTAGTTTTTCAAATAACCTATTTTTTGTATCGATTTTTTATTTAAAAATCAGTTCGATTTAGTTACAGAATTTTTTTAAACACCATTTCCATTAGACCTCTAACTCTACCAAAATTTATATGATTAGTTAATGTCACTATAGTCCATTGAATTATTAATCAATATTATATTTAACCTTCGAATATCTTAAAATATAATACCCAAAATCTATTTAGTCAATTGACTTCTCATGAATTATGTTTAACAAGACAATGTAAACTCATCTAATACCACACACTTACCATGTGACTTTGCAGTTTGCTACTATGAGAATCTTTCCTATAACCTTGCACAATCTGTAATAATAGAGAACAATGCATTAATGGTAAAAACAAAAATTATGGAAAATTATATTAGAAGATGAAGAATTACGTCAATAAACACCTCACTACTACTTGAAATTATTGTAGCTTCTCACTTTGAGGATTTTGATTCAATAGTAAAGACCATACAAGATTGATTATTGTTAATTCAATTAAGGAGAATGAAGAACTCTAATAAAAAATATATTGTTAAATAAATGAATACGTACCATTTTGTAATTGTTGTGTAACTGAATTTCGGTCACTTGAACAATCTTTCCAGTTCACCCTTAGTAACCTTGACATGCTTAAGCCTCCTCTAGAGAAAGTTTTCATTTTAGAACATCTACGCACATTTAAGTGTTCCAAGAATGGGAATTTTAAGGTGTAATTCCCAGAGTAGAAGTGTGTGAGACTTTCCATACCAACCAAGGACAAGTACTTCAATTTCTTAAAAACAATTTCACCATTCTCTATATCTCCCTCAGTTGCTAATACTTCTACCATCATTTCACATTCGTGTATTGACAAACTTTCAAGACACACTAGACTTTTGGCTATTGAGGATGTCATTAAGTTTTGCATTTTATTACAACGATATACTTTCAAAGTCCTTAGATTTTCAAAAGATTGTGAAGGCAGCAGCAAAGTAGTCAAATTGTGACAATAGTTGACATCCAAAGAATGAAGATTTTGAAGAACTGAATTTAGTTGTGAGTCTTGCTTTGAAATGCACTTTAAATTAAAAAGCCCCCACAATTCTAATTGTTTTAAGTTTGTGATTACTCCAATGTCCTCTTCACCTTCTCTAAACGAGAATAGTTCTTCGTATGAACTCACTTTCAATATAAGGTTTTCAAGACTGACAAATTTTTGAAGGATTTGAATCGGAATATATGTATATTCATCCATAATCAATTCAAGAGTTTCTATTTCGCAAAAGTGCTTTTGAAACTCTCCTTGCCAAATCGCCATTATATCCCTTCCATTTAATTCCAATGTCTTTATATTGGAGTCAACCTAAAGAAAAATCATGTGTCAATCAATTTTAAATTAATTTTATCTTAAAAACATACCCAAAAATAATAATAATAAAGGAACCAAGGAGAAAAAATATATATAATGAATTGATAGCCAGTTTATCCTAGTAAAGGGGCATGAAAATGCATGGTGACCACTAGTTAAATAATAACGCTCAATATTTGCACAAACTAATATTTTTTAGTATGTGGAATCAAGGTCAACATTTTAAAAACAAATTTATTATAATTAACACCCAAAATATATTATTATTAAAAAATTACAGAAATCTATTTAAGCTAATTAATTGAATGCATACCTGTTCTTTGTGTACTTGTTGTATAGTTGAATTCAAGCCATTCCCTCCATTTTCTACCTCCTTTCTCTCATAATTGACTTTGTGTAACTTTGGTGTGCTTAACATTCCTTGAGAAAAAGACTTCATATTGGAGCATTTTTCTATAATTAACTCTTCCAAAGATGGGAAATTGAAAGAGTAATTCCCAGAGCAAAAGAATGAGAGAAATTTTAAATATTTAAGTGACAATTTGTTCAAATTGTTAAACACAACTTGTTCACTACTTGATGTTGCATCTCTCTCGTTTTCTACAATTTCAAATAGCCTGTCACACGATGATATGCTCAATTCTCTCAATTGTACCAAGTTTCTAGCCATTGAAGGTGTCATTAAGTTAAAGAACTTGTTGCAACCTTTTACTTCAAGAACTTCAAGATTCTGGAAAGGTGTAGGTAGCAGTGGCCTCTTAATTTCTTTGTAATCACAGTTATTTAGTAGAAGCCTTTTCAGATTGTGAAATCTCTGAAGGAGTCCAAGTGAAATATATGCTGACAAATCCCAAGAGATACAAAGAGATTTAGATTGCTTTTGCCAAGTAATTTCTGCTGAAGCATTCCGTAATTCAAATACCTCCAAATGAGAGTTGATCTACAAATTCATCAAAACCAAATTCAGTTAGTATTTAATATTCTTAAAACAAAACTTTAATCCAGTTACACTAATTTTGAATTTATCATCCTTTTTAGTATGCATGCAAGTTGCACATTTTTCTCAAAGTAAAAATCAAAATTTATTGTTGATTTCTATAACCTGTTTAGTATGCATTCAAGTTGCAAATTTTTTTTGAGTAAAAACAAAATTTTATTGTTGATTTCTAAAATTATAATGGATAATATATTTTAAAAAATAGGACTTAAATGACTCTAATTGATATAATCCTAAAGAGAAAATTTTCAAATCAAATAACCATGAATTTTTCTAAACTTCAGTTCCAAAGGAAAGTCAAAGAAGATAAGAATTCCACAATTAAAGTTTTGAATAAAGTGTTAAAACATATCGACAGAAAATATTAATTCTTTTGCAAGAAGATATTCATACCTTATTGTCCAAGGAAATTGCTTTTAGATCTAAACTATCAATTTCACTCTCCTCAATGCTGCTTTTGTAGCTCAGACATTTGTCACAATTTGTCACTACCAACTCCTTCAACTTTGGCAATTTTAAAGTATGTATTTCAGGATAGAAAGTTGTAAGATTTGGTAGATTCTCAAGCTTCAATATGGTTACATTCGGAAAGACAAAATTGACCACAACATTTGCTCCTTAATCTTTTGCAACAATCTCTTCTAAAGCCATGCAATCCCTTATCTTTAGTTGTTGGAGTTGGTGGAGAGTTCTGGCAATGGTAGGTGGAAATGCATATTTTATATTTCCACAATTCAAAAGCATCAAATGTGTCAAATTTTGATAGAAGAAAGTTGGATCTTGGTCATAGCAAATCGCTGTGTAATTAACTTCTTGGAATGCCTTATACTTAAACCCACGAAGATTTCCTGCATTACAAGTTGATAAAAATTGCATAAATTCTTTGTCACTTTTTTCTAAACTAACTAAACTTGCATAAATAAGTAATTATAGAAAACAAATTAATTGATTGCATATATACCTCGTCTTTATTTTTGTACAATCCATGTACGATTTTATTAAGATCATTCCCCTCATTCCCTATTTCCTTGTAATTGACATTGTGCAACTTTGGAGTGTTTAACATTGCTCGAGAAAAAGTCTTCAAATTAGGACATCCTTCTATAATTAATTCTTCTAGTGATAAAAAATTAAAAGAGTAATTCCCAAAGCAAAAACATTCGAGACTTTCTAAGTCTGTAAGTGACAACAACTTCAAATTGTCAAAAACAATTTCACTACTTGTTGTATCTCCCTCATTCTCTATTATTTCAAGCAGCATTTCACATTCAATTATTCTCAATTCTCTTAACTGCATCAAACTTCTAGCTGTTGAAGGCGTTAATAAGGTAAGTAATGCATTTGCACGGACGACTTCGAGAACTTTAAGATTCTGTAAGGAAGCTGAAGATGGCAGTAGACTCATCAATTTCGTACAGTGCTGTACACTTAGATCTTCAAGATTTGGAAGATTAGATACACTCTTAATTTCTTTGTATTCACACGCAGATAGTAAAAGCTTTTTCACACTTTGAAATCTTTGGAGGAGTCCAAGTGGAATATATACTGAGTTATCCTCACGGATTGTAAGAGATTTGTTTCCACTATACCAACTAATGTATCTCGCATCATCGTTCAATCCAAAATCCTCCAAATTGTGGTTGATCTACATATTCATAAAAAAAAAAGTTTAATTAAAGATTTATTCGTTATTACATACTTTTTATTTTTTTGGAAAATCTTAATTTTTTCCGATTTCCTCTTACTTCAGTCGTATATAAGATCAATAATAATGAAAAATCAGTCAACTCATTAAGCTTTCCAATAATAAGACAGACCATGCACCTATTAAATAATAAATATATTTCTAATAAAAAATAAAATTATTTTTTTGGCTTTTACAATTTAGCATTACTTCAACAAAAAAATAAAATAAAAAAATAAAAGAGATGCTATAAATCACATAATGCAATTAAAATGCGTTACTCATATTAGATAGTGTCTATAGATAATTTTTTTTCAAAATTGCATTAATATTTAGCTCCTGTCTATTCCCGCAACGGAATTGTCCAAATTCAATTGATCATTCAATTTTTTTTTTTTTTACAGATTTCGGTTCAAGCAAAAATAGACATTAAGAATCACATATTTAAAACAAGAGATTCGTACCTTATTCTCTAAGCAGAGGAATTTTGACTCTGATATTGGAAGTGCACCTTTCTTGTTATCATCTTGCAAGCCCAAATATCTTGAAGTCAAATTTTCACAATATTGTATTACCAACCATTTTAACATCGGGAATTCTGAAGCATGTATTCCTGGATAGATAATTGTAAGTTTTGGTAGACTTTTGAGCACCAATTTGATTACTTGTGGAAAGATAGAATTAACAACAACTTCTGCTCCTTTTTCTTCTTCAACAATCTTCTCTAAAACCTTACAATCTATTATCTCTAGGCTTTGAAGTTGTCTGAGGCTTTTGGCTATAGAAAATGGAAACACATATGTCATCTTTTCACATCTTTCCAACTTCAACCATTTCAAATTTTGAGAGAAAGTTGAAATTTGGCTGTCCCAATCTGCTCCTTCTTCTTCTTCAACAATCTTCTCTAAAACCTCACAATCTATTATTTCTAGGCTTTGAAGTTGTCTGAGGCTTTTGGCTATAGAAAATGGAAACACATATGTCATCTTTCCACATCTTTCCAACTTCAATTGTTTCAAATTTTGAGAGAAAGTTGAAATTTGGCTGTCCCAAATCCTTCCCAAACTAATATTGTACAATACCAACATTGTAAATTTGGTAAAATTAACCTGCAACGAAAATTAATTGTGGTTTTAATATACATGAACTTATATGAGAAGAAATTTAAAAAGAAATAATTTAATAAAATTAATTTGACAGAAATTGCATTGTATGGAGATTCAAGTGGACTTGGTAGTGAAATTGAATTGAAAATTTAAATCACTAGAAAAAAAAAAAGAAGAAAATAATAATACAATATCACAACTATATGTGAATAAATGTAAATAAGTATAAAAGAAAACAAGAATATATAATAGAGAAATACAAGAAATCAAACCTTTTCATTAAATAAAGGCGTGATTTCACTGGACTGCAAATCAAAATTTGAATCCTTAACATAGTTCTCATCTTCTGAAACTTCAGCCAACCCTAAGACTTCAACATTCTTGAATACATTAAATTCTTCTAGTAACTTGATAGAATTAACTTCCAACGTCCTCTCATGTTCGCCATATTCTGGAAATAAGCTGATTGTACGCTCCCAATAATTTCCTATTAATATTTTGTACCTTCTAGGCTCTTTGGAAAATAAGCTTTCAGGTAGCACCATGTTACCTCTGACATCCAATTCTACACTCGTGAGTTTGGACAAGCGCTTTAATTCCATGAGTACTTCAACCTTCCATTTAATAGGGCATCCCTCTATATGAAATTCTTCCAATTGCAATAATTTTGATATCACATTTGGCACAATAACATGCAACTGGTCACAATATCTTAAATCTAATAACCTCAATTCAGTCAACTGACCTATTTCTATAGGCAACTCCTTAATATCTGAACATTTCAAGCTAAGGACTTTCAGTTTCTTTAACTTTCCGATAATAGCAATATCTTCAACTGTGCTATCATCTAAACATAATGTTTGAAGGTTTTCCAAACGATGAAGGGATGATGGCAATGATGATTGGTGCAATCCAGCTAAATTTAAAACTTTGAGCATCGGCATCACCTTGAAGAAGTCATTTGGGAAATTGAAACAAGAGTCTGGCATATACAAATATTCAAGATCTGGAAAATCCAAATCATCAGGCCAATGTCGATCAATAATATTACTATCACCAAGGAGGGAGATTCTTGTGGATTTCCTGAGTTTATCTCTATTCTTCCAATCTCGTTCAATGTCATTTTTTGTTGTAAATACATGATGATCAACATATGCTATTATCATAGCAACATCACGGATAACATCATGCATAGCAACATATTTGTTTGTAACCTCGCCAAGTAACAAACTAGCATCTTTGAGCTCATGAACCAAATAATCCAGTCGATCACGTGCATCTTCCATTGTCAAGTTAGCTCCTTCAAGTATATCAAGACACACAACATGTATGAACAGGTCTGAAATGGAAGCATAATTTTCCATTAGACTACAAATTAAAAATGTTTTCTTAAGTTCATTATTTCTTAAATACTTGTAACTTAAGGCTATTTTCATGTATTCCTCTTCTAGGAATCCTCCGAACTTGGATGGTGAAGGAGCTCTCAATTCTCTTAAGGCTGCTCTCCAGTCGGCTGGACGAGTCTTGGTTTTTAAAGCTTTAGCTATAGCACAAATAACGACAGGCAATCCTTTGCATTGCTTGCATACATCATTCGCTAGAGAATTCAGTTCACTTGTTTGAACAACACCACCTGTAATGAGAGTTAGGATTATACTAATTGCATTTTGTATTTACATGCATTATGGGGATTTAAGAAAACTCAGAAAACATACAAATGAAAATTCTATAAGACAAGTTACCTGCCATATTGGCAAATAGGTCCCAAGCTTCTTTTTCTGCTAAAATGCCCATTTTGAAATTATTTATAGAACCCATCTTCTGCAATACATCTAAGTCTCTTGTTGTGAACATTAGTTTACATCGTCCACGATCCGCTTTAGAAGGAATACCGATAGTCTTGAGATCAACTTCTTTCCAAATATTGTCTAAAATTAAAAGGATCTTGTCACCGCTCCTCAATCTCTCATATAACTTATCTGCTTTTTCAGTCTCTTCAGTGAGGTTTAAGCCTAACTTTTTGGCAATTTTTGTTTGAACTTTTTCTATATCCAAATTTTGTGTTACCTATAAGACAAGAATAAGATGGCCAGTTTAAGAATAACAAACAGACAAAAATAATTCTGTTTTATAGCTATTTTATTTTCTTTCAATTGTCTATTAGTAATTTTACTCAAATAATAGCAATCATATAAATAATTATCACTCGATATAATCATAAGAAAGTTCAAACATACCTCAACAAAAACAACGTCCTCAAATAATTCATCCTTCTTCGCTTCCCCACCAACTTTCTGCACAAGAGTGGTCTTCCCAGTACCAGCCATCCCATAAACACCAATCATGTACACATTCTCATCATTTAATGCATCCCATACATTCTTCATAATGGAGGTTCTTGATTCGAGTACCAAATAATCTTCACTAGGAACAAGCCGGATATCTTGTGGAATAGTAGCAAAGGAAATTTCACCGAATTCCTTTTCTTGCTGGAGGAGTAGATCAATATCATCGCGGATTAATTTGAAAGCTTTCTTGCTTTGTTTGTAGTTGGACCACAATCCGTTCAAACATCGAGGGTTGTTTGCTTTCTTTTGAATCAACTGCTCTGCTTCTGTAATTGTCTTCTCCACATCCTTCAGCCAACCTTTAACTCTCGGTGTGATCTCTTCCACATTTCTTTCAGCAACAGTAACCTTATGCTGAACTTCGTTTCTTGTATTCGTCATCTCCTCAACTTTCTTTTCCAGCTTTTTGAAATTGGTACTGTAGTTGTACAAGTACTTGAATTGACGCCAAATTGGAACAGCCAACCACTTGCCAACTTCAAGGACAGGACTCAACACACCCCCAATACTTCCGGCAACATCAACCATTTTAAATTTTTTTTTTTTTTAAGCTTGAAAAACAGATGAGAAGTACAGCAAATGAAAAAAAATCACAGAACAAGAGTAAACACAATTGTCGAAATTAATAATGAATAAGAGAAATGTAAAAAGAAAAAAAATTCTAGTAAACGAGAAATAACCGAATGCAAAGATTTTTTTTTTTCTTTTTAAGAAATGAGAAATATTGAAACGGATTTTTTTTTTTTAAAAATAAAGAGAACCGGAAATAGGCAAAAATATAATTTGAAATAAAGAAAGTAAAAGAGCGAGAGTAGCAGGGCAAGTAAGGTACAAACTGAAGAAATCTGAAGGATATGGGTTCAGAGAGGTTTGTGAGAGAAGGAATTTTTGAGTGGTTTCTGAATGATTGAGAGGTTTCTGAATGATTGAGAGAAGAGAACTGAAGATGGAGAGAGATTTCAGTGAAGGAGAATCAATTGGTCATGATTCATTATCAACTCAAAGTTCCACCAAATTCAAATGATTTGACAACGGAAACTTACACCGTGTGAACACAATATTTGTTCAAGAACAAGACCACACTATTGATAAATTAATCCCATAAAAGCAAACGCGTCTTCCAAGGCAGCACCCACCTGACTGTGACTGTACTCTTTAAATTAATAGCAGGTTTGGCCCAGCTTGTATTTACATTCCAACAATCGTATTTCAATGGACAGACCTTCAGGACAATTATTATTAATTTTAGACATAGAGGACACCAAGTGCCCGTGAACACATGGCGCGTACAGGATATTTCACAAAAGTAAAGTAAAGTAAAGTAAAGTTAAGCTAATAGCATCGTTGTCCTGACCAAAAGTGAAAGGTGGTACAAACATTCTTTGTACAGAGTTGTGGTCCTGGGTCACCAGTTGTCATAAAAGTGAATGGGTGATGACGAAGCATTAGATGCTCCATCATGTGAACCATGTGTTTCGTAATGGTGATCTAGTCAAGTCTAATAATTGGTTTTATAAATATTTAATCAGATTAATTAAAATTTTAATTTTAAAATTTGACTCTCCTCTGTTTTTGTAATTTCCTCGTTTCCCCTTTTAGGCAATTGCTCGTAACTTGAATGCAATCATTCATCATCTTCTCAAAACAATAGAAATTCACTGCTGTGTAAACACAATATTTTTAGTGGTATTTGAAGGAAAAGACACGAGAGAAGAAAATTTAATATTATTATAATTTTTAACATCATTGTTACCATAGTATTATTCCTCTCTCAATTTTTTACAAGTAATTTCCCTATACTGCTTCTAATTAAACTGGACAAAAATGGATATTATAGGCCAAAAAGTCCTACTTCAAATTTCAAGCTCAAGGCCTTGTATTATTTTTGCCGTTTGCGAGTACTTCTCTCTCTGGTAGTGTAATAGCAATTATTTTTTCAAGTTACTTGAGTCTGAATATGGTGCATTTGCTTTCTGCTTCGGCATTTGTGCAATAAGAAGTCTATTTTAGGCCGAAGGACTTATTCCCACCCAAAGTTTTTTGTTTTTTTCTTAAAGTAAATTCCCACCCAAAGTTCATTTCCACACGCTATTTGATAAAGTGTTAAAAGTGGGTAGACAATTAATCGGACAAAAGCAAGCGCATCTTCTAGGCAAAAGCCATATGACAGTGGCTGTACTCTTAAAATAATAGCAAGCCAGGCCAGCTTGCATTTACATTTCAACCATTTATTTCAATGTTTTTATTGGGGCTCATAACTTAAAAAAAAAAGAACTTTTATATTGAGTTAGATTATATTTTAAGACAGATCTTATTACAATTGCTAATAATTTTGATATGAATCATCCTAAAACGTTCATCTCTAATGAAAATAATGGTCTTCGACTAGAGACGTGCCCAAAAAGGGGGAGGAGAGAGTGAAACTGGTCAATAAAATTGATGTGGAAACAGTTGCAGCAAAGGAATGATATTAAAAATAAGTTAACAACCAACAGTGAACTCCATCAATTAGGCATACCAAGTCCAATGAAAGAGTTATCTCATATCTTACTCTAGTGGTTGTTGAATCCCATGCCATGAGGAGCATCGATTTAACTTCTGAAACATCTCCATTTAGTGGATCATCATCCTAAATAAAAATGAGAATAATATAGGTACACAAAAGTATGAAATAATAGTTATCCTTTTTTCGAATGCTTTTCAAGGATACAGTGATTTTGTGCGATAAATATTTGTAACAACCCTTGGTATATAACCCGAAGATTATATGGTCTGTTCTTTCTAACTACTTTCTTGTTAAGAGAAATTTATTGGTTTTATTCTATCTTTGATAAGTTTAGTTTTAAGGTCGTATATCATACAATTTGGAGTGTCTTAATACTATCAGTTTTAATAATCTTGATTCTATAATTGATTCAGTTAGAGGTTTTCTTTGTCTTTCATATAGGGTTTTAATTTGAGACTTGAATTAAGTAAATATCTTGTCATACTTTATTTCTTGTTGTTATGATTTATTATCTATAATCTTGCATATTTCTTGTTATCAATATTCGATTAATTGATCCTTAAACAAGATAAACACCCGGCAACATCAATCGTTTTTCTTTTAATTTATTTTTCAAGTCTGAGAAAAGAGAAATTAATAAATAAGATAAATGAACCTTAATTCTAGTAAACCAGATAAGATATAACCAAAAGTATATGCCCTTTTCTTCTTTCTTAAAGATACCAGAAATATTTAAAAGGATTTTGTTTTTTCAAAGAAAAGAAGAACCGGAAATAGAGAATAAATAAATAAAATAAAGGTAACAAGGCAACTAAGGCAACTAAGGCAACTAATCCGACAAAAACAAACACATCTTCCAAGGCAGCATCCACATGACTGTAACTGTACTCTTAAAATTAATAGCAGGCCAGGCCAGCTTGCATTTACATTTCAACAATCGTATTTCAATGTACAGACATTCAGAACGATTATTACAGACATAGAAGACAATAAGACCCCATGAACACATGGCTTGCACAAGATATTTCACAAAAGCAAAGTTAAGCACATAGCATAGTTGTTTGACCAAAAGTAAAAGGTAGTCACCACTTGTCATTAAAGTGAATGGGTGATGATGAAGCATTAGATGCTCCATCATGTGAACCATGTGTTTTTAAATGGTTTTACATAGTATTATTAGAATCGGATAAAATTAGTTGGTTCGATTGGTTCATCTATAAATTTGCTCTTAGTTTGATTCGATTCATCAAAAAAAATATATATATATATCAAAATGGTAATAGATACTATTAAAAGATTATGATTGATTATTTTATTAAAAGTTAAAAAATTATCATAAAAAATAAACAAATATTAATTAAAAAGAGAAGACTTACTAAAAATAAATAAACATTAATTAGAGAGAAGAGTTGAATTAAATTGATTTTGGTATGTTGAAATAAGTCAATCATTTATATAAGTATTTTTAATAAGAGAAAGTTAGATGAGTGATATTAGATCATTATATTTAATTACATATTATTTATATTTAAAAAATATAATAATATTTAAAAAGCAAATTATAATTTAAAAACTGATTGAATCATTCAATTAAACTAATTGAATTATAAATTAATAAACTAATTAATTTAATTATCGATTCAATTTTAAAAACACTAATATTACAAACATCTAAACAAAATTAATTAAAATTTTAATGTTAAAATCTCATAAAAAATATGTGATTCCCTTCTTATTTGTAATTTCCTCGATTTCCCCTTTAAACAAACAATTGCTCGTAACTTTAATGCAATCATTCATCATCTTTTCAAAGTTCCACGCAATTCACTTTATTTGACAATGGAAACTCACCAGAATATTTATCAAAGAAAAAGAGGATGGTAGAGTTAGAATATTATTGACTTATTGACCTCAGAATAAAATAGGTAGATTATTTAAACAAACTCATTTTTCAAGCAGCAGTGAATGTCTCTTTAAATAATTGAAATCGGATAATATTTTAAAGTCTATTGCCATGTAATATAGACATGGAGTTGATGAAGGAAGTGCAGAATGAAAGGAAATAATGTAAAAACTGAAATATCTCAACTACCATTTCAATGTTTTTATCTTCCCTACTTTTTCTAGATTCATACCTGATAAATTGTTTGCATAATTTTTATTATTATTATTTTTGCAATTAACTTGTATTTAAGTTAAATTATCTATTTCACATTTAGTTGAGAGTTGTGAATTCAGTTTAATTGAGTCTAAACTAATTATATTAAGTTAGAGAAAACCCTAGATCTAGTAATTAACCTCAAAACTATTATTTTAAATAAAGAGCTTAATATTAATATATTATTATTGAATTTCAAGCTCATGCTTTTTTGTTTCAGCGTCTTTACTAACCCTCTATCTTGCTGCTAAAGCTATCCTTTGGAGGTCATTTTTATACTTCTTTTTTTTTTTTTAAGGAGAAACATTTACTTTAGTTAAACCATTCATTTTGTATATAACATATAATTACTTTTTTTATTTAATAAGACTAAAACTGATTATCAAATAAGAGAAAAACTTAAAACCAATGATTGACTACCATTGTTACACCAAAATAAGTAAAAAATTTGATATTATATTTTCAATAAATTATGAATACATACGCCTCTTGTTCGGATACACTCATCATTACCACTCAATCTTTCTTGGGCGGCTATTTGCTTCCAAATTCTTCTCTTTGGAATTCCACACACTATTTAGTAAAATTTTCAAAAATAGGTAGACAATTAATTTAACAAAAATAAAGGTACTTTCCAAGCAACAACCACATGACAATGACTATGCTCTTAAAGACAATGGCATGCTAGACCAGCTTGTGTTTACATTTTGAAATGACTCTCTAATCCTTATGATTTTGATAATAAAGAAATTTTATTTGAATTTAATCATTATTTTAAAATAGAATTCATCACGACTACGCACATGATAACTTAAATTCAGTCATTAAGTTTATAATTATTATAATGAATAAATTAAAAATTTAATCTTAAAATATTATCAAAAGAATTTTGAATTCTTCCTTTCTTGTACTTTAAATTCCTTGCATTATCCCATTCAAGGCAATTGCTCATAATTTTAATGCAATAATTCATAAAGTTCCACAAAATTCAATTGATTTAATTAGGGCTGGATTCAAAGTGAGCTTGTTCGGGCTTGAAACGAGCTTTGCTAGAATGAACCCGAGCCCGAGCTTGCCTTGAACGAGCCCGAACATAAACGTGAGCCTAAATTTTAAGCAAAAACGAACACGAGCGTGAATACGAACACCAATTAAATGAGCTGAGCTCGGCTCGCTAGCCGTTCACTCAAATGAAAAAACATTTAATTAAAAACGAGCCAAAAACGAGTTGGGCCTTGTTCGGGCTTAGCTCGGCTCGTATCCAACCCTAGATTTAACAGGGAAACTCACTACTGCACACATAGAATATTTTTAATGGTATTTGAAAGGGAAGATGAAAGAGAAGAAAATTGAGACACACCAATAGAGAGATAAAGGGCAAGTATGAATTTTAGTAGTGTCATTTTACTTGACAATGTCAGACTGCTTAGACCCTTTCATCAATGGAGTTTCATCCTCATAATTGATCCCATTTCTTTATAATTTATAGTTGGGTTGTAATCTGATATATTAAAATTAAATTATTTAGATATGGAATCAGTTACTATTTTTTTTTTGTTTGGATGAGTTAGTTCAATTATAAAAGAATAATTGGATTCAAATAATACTTTTTAATTAAAATAAATTGATTCAATTTTAAAGAGGTAATCTAGCTTTAGTAAGTCTTTGATTAAAAAAAATTATACAAATCACATATAATTTTATAAACGATAAAACTATAAATTTCGTGCATAATTATATTTTATAATATTATGATTTAATGAATATTTACCTATATAAATTGGGATTTTAATTTTGGTTTTCAATCAATGGAAACTCAGCACGGTGTGAACACAATATTTGTTAAATAAAAATAGAATTATATAACTGATTTATTGATCACTGACCATCGCGTGACGGATCTGGGTGAAGCGTGATGATTCGTCGTACAACGGATCTTCAACTACTCCACTTTGAGTGGTTGCTTCATGGGTGAAAAAGGGTCTTTGGCTTCGTAAGCTTGAAGTTGTCGACTTTGTGGCAGATAAGAGGTTAGTCAAAGAACATTGTCGGAGAAGAAAAGAGATGGAATTAAACCCAAAGGGGGAAACTGTAACTTTTCAAACTTTTGAGTATAGCTAAATTATTAGTTTTTTAAACAAAAGGGGAGAAATATAATAAAATTTTAATTTTTTAATATTATTGATTAAATAACTTTTTTACTCTGATAATTAATAGTAAGTTTTAATAGAAATTAAGTGATTAGTGGATATTTGAGTTTTTAAAACTAATCGAGTAAGAGGTATAAATAAATCAAACCTTGGGTGAGAAAAAGTCTTTTGGCCCTTGATAAATTGTTAAAAGTAGGTGGACAATTATAAAAACAAATGCATCTTCCAAGGCAGTAGGCACAATATTTTTAGTGGTATCTGAAGGCGAAGATGGGAGGGAAGAAAATTGAAAGATAAAGAGAGTAGAGGCCCACCGATAGGGTAGAGACAAGGATGTTTGAACAATTCTACCTACGAAACTTTGACAAGACATTGTTTAGAGAGAAATGATGCTTTTTAGGGTATTTGAAAGGAAAGATAAGAGAGAAGAAAATTGAGACCCACCAATAGAGAGATAAAGAGAGGGTATGCGTTTTAGTAGGGTCATTTTATTTGACAAAATCAGACTACTTAGGCCATTTCTTTAATGGAGTTCCCTTTCTTAATAGATACACACCTTTCTTGTTGTCTTCTTTCTTGACTTTTGGGTCAGTATATTTTATTTTCTCTTTCTTCTCATTTTACCATTTTTAAGAAATTTTATTTGAGCTTGTTGAATCTCGAAGATTATTCTCTCTTTTTAAAAAATATCCTTTAGTTACAGTGATATCAAGCTTTTGCTTTTTGTTTTTGTAAGTTATCATATAAAGTAGTTAATTCATTTTAATATAATTAACTGAATGCATTATTGATTAAATAGATTTTATAAAAAAATTTACATCTAATTGAGAGTTATAAATTCGACTTAACTGAGTTTGAATTGAATTTGAACTGATCACATTAAATTAGAGAAAATCTTAAGTTTAATAATTAACCTCAAAACTACTATTCTAGGTAAGTCAAAATTTTGATATTAATATATCATCACTTATTTCAAACCTAGGCTTTCTTGCTTGAGTGTCCCTCCCTTGCCCCTAAATCTATCTTTTAGCATTATTATTTTTATCTTTTGTGGAGAGAAACTTTTACTTTAGTTAAATCATTCATTTTGCATATAATAAAGAATTACTTTTTTCATTTAATCAAACTTGAATCAATCACATCAAGTAAGAAAGAAACTTGGGTCCAATGATTGTCCACATTCGTATGCACCAAAAAAGTAAAAAATTTGATTACATACCATCACCTTGACAATCATCATTGGGCGGCAAAAATTAAAATCATTCATTTTGCATATAATAAAGAATTGATTCATTTTGCACCAAAAATTAAAAAATTTAGTTAAATCATTCATTTTGCATATAATAAAGAATTGATTCACAGTGGTTAATGACTGAAATGGATGCACAAGATGAATCCAATAAAAAAGGTTGCGGTGGTGTCTAGCAAAAATTGAATTTTTTTATAATTTTATTTTTGTAATTTTCTCTTTAGGTCAATTACAATTGCCAAATGCCCCCACCACTGATTAGTTGCCGGTTGATATTTTTTGACTAAATCCTTGAATTTTTTAGCATATTGTAATTGCGATTATACCCTTTACAGAATATTGTTAACTGGAAAATTTTGGATGGAAAATGGTAATTTGATATTTTTTGACTTAAAGATAGTGGCTATCCTTATCCCAATTTCAACATTAATTAAAAGCATTATGAAAAAAACGAATCTTTTTGAATTTAGACGGAAATACGACTTGACAAAGACTTAGGCCTGCCTTGACCTCTACAATTTAATGCGCAGATTGAGATTGTATCATTTTCAAGGAAGTTTCAGGAAAATTTGGGCCAAATTTCATATGGATTTGTGATCATATTATTGTTCAAGGTTGAATATAATCCTTCCTAGAACCTCTATTAGTCTATTGTTCAAAGGTTTGTATGTTGTCTACTCTTGAAAGTGCAGTTAGTGCCAAATTTCATATGGATTTGTGATCATATTATTGTTCAAGGTTGAATATAATCCTTCCTAGAACCTCTATTAGTCTATTGTTCAAAGGTTTGTATGTTGTCTACTCTTGAAAGTGCAGTTAGTTAATCTTAACATTTTTTTTGGTAAGTAATTAATTAAAAATGTTTCACAAACATGAAAAAAACTTAAACTAAAGACTTCTCTCTATAAATTTTAATACTGCACTAGTTTTGTTAACTCATTTTTTTATTGAATTTTCTTTGCAAATGTCAATCTTAACATCATTCCTAATTTCCTACTGGGAAAAGGCATAATATTAGCATAAAATGAACATAAATTGAAAGAATATTACATATAGACAAAATGGAATTACATTTTACATAACCTTTGGCCTAATTATGTTGTCATGTTGTGACAACATCCTCTAGCTTGCTTATCTGGGTTTTAAAGTGAGCTTGAAATTTGCTAATCAAGCTACAAAAAAGTTTGCTTGCCAACATTTGTTGAACACGATCCAAAATGTTTTCCGCATCAAATATGACAACATTTAGCTCATTTGGTTTGGCTATTTCTAATACAAGGGATGATCTAGCTACATGAATCTATTTAGGAGCAAGGGTAGATGGTTGAATTCATCTTTTTGTCATGGTCAGCATCATTAAAAACTAGAGAGCTGACACATCAACTGTTTGTTCAAGTGCCTTCAAGAATTCTAGTTGATAAACATACCAATTTGCCTTCCTTTCATAAGCATTCGTAACTAGTGTGACATTTACTTTGGCCTGGTAATGGATGTTAATGAGAAGTTAAACTTTTACACTTCAAATGTTGTTAAGTTACATACATGCATTCCAATCAATATCTCGTTTGCATCTTCCCACGTAAAGGTGTTTCTATACCTTTATTTTACCATCTAAGGGAATTTTGATGTTTTCTTGAACTCCACCAAACTCCTTAAATTAGAGAGAAAAGTTGAATTAAATTGATTTTGGTATGTTGAAATAAGTCAATTATTTATATAAGTATTTTTAATAAGAGAAAGCTAGATGAGTGATATTAGATCATTATATTTAAATACATATTATTTATATTTAAAAAATATAATAATATTTAAAAAACAAATTATAATTTAAAAACTGATTGAAATATGTCAGATTGCTTGAACCCTTTCATTAATGGAGTTTCATCCTCATAATTGATCTCATTTCTTTATAATTTATAGTTGGGTTGAAATCTGATATATTAAAATTAAATTATTTAGATATGGAATCAGTTACTATTTTTTTTTTGTTTGGATGAGTTAGTTCAATTATAAAAGAATAATTGGATTCAAATAATACTTTTTAATTAAAATAAATTGATTCAATTTTAAAGAGGTAATCTAGCTTTAGTAAGTCTTTGACTAAAAAAAATTATACAAATCACATATAATTTCATAAACGATAAAAATATAAATTTCGTGAATAATTACATTTTATAATATTATGATTTAATGAATATTTACCTATATAAATTGGGATTTTAATTTTGGTTTTCAATCAAATAGATTGAATTTTCAATCAATGGAAACTTAGCATGGTGTGAACACAATATTTGTTAAATAAAAATAGAATTATATAACTAATTTATTGATCACTGACCATCGCATGATGGATCTGGGTGAAGCGTGATGATTCGTCGTGCAACGGAACTTCAACTACTCCACTTTGAATGGTTGCTTCATGGGTGAAAAAGGGTCTTTGGCTTCATATGCTTGAAGTTGTTGACTTTGTGGCAGATAAGAGGTTGGCCAGAGAACATTGTCGGAGAAGGAAGGAGATGGAATTAAACCCAAAGGAGGAAACTGTAACTTTTCAAACTTTTGAGTATAGCTAAATTATTAATTTTTTAAACAAAAAAGAAGAAATATAATAAAATTTTAATTTTTTAATATTATTGATTAAATAACCTTTTTATACTTATAATTAATAGTAAATTTTAACAAAAATTAGATGACTAGTGAATATTTGAGTTTTTAAAACTGATCTAGTGAGAGGTATAAATAAATCAAGCCTTGGGTGGGAAAAGTCTTTTGGCCTTTGATAAATTGTTAAAAGTAGGTGGACAATTATAAAAACAAATGCATCTTCCAAGGCAACAGGCACAATATTTTTAGTGGTATCTGAAGGCGAAGATGGGAGGGAAGAAAATTGAAAGATAAAGAGAGTAGAGGCCCACCAACAGGGTAGAGACAAGGATGTTTGAACAATTCCACCTACGAAACTTTGACAAGACATTGTTTAGAGAGAAATGATGCTTTTTAGGGTATTTGAAAGGAAATATAAGAGAGAAGAAAATTGAGACCCACCAATAGAGAGATAAAAAGATGGTATGTGTTTTAGTAGGGTCACTTTATTTGACAAAATCGGGCTGCTTAGGTCATTTATTTAATGGAGTTCCCTTTTCTTAATAGATACACATTTTCTTGTTGTCTTCTTTCTTGACTTTAATATATTTTATTTTATTTTCCTTCTCATATTATCAATTTTGAGAGATTTTATTTGAGTTTGTTGAATCTTGAGGATTATTCTCTCTTTTTAAAAAATATCATTTAGTTACAGTGATATCAAGCTTTTGCTTTTTTGTTTTTGTAAGTTATCATATAGAGTAGTTAATTTATTTTAATACAATTGACTGAATGCATTATTGATTAAATAGATTTTATAAAAAAATTTACATCTAATTGAGAGCTATAAATTCAACTTAATTGAGTTTGAATTGATCACATTAAATTAGAGAAAACCCTAAGTTTAATAATTAACCTCAAAACTACTATTCTAGGTAAGTAAAAAATTTGATATTAATATATCATCACATATTTCAAACCTATGCTTTCTTGCTTAAGTGTCCCTATTAACCCCTCCCTTGCCCCTAAAGCTACCTTTTAGGGGTCATTTGCATACATTATTTTTTTTTTTCTTTTGTGGGGAGAAACTTTTACTTTAGTTAAATCATTCATTTTGCATATAATAAAGAATTACTTTTTTCACTTAATCAAACTTGAATGGATCACATCAAGTAAGAAAGAAACTTGGGTCCAATAATTGTCTACATCCGTTTGCACCAAAAAAGTAAAAAATTTGATTACATACCTCTTACGTGGATACCATCACCTTGACAATCATCATTGGGCGGTTATTTGCATCCAATTTTTTTGCAATTCCACACACACGCTATTTGGTAAATTGTCAAAAGTAGTTAGACAATTAATCTGACAAAAATTTAAAAAAAAAATGCATCTTCCAGGCAGCACCCACATGACAGTGCCTGTGCACTTAAAATTAATAGCACGCCAGGCCAGCATGCGTTTTTACTTTTCAACAACCATATTTCAATGTATGCAGTTTGCTTGCATTCTGGAGACTGAATTGATTCACTGTGGTTAATGACTGAAATGGATGCAGAAGATGAATCCAAGAAAAAAGGTTGCGGTGGTGTCTAGCAAAAATTGAATTCTTTTATAATTTTATTTTTGTAATTTTCTCTTTAGGTCAATTAAAACGGCCAAATGCCCCCACCACTAATTAGATGCCGGTTGATATTTTTTACTAAATCCTTGAATTTTTTGGCATATTGTAATTACTATTATACCCTTTACAGAATAAAGTTAACTGGAAAATTTTGGATGGAAAATGGTAATTTGATATTTTTTGACTTAAAGATAGTGGTGGAAAATAGTGGTCATCCTTGTCCCTATTTCAACATTAATTAAAAGCATTATGAAAAAAACAAATCTTTTTGAATTTAGACAGAAATACGACTTGACAAAGACTTAGGCTTGCCTTGACCTCTACAATTTAATACGCAGATTGAGATTGTATCTTTTTCAAGGAAGTTTCAGAAAAATTTGGGCCAAATTTCATATGGATTTGTGATCATATTCTTGTTGAGAGTTGAATATAATCCTTCCTACAACCTCTATTAGTCTATTTCTTTCGTATCCTCTTAACTTATGACCCTAAGGCTTGTATGTTGTCTACTCTTGAAAAGGCGGTTAGTAAATCTTAACATTTTTTTTTTAGTAAGTAATTTATTATAAAAGTTTCACAAACATGAAAGAAATTTAAACTGAAGACTTCTCTCTAGGAATTTTAATATTTCATTAGTTTTGCTAACTCATTTTTTTATTGAATTTTCTTTGCAAATGTCAATCTTAACATCATTCCTAATTTCCTACTGAGAAAAGGCATAATATTAGCATAAAATGAACATAAATTGAAAGAATATTACATGTAGACAAAATGAAATTACATTTTACATAACCTTTGACCTAATTATGTTGTCATGTTGTGACAACATCCTCTAGCTTGCTTATCCGGGGTTTTAAAGTGTGCTTGAAATTTTCTAAATCAAGCTACAAAAAAGTTTGTTTAACTTGCCAACATTTGTTGAACACGATCCAAAATGTTTTCCGCATCAAATATGACAATATTTAGCTCATTGAGTTTGGCTATTTCTAATACAAGGGATGATCTAGCTACATGAATCTATTTAGAAGCAAGGGTAGATGGTTGAATTCATCTCTTTGTCATGGTCAGCATCATTAAACACTAGAGAGCTGGCACATCAAGTGTTTGTTCAAGTGCCTTCAAGAATTCCAGTTGACAAACATACCAATTTGCCTTCCTTTCATAAGCATTCATAACTAGTGTGACATTTACTTTGGCCTGGTAATGGATGTTAATGAGAAGTTAAACTTTTACACTTGAAATGTTATTAAGTTACATACATGCATTCCAATCAATATCCAGTTTGCATCTTCCCACTTAGAGGTGTTTTTATACCTTTATTTTACCATCTAAGGGAATTTTGATGTTTTCTTGAACTCCACCAAACTCCTTAAATTATCCAAGGTCTTGTGTATCTTGATCTACAAAACCATAGTCAAGGTCCTGAATTCGACAATATAGGACAAATACAATAATATATACAATCCCAAAACCTAAAATGTTAGTGAAAAACCCATTATGTTATACATAGTAATTGGAGGGAAAGAGATTGTCTTCTTATTTAATACGATGATTGAGATTACATCTTCTTAAATGAAGTTTCAAAGAAATTTGGTTCATGAAGCAAGGCCCATTACAAATGTTGTCATCTATAATCTTCTTCAATGAAGTTTTAAAGAAATTTGGTTCATAAAGCAAGGGCCATGTTCAAATGTTGTCATCTATAATCTGAAACATGAGTGACCTTCTACTTATGAACTCAATTTTCTAATTTCTTCTTGTAAATCAATGCATTCCAATATTCTATACTAATGTTTTACATGTAAAATATGTTTTCTAGTCCACCACAGGGCAAAGGTACAAACTGAAGAAATCAAAGGATATGGGTTCAAAGAGGTTTGTGAGAGAAGGAATTTCTAAGTGGTTTCTGAATGATTGAGAGGAGAAAACTAAAGATGGAGAGAGATTTCATTGAAGAAAAATCAATTGGTCATGATTCATTATCAACTCAAAGTTTCACAAAATTCAATTGATTTGACAATAGAAACTTACCATCGTGTGAACATAGGACCACACTATTTGATAAATTTATTAAAACACCATTCTTTTAATTATTATTTTCTTTCATAATAATTTATATATTCTCAATGCCTCAAACAGAGTCAACTCGATTTGAATTAATGTTTGGTTTGATTCAAATTGAATTTAATATGAAGTTTTAATTTCATAGGTCGATCAAAGATGTGAGAAAAAGGGTTCAACAAAAAAGCAAACTTCTCATTTTCAAAGTTAATTCAATAGGTTATAGGTGTGTAAATAAGATTTTCAAAGTTAATGAGGAGAAACCGGGGAAAACAACATACTTTGGGGGTTTTGGGGGGGTGGGGGTATAAGTCCTTTGGCCATTAGAATATTATTGACTTATTGACCTCAAAATAAAGTAAGTACATTATTTAAACAAACTCATTTTCCGAGCAGCAGTGAATGCCTCTTCAAACAATTCATTTGTATCTTCCCTGCTTTTTCTAGATTCATATCTGATAAATTCATTTGTATACAATTACTTTTTTTATGAGGAAAAACATTTACTGTAATTAAACCATTCATTTTGCATATAACAAAGAATTTTTTTTATTTAATCATATTAGAACTGATTATCAAATAAGAGAAATACTTAAATCCAATGATGGACTACCATTTTTACACCAAAAAAGGTAAAAAATTTGATATTATATTTTCAATAAATTATGAATACATACACCACTTGTTTGGATAGACTCATCATTACTACTCAATCTTTCTTGGGTGGCTATTTGCTTTCAATTTCTTTTCTTTGCAATTCCACACACTGTTTGATAAATTGTCAAAAGCGGGTAGACAATTAATTTGATAAAACAAACGCATTTTCCAAGCAGCAACCACATGATAGTGACTGTGCTCTTAAAGATAATAGCACGTCAGGCCAACCTGCGTTTATATTTCAACAACTATATTATAATATATCTAGTTTGTAATTTAGATTTAATTTATCACGGGTGAAACTCGAAATGATAAAGACCCACAATAGAGAGGTAAAGGGAGGGTATGAATTTTAGTAGGGTCACTTTACTTGACAATGTCTGACTGCTTGAACTCTTTCATTAATGGAATTCGATCCTCATAATTAGTCTCCTTTTTTAAAGATTATACCTGAGTTAAAATCAAATTATTTATTTATTGGTTGGTTGTCAAAGTTTGAAGTGCTTAAATTGGTTAATTCAATTTAAAAGAAAAAATTGATTCAAATAAAAAATTTTAATTAAAAAAAGTTTGTATAACCTCAAAGGTACAATCCAAGTTAAATAATCTAAAAAATTATTTAATCAATAAAAATACAAATTTACTGTTAATAACCCGTACGTAAATAATTATATTTTATAATATTATGGGTTAATAAATATTTATCTATGTAAATTGTTATTTATTATATATACGAAAGATTTAAACTTTATTTTACACTGAGCCGAACAAGAGTTGGCTCAGATCTGGTCCAATAGCCCTAATATTAAGTAAAAATCATGATAGTCGAATTGCGTATTGTATCATATATTTAAAATTTAATTATTTGTATCATATATTATATCGTATTGTAGAATATACCTTTTAACAAATAAAATAACAAAATATTAATAAAATAACGAGATTTAAATTTACACGTCATCATTTTAACAAATATCACTAACACCTCTAAAATTTTAAAATTTTTCATATTCACCCCTATAACACATCATTTTCTCTATCAATTCAAATGAATAATACATATTGTGTCATAGGATATGTATTGTATCATATTATATATTCATCATATCGTATTAATTTGATACACCTTAAGATACAAATCATTTTTCACTTGTATTATATTAGATTGAAGGATACATATCGTTTATCGTACACAATGACGGATCCAAGATTTTTGTTAAAAGGGGCTCTCCTAGGGAAAACTTATGAAAACCCACCAAATATTGAATAAAAGAAATAATGTACAAAAAGAAAAAACATAATAATACATCTAATTTATTTAAGCAAAAAAAAGCTCTTCAATGTGAAGTCAGCAAAAAAAATTGTGGGAATTTAACGGTTCACTTAAATCCAATATGATAACAGAAATGTTTACAACAACCACAATCCATAAAAAAAATATTTTACATAAATTTAAAGTTTAATCACAATCTAACATAAATGAAATACACAAACAAAGAGATAAATTCAAATAACCATATAAGTAGTAGATCTTTGAATTGTATAACTCAAATGCAGTTGTTAAAATCAAAACTTAATTGTCTATATTAAAGATCCACTCATCTTGTTGTGTATGATCAAAAAATTAAATTATAATGGTATGCTTAAATATTTAAATATTTGAATATCAATTATTTAAAAATAAAAACAAATTAAAATATTTAAATTTCAGTTATTTAAAAATGAAAGCAAATTAAAATGGTATATTTGAATTGATCCTTAAAACAATTAAGAAATTTAAATTAATCATTTGAAATATTGGTAGCTTATTGACCTTACAACTAACTCTCATTTACTTTAGAGGGAGTTTCTAAAAATTGATCAAACTTTTCAGTTTTAATAATATTTTTTTTAATTTTAAGGGATAAGACATCCAAGTAGTATCTTTGCTTTGAAAACAATTTTGCCTATTCTCATCAATGTGCATTTAAAAGTAATCAATTTTGATTATTATGGAATTGCTTAAAAATTAAGTTTAATTTACATTTTATATGACTGACTTCTTTTCCTCTCATTCAAAAAAATCTAGAACTATAAAACTTATTATTGAATATATCTGTTACCTTTCATTTTACAACTAGAGTTCATTTTGTAATATATTTCTTCATTCTCAAACATTTTATGCCTAGCAAACTATAATAATTATACAATTAATACTACATGACATTCAATGACACCTACATGGAACCACTGATAATTGATAGTAGTTTGTATATAAGTTTTCGTTATGTTGAAACAAATACAAATTTCTCGTTTGTAATCACAAAGCTTAAAAATATTTAACTAAAAAATTTTATAAATGAATGTTAACATCAGTTAGCTTACAACTACACTTAGAAGTGTTAAATGAGCAGCACCGTGAAATCTCAGAAAAATGGCTTGACACGAAAGGGCTTGGCCTGCTATAAAAGCGAGCCAGGCTGGATCCAAGTTTAGTTGTGGGCCTAGGCACAAGCCCATGGGATGGGCCAATACTGTTCACAGTTTTAAAAAATATTATAATATAATTAATTAATTAATATATAAAAATTATAAATATTTATAAGAAATAAAAATTTTAGACTTAAAAAAATGAATTGAATTCTTTGTATCAATGATCAATCTCATATGTATAAGATAATCAAAATTTTAGTTTGATTGAAACATTTTATTTAACCTTTATTTATAATGGGTGAAAGAAGTGAATGATTTTATTCTTTTAGATGTGAGACTCTTTGCAAAATACAAAAGTCTTACATCTAAAAGAATGCAATCACTCCCTCTCTGCACTCACTATAAATAAATACTAAGTAAAGTAAAAGGTTCAACTAAACTCAAGTTTTAGAACTCACATTGGTAAAATTGATAATGAGAACTCAACTCACCTATTATAAATAAATTTGTCTTATTTTTAATCACAATTTAATTTCCTAACATATTTTCTTTTATTAGAAAATATAATTTAGATAAATTATTTAATTAAAAAAATGTTTTTATAAAAGTTAATGCATCAGCTTGTTACTATAGGCCCGAACTTGGCCCATTACTGTAAGGCTTGGCTAGACCCTATGTATATAGGGTTGGTTCGACGACCTCAAGCTTTCTTTGAGTCGGTTGATTCATAAAACCTACTACTGTATCGGCTCTAGGCTCGGCTTAGCCTGTGCGCCCTGTAGGTCTTGCTGGTGTTGACATAGTTTGGCCCATTGCCACCTCTAACTATGTTAAAATATCTCTGATAATAACTAAAATAATATTCAATTAAAAATCTTAAATTTGTAGACTTGCTAAAAGATTGAATTGAAAAGTTAAAAGGGAAATAAATTTATGATTTTATAATAAGATAGATCTTAGAGAGTGTGAAGAATATGCATACATGTGTGTGTTTATATATATGTATATATATATATTCAAACGTTGAGATGTTCAAATTCATATTTTTCTATTGTAGATTCATTAGAAAATTATGTTTTTTCATTTAGCTTTAATTAAAAAAAAATTACTTGTGGGCTCCATCAGTTTGGGTTGGCAGTAATCTTTAAGGTGGCAAGTGAGCTTGCGCATACCTTGGAATGGAAGTGGACTATAAAGAGGTTTCTTGTTTTTGTTGAATTGAGGGTGGGTTTTTACATCAATTTTCAATATTTTTCTAAATTTGAGGGTAAACCTGCGTCTATTCTCACAAAACTCATATCTATCCCCTGTAATAGTATACTAATAATCATGATAAAATTTATTAACAAATGTTGCGATGCAAATTTTATAAGGTAGAGATGCAGCCCATAAAAACCCAATGGGCCTCTTCTCCCATTTCAACCCAAAACTTGTCCAAATGACAACAATAAAAACAAAATCGCAAACACGCGAAGGAATTCTCTTTTACAAACAGTGTAATAGATTCCCGGACTCAATCCCTACCACTGATAGTCAGTGATTAAGCTTCCGTGTATTGCTTATTTCAAGTCTTAATTTTCTTTTATTTTTGTTTAGGGTGCTGTTTGAGTAATGCCAAATTGTCTTAACTTGTTCATGGGCGCCTTCACTGGCGATTAAGCTTTTATCTTTAACATTTTCAAGCAAAATCCTCAAATGGGTTAATTTAACTGCCTGTATATCCTCACTTTCGTATGCTAATGCATTGCAAGTTACTGATTATGAAGCAAAGATTCAATCTTTGAGGAATAAGCCATACCCGGATAATCTTATCCGGGTTTTGGATAGCAATGGCCACTTGAACTCTGCTGTGAAGATATTTAAATGGGTCTCTCTCCAAAAAGGGTTTCAACACAGCTGATACTTATGGTAAGATAATTTTGTAGTTTAGGAGAATGAACAAGAGAGGGTGTAGTCCTAATAGTAGAAGTTTTGAGATAATAATTATAAAAGGTCTTATTTTGAGCAATTGAGTGGATGATTCGGTTATCATTTTAGGCGAGATTTTATGCTGGATTTGAGCTGAAATTAAGTTTCTATACCTGTATAATACTACTGTTTTGTAGGGAAAAAAAAAAACTAGGGGAGGGAATCCGACTGTTAAGGTTGATGAGAGCTTCAAATCTTTTGCCAGATGGGTTGATTTATAGGGAGTTAATTAGACGCACGAGTGAGACCCATACGTTAGATGATGCGAATTATCTTCTTGAAGAGATGATGGAAAACGGTAGAACGCCTGCTGTTGATGTGCTTGTTGATCTAGTAGTAGGACTTTCTGCTATGCTTGAAGGCTGCTGCAATGCTGGTAAAGTTTTTTTGGCAAAAAGTATCCTGGACAAAATGGATGAGAGAAAGATAACTGATTGTGATTCTTGGAATATTCTAATCATATGGCTTTCTGAGAATATGGCAATAAGGAAAGCTGATGAACTTCTTTGTAGAATGTTCATATTTTCCATAGTTCCTGACTCTACGACATACTCAGCTCTTGTTGTAGGCTACTGTTGGTTGAGAAAGTATGAGGATGCTCTGCAGGTGTTCCATCAGGTTTGTATCGAAAATTGGGTTCTGGATTCTATATCTTATTAGGACTTATGGAGGGCCTTTGCCAGGCAGGAAAGATTTGGAGGCTGCTGAAGTATTTCATTACATGTCGAAGAACAGATGCTCCCTCAGTCCTCCTCCTTACAATATGCTGATAGGTGGTATGTAGCATGGGACAAGTGGGTAAAGCAATTAGGCTAGAGGTTTTGCTTACAGTTCTAATACTTCTTAAACTACTCTAACTTACACGACAATCATGCAGAGATTGTCAAAATTAAAAATGGCTAAAGGACTAATGGTAATTCTCTCACAAATGTTGGTGGACGGTTGTGTCATTGATGTGGAAGTATATTGCATCCTCATACAAAGCATGAGTGCACAAAATTGAACTAAGGATTCTGCTTTCTTCTTCAATTTGATGGTTAATGAGGGTTTAGTGCCTGACCGAGAAATAATGCATACTCTTCTGTGTTGTTTGGCTAGCCAATCTCACTTGCACATGGTTTTAAGTAGGACTGATAAACTAGTTTCTAATAGTGATATTTTGGATTCATCTATGTATTACATACTAATCAACAGCCTCTGGAAAGAGGGTCTAAAAACTATGGCTTCCCTAATTATTGGATCTGATGTTAGAAAAAAGGTTGGGTACCAGATGCTACAATGCACGGACTGTTGGTTGGGTCTTTTATCAAAAGAGATACAGATGGTGAAACATTTGCATCTAAGGATTACATGCAAGTTAGGTTAGCAACATTCTCGTCGAGGGATTGGGAAATACATGACAAGTTCCCATGGTTGACAATGAAACTGTAATTAGAAAGTTTCTAAATTACCCCGGTGGAAAACTCGCCATGATGGGATGTAAGCTTCTTCAGGATCTAATTTTGTAGTTTCCGTTGAGTTGCATGGGAAATCGGTCAATAATGGCATTTGATTTTAAACAAGCCAGATTAGTTGTTATTTACCCAGCCATCTTATAATCCGTGACATGATGCCACTGCATTGTAAATTCCAAAAAGAAACTTATTTGCCGAAATCTCCAAAAACGATGTGGCATCATAAGCTTTTTGGTCCACTGTATTTTTTGTTAAGTATTTGTGCTTTGCTCTTTTCATTATTTCCTGTCAGTTTAATTGTTATTATGGTGCAATATGTTCAATATGCACTCGGGAAATTTCCTCGTTCCTTTAAGTCATACTTGATATGATATCAATGAAATTAGTGCTAGGGTATTTAATTTGACTCAAGTCAATTTCTGAAAAATGATCCTGTGATCCATTGCATCATTGCCTGTATTTAGCTTCAATTTTACCGTATGATTTAGAATTGTTTATATATATTGCATATATATCAAAGAAAAAATTTTTATTTTCAGAGATATCAAGCAGTGCCCTAATAAGTTTCAATTGGTATCAACTTGTCCATCAGACTATTTGGAATCGTATTTTAAGGTAGCATGAAGAGGGCAGAAAGATTATAATCAGCAAAGGATTGAGGTCCTAGGGAAGACTGGAATTGCAACCTTCAGGGCAGAGATTGTTGACCATTATTTAGCACCTGAAGTTCATTCTTTGACAGTAAGATTGTTGTTGCACTCTATCCAACCACTTTTGCCACAGAAGCAGTTTTCATCAAGTTCTAGTCAATGATGGAAACTTTTACCGGTAACTTGGTTAAAGAGTGACAGAGTTATTACAAGTTTTCATCAGCTGAAATTCTCACCGAGGAAATGGAAATTGAAATGATAGATTCAAGATACAAATTGGTGTAAAGTGACAATATAGTTAATGACTAATAATAAAAGCTCTAATTTAACTTGATTGCTCAAATGGGCATACATATATATGAATCATGACTTAGCTTGTCTCTCCTAATATTATGATAGACCTCCAGTTATTAAAACTTATCAAAAAAAAGGCAAGAGAGGAAATTCCCCCACTCTAGTTGCTCAGATATCATCCATTGAAGATAAACACCATCCAAATAATTATCATATTAGCAGGAAAGCATATCAAGATAGACCAGAAGTTGGATAATTATCATGTTAGTAGGAAAACATATCAAGATAAACCAAGAGAGTTGGATAAAACTCATCATCAGCAGGGGAGTTTGGCTATAAAAGAGAAGCAGAACAGGAGAGGAAGGCATCCAACAGATTCTTAATCACTTACTGGGATTTGGGGGCTTCGGTCTAGGGACACTGGGGACACTGTTTCGGCGGACCCAGTGTATTTGATTTCTGGTTTCATTAATAAACAGTGTTTGCTAGCATTTTTTATTCAATAAAGTCATTATATTCCTTTCAATCCTCGTTACAATTAATCCGTTACAATCATCCCACAACCATCATTATATATATAAAATATGAAATTAATTAGACATTCTAGAATGAGTTCGACTTCATAGTTATCACTGACTTTAACACGTGAAAATTTATATGACTAGATAATATCACTATAATACCTCATATGATTATACCATTTCAATCTTACCTTACGATATATAAAGTAGCCTTTTAAATCATTAATCTTAAATATTTACCCAAAACCCATTTAATCAATTGAATTTCTTATGAATTATGTTGAAAAAGAAATGTAAACTTATTTAATATCACACACTTACCATATGGCTGTGTAGTCTGCTATAATGGGTATGATAGTCATTTTGTGTGATAAACATTTGTACCAACCCTTGGTATATAACCCAACGATTATACAGTAGGTCTTGTGTAACTATTTTCTTGTTAAGAGAAAATTTATTGGTTTTATTCAATCTTTGACAAGTTTAATTTTTAGGTTGTATATCTAATAGTGATACTCTATATGGAAGTTTTTCCATGTTTTTATTATACAAATTTGAAGTGTTTTAATACTATCAGTTTTAATAATCTTGATCTATGATTGATTCAATTTGAGACTCGAATCAAGTAAATATCCTATCATACTTTATTTCTTATTGTTATACTTTATTATCTATATTCTTGAATACTTCTTGTTATTAATATTCGATTGATTGATCCTTAGTCAAGATAAACACCAGGCAACATCAATCATTTTTCTTTTAACTTATTTTTTAAGTCTGAAAAAAGAGAAATTAATGAATAAGAGAAATGAACTTTAATTCTAGTAAACCAGATAAGATATAACCGAAAGTATGTACCTTTTTCTTCTTTATTGAAGGTACCATAAATATTTAAAAGGATTTTGTCTTTTCAAAGAAAAGGAGAATCAGAAATAGAGAATAAATAAATAAATAAAGGTAACAGGGCAACTAAGGTGCCAATTCAAAAAACCAGAGGAAGTGGTTCCAGAGAGGTCTGTGAGAGAAGGAATTTTTAGCGGTTTCTAAATAATTCGAGAGAAGAAAAACTGAAGATGGACAGAGACTTCAGTGAAGAAGAATCAGTTGCTGGTGATTCATTATCAACTCAAAGTTCTATAAAATTCAATTGATTTAAGAAGGGAAACTCACTACTATGCGAACAAAATTTTTTTAGTGGTATTTGATCTATTTAGTAAAAACGTGAATTATTTGTATTTTCACTTAATTTGCATTTTAAACATGCTATTTCGAATTTTTGAACTCAAAACATATTAAACATGTATTTGATATATTTCCTGTATTAAACGAGTATTTTTGCCATATGTTATGTTTTTTGTATTTTATGAATTTTTAAAGTACAAAAATGTCTCTTATATTTTCAATTAATTTTTGTTATATCTTAAATATATAAAACAAAAAACTTAATTTTTTGTCATCCAAATATCTAACCTCTTCTGATAATTTTTATGATGATTGAATTTTAATTATATATTGTATTATATTAGATTTAATAGTCAATTATATATTTTATATTTGAATTATTGACTAAAAGATCTATTAAAAGTGTAATATTCTCATATTTTCAAAAATATACTATTGACGATATGTCATATTAAACATGTATAAACACATTTCATATCTTTTCCGTATCTAGATTTTATAACTTTTTTTTACAAATATATTTTTCATCATTTACGTATTATACTTACATAATTTCCTTTTTTTTTCTTTTTTTGGTTCCATATTTACTAAGTTATTTCAAAGGGAAGATGAGAGAGAAGAAAACTAAAAATTGAGACCCACCAACAGAGAGATAAAGGGAGGGTATGTGATTTAGCAAGGTCACTCTACTTGACAATATCATACCGCTTAAACCTTTTCATTAATGGAGTTCCCATTTCTCAATAGATACGCATCTCTCTATTGTCTTCTTTCTTGACTTTGGGGGTCAATATATTCTATTTTTTTTCTTCTCATTTTACTGTTTTTGAGAAATTTTATTTGAGCTTGTTGAATCTCGAGGATTATTCTCTCTAAAAAAAATCCTTTAGTTACAATGATATATAATAATCACGACTCAAACTTTTGTTTTTGTTTTTATTTTTAAGTTATCATATAAAGTAGTTAATTTATTTTAATATAACTGATTTAATATGTTATCAACTAAATAGATTTATCAAATTTTAAATTAAAGTATTTTATTTATAGTCCATCTTGAATTTTTAATTAGTTATTTAATTACTCTGTTGATGAACTAAAAACTTATAAATTTAACAAAACTCTCGTCCAATTAAAGTACAATAACATAAATCTTTTGATTCTTTTAATTTAAAACTTTAAATGTAAATCTTAAACTCTAAACTATGGGAGAATTCAAGTCAAACTCATTCAAATTTAATTTAGTGTTTAACTTGAAGACTTAAATGGTTGAGCTCAAATTGAAAAAGGATCAATTCGTTAACCTTAAGCAAAACTCAAGATTGATGTTGATGATGGAACTTGGTTCTTTGAAGACTCTTCTATACTTTATCAATACTATTACTTATCATCTCAAATAAACAAAACTCAATCAAAAAATTTTAAATTAAACCTAACCTCAAATATACCCATATTATTGATTGCAATTATAACATATATTTTGCCATATTTAGAGGGTGAAAAACATTGTTTAGGGAGTAAGGACGCACACATGGAATCATCATCTCTACCAATAAAAATATCATCGAGAAGGCATGTTCTAATGCTTCAAGTGCAAATTCACCATTCTCATATTAGTTTTATGCTAACAATTAGCTGCCTGAGAATGCGGGTGATGATAGTGAAAGATTGAGAAAGGAATTAATTAAGAGGGCTCAATAAGCTACGATGCTATAGTTTCTCTAATAGTGAGTCATGTAATTGGGAATTTGCCCTGTTGGGCTGTTGTTCTTGTATGTCTTATTCAAGTGTTTATGGTAAGGATGAAAATGGTTATGGTTTTGAGAAGGGAAAGAAAGGAAGGAAAGGGTGTTGATGCTTTAGGAAAGATGAATTTGAGAATGTCGAGTGGTATGATCTTGTGGTATAATGATAGATTGGAATTTCAAAATATGAGAGCACATAACTCTTACTTGAGTTATATCACCACTTTCACATCTAGTTGAGAGTTATAAATTCAATTTAACTGAGTCTGAACTGATTATACTAAGTTAGAGAAAACTCTGAATCCACTAATTAATCTTAAAACCATTGTTTTAGGTAAGTGAAAAGTTTGATATTAATATATCATCACTGAATTTCAAACTCATGTTTTCTTGTTTCAGTGTCTTTACCACTAAAGCTATCTTAGGAGGTCATTTGTATACATTTTTTTTTTTTTGGCATGGAGAAACATTTACTTTAGTTAAACCATTCATTTTGTATATAACAAGGAATTACTTTTTTAAATTTAATTCGAGTATAACCGATTACATCAAATAAGAGAAAAACTTGAATCCAATGATTGTCTACCCTTGTCTAGATACACTCATCATTACCGCTCAATCTTTCTTGGGTGGCTATTTGCTTCCAATTTATTTTCTTTGCAATTCCACACACTATTTGATAAGTTTTCAAAACTAGGTAGACAATAATCCAACAAAAACAAACTTATTTTCCAAAGCAATAGCCATATGACAGTGACTGTCCTTTTAAAGATAATAGCACACAAGGCCAACGTGCGTTTACATTTCAACAACCACATTTCAATGTATCTAGTTTGCAATTGAGATTGAATTTATAGTAGGTGAAACTCGAAATGACTCTCTAACCACTATGATTTTGATAATAAAAAAACTTTATTTGAGTTTAATCATCTTTTTAAAATAGAATTTACTACAATTAAGCAGGTGATTGTTTAAGTTCAGTCATCTATTTTATAACTATTATAATAGATAAATTAAAATTTTAATTTAAAAATATTATAAAAAAATTTGAATTCTTATTTTCTTGTCCTTTAAATCCCTTGTATTATACCCATTCAAGGCAATAATTGTTCATAATTTTAATGCAAATGATTCATAAAGTTTCACAAAATTCAATTGATTTAAAAAGGGAAACTCACTACCATGCGATGAGAATAGTTTTAATGGTATATGAAATGAAAGATGAGAGAAAAGAGAATTGAGACCCAACAATAGAGAGATAAAGGGAGGGTATGAATTTTAGTAGGGTTACTTTACTTAACAATGTCAAGCTGCTTGAACCCTTTCATTAATGGAGTTTCATCCTCAATTGGCCCCATTTCTTTATAAATTATAGCTGAGTTAAAATAAAATTGTTTAGTTATAAGTCATTACCGATTTTTATGTGCTTAAATCGGTTAATTCAATTTAAAAATAATAATTTGATTCAAACAAAATTTTTTAATTAAAAAAGTCAATATAACTTCAAAGTACAATCCAAGTAAAATAATTTAAAAAATATATATGTAAATCTTATATAATTTTTGAATCAATAAAAATATAAATCTATTGTTATAACTCAATAGTAAATAATTATATATTATAATATTATGAGTTAATGAGTATTTATCTATATAAATTGTTATTTATTATAGTTATAAAAGATTTAAACATTACTTTACAATCAAACGGATTGAATTTTCAAAATTTTTATTAAAATGAGTTTTAAAAAAAAACTAAATTTTAATTATTTTTATTAAATGTACCAAACTAATTATCTTGACTAAATTCACAAAACAATTTTGATAAACCTTCAAGAGGAGTCATTTGTTGTTTTAGCCTTGGATATACAGACCTAGGTTGAGCTTAGCTTGTGGTTTGTGCTATCCTCCCATATGAAAAAATGAGTGTAGGTTATTTTTAAGTCATCTTTTTAAAGGACACATTGCCTTTGGTAATACATATATTTTCTAAAAAAAAATTGAAAAAACGAGAATGCCCTAGACATTTTCAAGTAATCAACAACTAAACATAACGTTTATCTGTCAATCATTATTAAGTTGGTTCAACTTAAATTTAAATTTGAAAAATTTACATGCCACAAAAAGAGATCAAGAGCCCTAATAAACACAACAAATGAATACAATTACACTATCAACCCAGATCCAAATAAATTATGTTAGATATATGCTACATTATTAAGTCAAGTCAAAAATTATTCTTGAGGTTTCCATTATTAATGTTACATTTATACTAATTAGTGTGAAAAACTTTGAAGTATCTTTTTATATATATTAAAAGAATAAATTTACATCAACATATATAGGAAATTCTAAATGCTAATTTAGGAAAGATAATATGTATTTTCCTATTTTACAAAGACACAATTAGCCTATTTATTAGCTTTCTAATTTAGAAATACAGTTCAACACTCCCTCTCAAGCTAGAGCATACAAATCATATGCACCATGCTTGTTACAAATGAATTCAATATGACAACTCCTAAGAGACTAAGTAAGGATATCTGCAAGTTGATTATTAGAGCTTACATGGTTGGTAGTTATACAACTTGATAGAATCTTTCTCGAATGAAATGACAATCTATTTCTATATGTTTCGTCCTTTCATGGAATACTAGATTAGAAGCAATATGAAGTGTTACCTGATTGTCACAAAGAATATTCATTTGTGATATATCTGCGAATCTTAACTCTTGAATCAATTGTTTCAACCATACAAGCTCATAAGTAGCCAATGTCATAACTGGGTATTCTACCTCTACGCTAGATCTAGCAACAACAGTTTGCCTTTTACTTTTCCATGAAACGAAGTTGTCACTAACAAGAATACAATATTATAAAGTCGAGTGTCTATCAAACGAAGATCTTGCCCAATCAGCATCAGAATATCTAACAATCTGAGTATGACATTTGTCTTCATAGAGTAATCTTTTTCTTGGTGCTCTTTTAATATACCTTAGGATTCGAATAGCTGCATCCCAACAAGAATCACACAGAGTTTAAAGGAACTGATTGACAACACTAACTGGAAATGAGATATCTGGTCTTGTGATAGTCAGATAATTGAGTTTGCCTACTAACCTCCGATATTTTCTAGGCTCTACAAGTGGCTTCCCCTATCCTAACACAAGTTTAGTATTAGGGTCCATAAAAGAATTAATGGGTTTACAATCCAACATCCCTATCTCTTCCAAGATATCAAAGGCATACTTCCTCTACTTGTCTTAGACTAAGCAACTTCTATTCCAAGAAAGTATTTAAGTGTTTCTAAGTCTTTGGTGTGAAAATGATCAAATAGATGTTGTTTTAACTTATCAATACCCTCCTAATTGTCAGCAATGATAATAATGTCATCACTATAAACAACCAGATAAATGCATTTCCCTTGCGACGTGTGTCTATAAAATACAAAATAATCCGACTCACATCAAGTCATACCAAATTCTTGAATAACTATACTAAAGCATCCAAACCAGGCATGTAGAGATTATTTTAGATCATATAGTGAGTGTCAAAGTTTACAAACCAAATCAGACTCCCTTTAAGCAACAAAACTAGGTGGTTACTCCATATATATCTCCTTCTAAAGCTCACCATAAAGAAAAACATTTTTTATGTCTAACTAAAACAAGGGCCAATGACGAATGGCAACCATAGATAAGAATAATCGGATGAAGGACATTTTGGCCACTAGAGATAGGGCTAGATTTGAGGTGAACTTTTTTCGACTTGAAACGAGCTTAGCTTGAACGAGTCTAAAATGAGCCTGTTATAAGCGAATACGAATACAAACATGAACCGAAGTAAAAATCAAGAAATAAACACGAGCCCAAACCCAAACAGGGGAATGCTTGACTCAACTGGCTTGACGAGCCGAGTTGAGCTCGGTATTCATAAGTTGGTGGTATTATATTATATCCAGCTACTGGCCTTCTGAGTTAGTTTTCTATTGAGTAGCTACTGTTCAAAAACTTTCTTTGCCAGCTTCTCTTGAAAGAAAAAACACCGTCGTTTAGGAGCATTTAAACTAAAGTAAGCCCAAAATCAAACCTAATCAATTTCTATTTATTATATTGTTGTTTCTTCTCTGCTAAAAATAAACTCAAAACTAAACTACGCTACCGCTCCTCCATTTGCTCACACAGTTGAAACACCGTTCGGCCACCACAATTGCAATGCTGTTCAGCTGTTGACAAGGTTTATCTTTGAAAGGTCTATGCTTTTTTCTATAACTTACCTATTTTTCTGCTTCTTTGGTAAGGTTTATTAGAAGCTTTATATATTTTTCTAAAACAGATATGATGTCATTTCTTATGCATTCAACATGTAAAGTCAAGGCAAAATTTATTACTAGACCATAATTTTGCCTTTTGTGGATAGATAACAGTTAGAAAAGGGGTTTTTTTGGAATTTGGGTATGGTTAGCTTCATAATCTAAGATGGGGCAGTCTACCACAATAGCCTCTGCCCCATCTTAGATTTGCATAACATTAAACTATTGCTTTCTTTTGTGTCCTTTGTCATGCTTTTTTTAAGTATTGAAGTAGATTTATAATCTAATAAAGTCTGGTTCTCTACTCAATATTTTTGTGAATTAAAGTTAAAATGGGCAGATATAGTTACTAGAGCCAAAACGAATAATGCTTACTTGAATTGAAACTGGTAACAAGTTCAAGGAAATGTAAAAGTCATAAACACTTTGGTTAATGGGCTGCTTTAAATCCTGCAAAACAAAAGCAAAAAGAATAGATTATGCATCAACTTGTCTTGTAATAATTTTATATGATAAAATAGACAATGCTTCTTTCTGTGATTCTGTAATTCTTGCAAATTTAATTTAGCATGTCATGTGCTTTCTTGAAGATCGAGTTGTATAATTTAGCAGTTCGAAAAGGGGTTAAACATGCCAAATTCCTTGCACAAACTTCTTATGGTACTCATTATATTATTCATTATGATATAATTGTTGTTGCTATTAAATTATGTATGTTTTGAATATAGACGTACCAAAAAAATGTTAGTTGAGGTTCCTCTTATTTATCAACTGCAACTAGAAAGAAACATTTCCATTCATCAAGGTCAGTAAAGGGGAAGGGAATAGCAATTCAGGGACCTCATTTCGTGATTCTGTCGAGAATGTAGAAGTAGAAACTACATTTATAGAAGATTATGAAAAGTCTGAAGAAGATGTCAGTAAGCAGGAAGATATAATGTCTAAAGGAAAATCTAGCTCACTTAGTCCTTCAGTTATCTCACCTAGCAGGAACAAAAAGACCTCTGTTGTTTGAGAGTGTTTTCCTGAAGACATGATTATAACGGTAAGGGATATGCAATTTGCTATATGTAAATTCTGCAACAAAAGGTTAAAACTATATAACACACATGGAACAACACACCTTTGTCATCATATAGGACAATGTGTCGAGTGAAAAAAGGCAATGGGGAAACAGAGTTCTTCGAAGGGACAAATGTTGTTGAACTTTCAACCAATAGAAGGAAATTGCCCAAGCCTCTTCACTCCACCCATCGTGAGACCAAACACAAAATATAATCACGATATGGTATGTTTTAAATATTTAAGTAACTTGTTTGGTTACTTTCTATTAATTTCATACTAATTTTTGTTAAAATAATTAACTATTATCGTGATTCAATATGCAGATCCATGAGGTATTAGCTCACATGATTTTGATTGATGAATAGCCATTCTCCTTTGTTGAACATATTGGCTTCAATTATTTTTGTAGTATTCTACAACCACTATATAAGAGAATAGACAAAAAACAAGTAAAATCTGATTGTGATCGAGTTGTACAAGTTGAAGCCAAATAATTGAAGAAATTTTTTAAAGAGTTAAGAAAGATAAGTGTGACAACTGATTTATCAAACTAAGTTTCCAATCTTATCACGTATGGTGGCTGAGATTCTTGCAGTTCCGATCTCTACTATTGCTTTAGAAAGTGTTTTTAGTGCTGGAGATAAAGTGATTGACTCGTATAGGGCATCTCTAGTACCAAAAACTGTAAGTATGCTTATATGTGGAGGTGACTAGATTCGAGCCAAACATCGAGTGAAAAAACCAATACAAGTATAACTTTAACTTCATATACTTATTTATTTATGATATTTATAATCGATTTAATAAACCATATCATATGCTTTCTTGAAGATTGAGGACGAAAAGACTGAGATTGACATATTACTAGACACTTAAACAGTCACATATTGGAAGTAATGCAGTGTTCTCATACAAGTAAGAACATATTATGTTCATATATGTCTCATGATTAAAATTATGTAATTTATTTTACATGTTATTCATTTTCTTGTTGATGTTATGAAATAAAGAATTTCTCTTGATGCTACTATGAAATTTATTTTAATTCTCATTATCTTGTGAATGGTAAATATAATTGCTTTGACATTCTAGTATGTTAATTTTGATGCAGTGAGGCAAGTTAATTCTAAAGCTCTTTTTATTTTTCACTTAGGCATGCAATTTATTGTCTTGGTGCAACATTTTCATGTTATGCAGGACAAGAAAAATAGTGTTTGGCAAACTTAATATTTGTGGTTTGTCATGCTTTCTCAATGGTTCTTTCTTCATTTCTTGATTTTTGATTGGGAAGCATATCACAATATTGTTTTATTTCTCTGATGTATGTGAAGAACCAGTTACTATTGATGCATTGGCTTTTTTCGGAGATTAATTTTTTGAAAACAAAACACCGCTTTTGAAAGCCTAAATGCATTGGCTTTATCTTACTGTTGAATTCTTCTTTTATCAGGGAACTATAATGGGAGAACCAAATTTACTCATTTAGATCTACTGATAGCCCATTGAGGCTTGTTTTTGTAATTTGTATAGTTTTGATGCAATCAATCAAATTGAAAATGTCATGAATTATGAAGAATCAATGTTATAACATGATTCCTTAATTTACACCAAGACAATAAATTGCATGCCTAAGTGAAAAATAAAAAGAGCTTCATGATGTGTGCCAATTCTTTTAGGTTATTAAGTGAGAGCTTATGAAACTCCTATTGCTTATTCAATTTTGGTTGGCTTTTGACAAAAGATTTTGCTACTCTATCTATATCAAAACTTTTAGCAGCAAAGCTAGGAGACCTTCTTATTTATGTGCCTTTCTCTACAATTGTTGTGTTGTATCACCTGGGCTCTCTTTAATTAACAGTTTTGAGCTTCAGGTTTTTTTGTTATTCAACCCTTAAATCAATAAAATTATGTGTATTTATAACGAGTGTTAAATTGAATATCAATAATTATATCTAACCTTATAATATATTGATATTGAATTAATGGTAAATACTTAACATGTTGCTTTGCTCTACTCTTATAAAGATCACTCTGCAAATTTTAGCTGAGATTTCATTATTTTTTATATCAAAGAAATTGAAATTTATTTTTTAAAATTAAATGGATCTAACTTTTAATTTTTCTATTAAAAATGTTGACATAAATTTTTAATGGGATGATATGAATAAAACTCAGTTAATGGTTGGTTAATTTTTCTATTAAATAGAAGGCACATGGCAACATTGTGTTTCTAATTAACTTTATGATAAATGATGATAATAGGATGCAATATATGATAAATTTATATGTATTTTAACTGTTGACGAGCCTAGAATACGAGCCCAAACTTAAGACGAGCGAACTTAAGCTAGTAGATACGAGCCCGAGTTAGGTGTGAATCGAGCATGAACATTTAAATTATAAAGCGAGCCAAACACAAATGTAATTTTTGATGAGCTCAACGAGCCAAAACCGAGTTTAACTAAAAACGAGTTGAAAACAAGCTAAACAGTGTTCAGGCTTGGCTCACCTTGTATCCACCCCTAACTAAAGAGAACGTATCACCATAATACAAACCATAGACCTAAAGACAACCCTTGACAACTAACCTGACTTTAAGATGATCAATAGTACGATGAAGACCAATTTTGACTGTGTAAACCCAATGATAGCTAACAGTAGAGTGACCCAAAGGTAATTTAACCAACTCCCAAGTACCATTATGATGTAATATAGTCATTTCATCCATCATTGTTTGCCTTCAGCTTGGATTTGAAAGAGTCTCACTAACAGATTTAGGAAAACTGAAATGAAGGATAAAGAGGATACAAAGGCATGAATGGTGAGGATAGACAATGATAACTAAGAAAAGTGTAAATAGGATAAGGGTTATAAGAGGATCTTATAGCTTTACCTTAGTTGGGCTAGATGCAAGAGCAGGAAGTGAGTTAACAGGAGCTATTAGATCAATACAAGTGATATCAATACCTATAAGAGAATCAGTGGTTTGGGGAACAAGTTCTAGATTTTGTATGGGTGTAGATTGTGAAATGATTGTAAAGCATACATTGATAGTCGGAATAAAAGTAGGTAATGAAAGACTCTCAGTGACAAGAGATTGGATTTCAGAGGAAGAGAAGTAAGGAGATAAATTAAAGAAATTGACATTAGTGAAATTAAAGTAACGACATATCATAGGAGAGTAACATTTGTAAACTCTCTGAAGACAAGAATAACTAAGGAATATACATTTGATGGACCTAGTAGGTAATTTATCATGACCTGGGGAAAGGTTATGTACAAAACATGTGCAACCAAAGACACGTGGAAGAATAGTGTATAAAGGACCATTAGGGAAAAGAATTGAATAAGGAATCTGATTTTGCAATACTGAAGAGGGCATGTGATTAATGAGATAGCAAATAGTGAGAACTGCATCAGCCCAAAAATGCATAGGAGCATATGAATGTAACAATAATGTATGAGCAGTAAATGGAGATGGAACTTCAACAGTGAGATAATTTTGATCTCTTTAGTATGAGCAAGACGACCAAAAAATAACAAAGTCATGGTAATAAGAGAAACAGTCCAAAAAAGGACTTAGGTTTGTTGGAGAATGAGTTGAGAATGCCAAAAAAATTTAAAAGGTCTAATATAAGCTCTGATACCATGTGAATAACTTTGACGTATTTTTTATATATACTAAAAGAATGAATTTACATCAATATATATAGGAAATTTTAAATCCTAATTTACGAAAGATAATATGTACTTTCCTATTTTACAAAAATACAATCAGTCTAATTGTTAATTTCCTAATTTAGAGATACAACTCAATAATTAGAAGTGAATTTAAACTAAGTCAAGCTAAGCTTGAATAAGAGTCAATTTGACATTGAAGTCAATTTGTTCAATTAATGATGAGTTTGTTGAAGAAGTCATAAAAAATAATAAAGAATAATCACCTAAGATGAAGAAGAAGAATCATAGAAAAAAAAAACCAAAGTCTTTGAAGAAGATAATAAGTTACTAAAGAAGATGAATCTGTTGATGACTTGACTAAGTCAAGCTACCTTAACTCAATCTTAAGTTAGGGCTAACCTTGTTGGAGTTTGACTCATTTGAGCTTTACACTGAGCCAAACAAGAGCCAGCTCGAATCCATCCAATAGCTCTAATATTAAGGAAAAATCATGACAGTAGAGTTGTGTATTATATCGTATATTAAAAACTTTATTATCTATATGGTGCATCATATCTCATTGTAGAATACACTTTTAAAAAATCAAATAATGAAATTTTAATTTACATATCACCAACACTTCTAAAATTTTAAAATTTCTCATATACACTCCTACAACATATTATTTTCTAAAAAAAAATGCACTAATCTGAATTGATAATATATATCATATCGTATGATACATTCATTATATCATATTAATTTCATACACCTTAGGATACGAATCGTTTTTTACCTATATCTTATTGTGTTGTAAGATATGTATAGTGTATCATAGACAATAGTAGAGCTGAGATTTTTATTAAGGGGGGCCCTCTTAGTGAAAACTTATGAAAACCCACCAAACATTGAATAAAAGAAATAATGCACTAAAAGAAAGAATACAATAACACAACTAATTTTTTTAAGCGAAAAAAACTCTTCGATGCGAAGTAAGGAAAAAAAATATAAGAATTTAACAATCCACTTAAATCCAATATGATAAAAAATACTTTCAACAACCGCAATTCACAAAAAATATTTTATACAAATTTAGAGTTAAATTGCAATTTTAACGTAAATGAAATACATAAACAAAGAGATGAATTCAAATAACTATATAAGCAGTAGATCTTTGGACTGTATAACTCAAATGTAATTTTTAAAATCAAAACTCAATTGTCAGTACTAAAGATCCACTCACCTTGTTGTGTATGATCAAAAAATTAAGTTATAATGGTATACCTAAATATTTAAATATTTGAATATCAATTATTTAAAAATGAAAACAAATTAGAATATTTGAATTTCAATTATTTAAAAATGAAAGAAAATTAAAATGGTATATTTGAATTGATCCTTAAAAAATATTAAGAAATTTAAATTAATCATCATAAGTAAAAACTTGTTGACTTTTTTTTACTTTCTTAGATGGAAATGTTGGAAGCTTATTGACCTTACAATTTTGCCTATTCTCATCTATGTGCATTTAAAAGTAATCAATTTTAATCATTATGGAATTGCTTAAAAATTAAGGTTAATTTGCACCTTATATGATTGACTTCTTTCCATCTCATTCTAAAAAACCTAGAACAATACAATTTGCACCTTTTACAACTAGAGTTCATTTTGTAATTTATTTCTTAATTCTCAAACATTTATGCCTAGCAAACTATAATAATTATACAATTAATACTACATGACATTCATTGACTCCAACACGAAACCATGGATAATTGATAACAGTTTGTATATAAGTTTTTGTAATTACAAAACTTAAAAATATTTAATAGAAAAAATTTTTAAATGAATGTTAGCACCGGCTAGCCAACAACAACACTAAAATACTATTCAAATTAAAGCAGAAACTTCTGATTTAGCCTGTAATATTTTGGACACATAAGTATCAATATAATAGAGGTACTAAAAATGCCAATCAAACATTGCCGTATCTGTTCAATAAAAATATTTAATGATTCTGTTAGTTTAAAGGATTAAATTACTTATTTACCCTTCTTAAGTATAATAACCAAAATACCTGCATAATTATATAATTGAATATACAAAATTACCCTTTATATAAAAATTCAAGTTTACACAACATAATTAATAATAATTTACCAATATGATTTTTTGAGTTACCGAATTCAAGGTAAAATATGTTAACTTAATTGCATTATATTAATTTGTATTACAATTTTTTAAATTTGTAAACAATCATAATACATTTCAAATATTTTTTCCTGATTGAACCGATTATAGTCTGCAAAATTCTAGTTTCAGTGCTTGAAACTAAGAACCAAAATGAATTCATTATAGTGGTTGAACATTGCACTAGTAATTGAATAAAAAACCAAAATGAATCTGCAAAATGCATTCATTGCTAATTGAACAAAAATGCTCCGAGAGAATTTACAGCTCAAGGAGAAAGTTGCTTCTGTTCAAATACTTCTCTCCCATTTTCCAACGCCTGCACTGGGTCTTCAAATACTTCAAGAATCAGAGAAGCATTACACACGATTATTATGCAGCAGAAAAATATAATATATATAATAGACACAAAATTTTCTTTGAGGAAAAAAGAAAAAGAAAAAACTTATTGAAAATGTTGGAGAGTTGAGTCAGGCCTTTTCTCGAATACGTCAACGACACCATTGTTATTTGCAACATCATCAAGCTACATGCAGAAAAATCATCAAAATAATCACAACACTGAACACACATAATAATCACAAAAATGCGAGGACGAATAGAGAGATTGTAACCATCAAAATATGAAAGATTGTAAACAGCCGTTAAAATGCATCTGAATCGATAGATCATTACATCAAGAATCATAAAACGTATCTATTTGCACCATTGGATCAACTATAAACATCAAATCTTGATTTTTCAGATGAAAGAATAGAGAGAGAATAGAGCCTGCAGTGAAAGAAAACTACAGATATTTTAGTGAAGGGGAGCCAAGGAGTCGGATTTTTAATTACTGCTCAAATTGTCGTTTTTACCCTTACTTATGATAGAATTAGTTAATGTTAATTGTTGCAGTAAAACTATGTATATTTATTTTTTATACACAATTTGTATACACAGATGAGGTGTTATTATGTAATTAGATATTTTTTTATTATATGATGACACATATTTTAAAATCACTTAATTACATAATAACATATCACTATGTACATAAATTGTGTACCAAAAATATATACATATAGCATTGCTCTAATTGTTGATAGGTGGGGATATAGGTTTTAAAACTTGATGGGTGGGGCTTTGACAATGCGTAAAACCTTGGGTGGGAAAGTCGTTTGGCCTTTTTTTTATTTAATTTACTTGTGGACCCCATCAGTTTGGGTTGGTAGTAATCTTAACTTGTTCATGAGCGCCTTCAATGGCAATTAAACTTTTATTGTTAACACTTTCAAGCAAAATCCTCACTTTCATGTGCTAATACACTCCAAGTTACTGATTATGAAGCAAAGATTCAATCTTTGAGGAATAAGCCATACCCAGATAATCTTATCCGGGTTTCGAATAGCACTAATGACTTGAACTGTGCTGTGAAGATATTTAAATGAGTCTCCAAAACGGGTTTCAACACAGCTGATACTTATGGTAAGATAAATTTATAGTTTATGAGAATGAATAAGAAAGGGTGTAGTCCTAATAGTATAAGTTAATTCATAGATGAGTGTTTAAGTTTTTGAATCGTTGCGGATATATTTTTGAGATTAAATTAAAACTTGGGTGAGAAATAGTCTTTTGCACCACCCCGCACCCCCAAAACAACCATTTTAATGTTTGTATCATCCCTGCTTTTTCTAGATTCATACCCAATAAATTTGATTGTCTACCATTATTGCTTCAAAAAAGTAAAAAATTTAATATTATATTTTGAATAAATTATGAATGCATACGCCCCTTGATTGATCGCACTCATCATTGCCGCTCAATCTGTCTTGGGCAGCTATTTACTTCCAATTTCTTTTCTTTACAATTCCACCTACTATTTGATAAAATGTCAAAAGTAGGTAGACAATTAATCCGACAAAAGCAAACACATTTTCCAAGCAATAGCCACATAATAGTGACTATGCTTTTAAAGATAATAGCACGCTAGGTCAGCCTGTGTTTACATTTCAATAAACATATGTTGATGTATCTAATTTGCAATTGTGATTAAATTTGTCGCAATTGAAACTTAAAATGACTCTCTAACCAATGTGATTTTGATAATAAAAAATTTTTATTTGAGTTAAATCATCTTTTAAAATAGAATTCACTATAACTAAATAGATACAAACTCAAGTTCAGTTATCAATCTTATAACTACTATAACATATAAATTAAAAAGTTTAATTTTAAAATATTATCAGAAAAAATATTTGAATTCTTACTTTCTTCTGCTTTAAATCCTTTGCATTATCCCCATTTGAGGCAATTGCTCTTCTACCATGTGAAAAGAATATTTTTAATGGTATTTGAAAGGGAAGATGAGAAAGAAGAAAATTGAGACTTACCAATAATAGGGAGGGTATGAATTTTAATAGGGTCATTTTATTTAATAATGTCTGACTACTTAAATCCTTTCATTAATAGAGTTTCATCCTCATAATTGTCTCATTTATTTAAAGATTATAATAGAGTTAAAATCGAATTGTTTAGTTATTAGTTGGTTGTCAAAGTTTGAGATGCTTAAATCGGTTAATTCAATTTAAAAAACAAAATTTGGTTCAAATAAAATTTTTTGAATAAAAAAGTCAATATAACTTCGAAAGTATAATCCAAGTTAAATAATCTAAAAAATTATTCAATCAATAAAAATATAAGTTTACTGTTAATAACCCATAAGTAAATAATTATATTTTATAATATTATGAGTTAATACATATTTATTATGTAAATTGTTATTTATTATAGATACAAAAGATTTAAATGTTATTTTACATTGAGCCGAACAAGAGTAAGCTCGGATCTTATCAAATAGCCCTAATATTAAATAAAAATCATGATAGTCGAATCACTTATTGTGTTTATATTAAAAACTTAATTGCCTATATCGTGTATCATATCGTATTATAAAATATACATTTTAAAAAATAATATAACAAAATATTAATAAAATAATGAAATTTGAATTTACATGTCATCATTTTAAATAATATCACAAACACATTTAAAATTTTAAAATTTCTCTAGCACATCATTTTCTCTAAAAATGTAATCAATTCAAATTGATAATACATATTGTATCATAAGATATGTACCAGATCGTATTATACATTCATTATATCATATTAATTTGATATATCTTAATATACGAATCTTTTTCCACTTGAATCACATTATATTGTAGGGTACGTATTGTGTCTCGTTTGCAATGACGAATCCAAGGATTTTGTTAAAAGGGGCTTTCCTAGTGAAAACTTATGAAAATGCACCAAACATTAAATAAAAGAAATAATGTACTGAAAGAAACAATATAGTAACACAACTAATTTATTTATGTGAAAAAAGCTCTTTAATGTGAAGCAAAAATAATTGTGGGAATTTAACGATTCACTTAAATCCAATATAATAAAAAAATGTTTACAACAACAACAATCCATAAGAAATACTTTATACAAATTTAGAGTTCAATCACAATCTAACATAAATGAAATACACAAACAAAGAGATGAATTCAAATAACCATATAAGTAGCAAATCTTTAGACTATATAACTCAAATGCAGTTGTTAAAATCAAAACTCAATTGTCCATGTTTCTCGTTGTCCATATGATATACATTCATTATATCATATTAAAGATCCACTTATCTCGTTGTATATGATCAAAACATTAAGTTATAATAGTATGTCTAAATAATTAAACATTTGAATATCAATTATTTAAAAATAAAAACAAATTAGAATATTTAAATTTCAATTATTTAAAAATGAAAGCAAATTAAAATGGTAAATTTGGATTGATCCTTAAGACAATTAAGAAATTTAAATTAATCATTTGAAAAATTGGTAGCTTATTGGCCTTACAACTAACTCTTAGTTACTTTAGAGGGGATTTCTGAAAATTGATCAAACTTTTTGGTTTTAATAATATTTCTCTTAATTTTAGGGGATGAGACATCCAAATGGTATCTTTGTTTTGAAAACAATTTTGCCTATTCTCATCAATGTGCATTTAAAAGTAATCAATTTTGATTATTATGGAATTGCTTAAAAATTAAGTTTAATTTGCAGCTTATATGATTGACTTCTTTTCAACAATAAAACTTGTTATTGAATCTAAATGTTACCTTTCCTTTTACAATTAGAGTTTATTTTGTAATATATTTTTTAATTCTCAAACATTTATGCTTAGTAAACTATAATAATTATACACTACATGATATTCAATGACACCTACACAGAACCATTGACAATTGATAGTAGTTTGTATATAAGTTTTTGTTATGTTGAAACAAATACAAATTCCTCGTTTGTAATAACAAAGCTTAAAAATATTTAACTAAAAAATTTTATAAATGAATGTTAACATTGACTAGCCAACAACTACGCTTAGAGGTGTCAAATGAGTCAGGTTGTGAAAACTCGGGAAAAAAGCCTAACACGAAAGAGCTTGGCCTGTTATAAAAGCGAGCCAGAGTGGGCCCGTGGGCTATCCAACTTTGGTTGTGGGCCTAAGCATAAGCCCATGGGCTAGCTCGATACTATTCAAAAATTAAAAAAATACTATAATATAATTAATTAATTAATATATAAAAAATTATAAATATTGATAAGAAATAAAAATTTTAGACTTAAAAAAATGAATTGAGTTCTTTGTATTAATGATCAATCTCACATGCATGAGATAATCAAAATTTTAGCTTGATTGAAATATTTTACTTAATCTTTATTTATAATAGGTGAAAGAAGTGAATAATTTTATTATTTTAGATATAGGACTCTTTGCAAAGTGCAAAAATATAAGTGTAAAAGTCTCACATCTAAAATAATTCAATCACTCATTCTCTTCACTTACTATAAATAAATGCTAAACTAAATAAAAAGTTCAACTAAACTCAAGTTTCGGAACTCATATTAGTGAGACTAATAATGAGAACTCAACCCACCTATTATAAACAAATTTGTCTTATTTTTAATTACAATTTAATTTTCTAACATATTTTCTTTTATTAGAAAATTTAATTTAGATAAATTATTTAATTAAAAAATTATTGTTGTTACTATAGGTCTTGACTTGACCCATTACTATAAGGCTTTATAAAACCCTATATACATAAGGTCAATTTGTGGCCCTCAAGCTTCTTTTAGGTTTGGCCTGATTTGTAAAACTTGCTACTGTATGGGCTCTAGACGTGGTCTGGCTTATAGGCCTTATAGGTCTTGTTAATGTTGACCTAATTTGACCTATTGCTATCTCTAACTATGCTAAAATATCTTTGATAATAACTAAAATAATATTCAATTAAAAATCTTAAATATGTAAAAATCTTAAAAATAATATTCAACTAAAGCTAAAAGATTGAATTGAAAAGTTTAAAGTAAAATAAATTTATGATTTTATAACAAGATAGAACTTAGAGAGTGTGAAGAATATGTGTATATGTGTGTGTTTATATATATATATATTCAAACGCTAAGACATTAAAATTCATAATTTTTTGTTTAACTTCAATTAAAAAAACATTTACTTGTGGGCTCCATCAGTTTGGGTTGGTGGTAATATTTAAGGTGACAAGTGAAGTTGACCATATCTTTGAATTAAAGTGGACTATAAAGAGATTTCCTTTTCTGTTGAATTGAGGGTGGGCTTTGACACCAATTTTCAATTTTTTTCATAATTTATGGGTAAACCTAGGTCTATTCTCATAAAACTCAGATCTATCCTATATAATAGTATACTGGTAACCATGATAAAATTTATTAATGATATTAATACAAATGTTGCTATGCAAATTTTATAAGGTAGAGATGCAGCCCATAAAAGCCCAATGGGCCTATTCCCCCTACTTCAACCCAAAACTTATCCAAATGGCAACAATAAAAACAAAATCTCAAACTCGCGGAGGAGTTCTCTCTTACAAACAGTGCAATACAATAGATTCTCGGCCTCAATCTGTATCACTGATAGTCAGCGATTAAGCTTCCGTGTATTGCTTATTTCAAGTCTTAATTTTCTTTTATTTTTGTTTAGGGTGTTGTTTCAGTGATGCCAAATTGTCTTAACTTGTTCATGAGCGCCTTCAATGGCGATTAAGCTTTTATCTTTAACATTTTCAAGCAAAATCCTCAAATGGGTTAATTTAACTGCCTGTATATCATCACTTTTGTGTGCTAATGCACTGCAAGTTACTGATTATGAAGCAAAGATTCAATCTTTGAGGAATCAGCCATACCTGGATAATCTTATCCGGGTTTTGGATAGCACTAGCGACTTGAACTCTGCTGTGAAGATATTTAAATGAGTATCTCTCCAAAAAGGGTTTCAACACAGCTGATACTTATGGTAAGATAATTTTGTAGTTTAGGAGAATGAACAAGAAAGGGTGTAGTCCTAATAGTAGTTTTGAGATAATAATTATAAACGGTCTTATTTTGAGCAATCGAGTGGATGATTCGGTTATCATTTTAGGCGAGATTTTATGTTGGATTTGAGCTGAAATTAAGTTTCTATACCTGTAAAATACCACTGTTTTGTAGGGATAAAAAAACTAGGGGAGGGAATCCGACTGTTAAGGTTGATGAGAACTTCAAATCTTTTGCCAGATGGGTTGATTTTTAGGGAGTTAATTAGATGCACGTGTGAGATCCATACGTTAGATGATGCGAATTATCTTCTTGAAGAGATGATGGAAAACGGTAGAACACCTGCTGTTGATGTGTTTGTTGATCTAGTAGTAGGACTTTGTGCTATGCTTGAAGGCTGCTGCAATGCTGGTAAAGTTTTTTTGGCAAAAAGTATCCTGGACAAAATGGATGAGAGAAACATAACTGATTGTGATTCTTGGAATATTCTAATCATATGGCTTTCTGAGATTATGGAAATAAGGAAAGCTGATGAAATCTTTGTAGAATGTTTATATTTTCCATAGTTCCTGACTCTGCGACATACTCAGCTTTTGTTGTAGGCAACTGTCGGTTGAGAAAGTATGAGGATGCTCTGCAGGCATTCCATCGGGTTTGTATCAAAAATTGGGTTCTGGATTCTATATCTTATTAGGACTCATGGAAAGCCTTTGCCAGGCAAGAAAAATTTGGAGGCTGCTGAAGTATTTCATGTCATGTCGAAGAACAGATGCTCCCTCAGTCCTTCTTACAGTATGCTGATAGGTTGCATGTATAGCATGGGACAAGTGGATAAAGCAATTAGGCTACGGGGTTTTTCTTACAGTTCTAATACTTTTTATACTACTCTAACTTACACGACAATCATGCATGGATTGTCAAAATTAAAAATGGCTATAGGACTAATGGTAATTCTCTCACAAATTTTGGTGGACAGTTGTGCTATAGATGTGGAAGTATATTGCATCCTCATACAAAGCATGAGTGCACAAAATTGAACTAAGGATTCTGCTTTCTTTTTCAATGTGCTGGTTAATGAGGGTTTAGTGTCTGACCAAGAAACAATGCATACTCTTCTGTGTTGTTTGGCTAGCCAATCTGACTTGCGCATGGTTTTAAGTGGGATTGATAAACTAGTTTCTAATAGTGATACTTTGGATTCATCTATGTGTAACATACTTATCAATGGCCTCAGGAAAGAGGGTCTAAAATGTGAGGCATCCTGATTATCGGATCTGATGTTGGAAAAAAGGTTGGGTACCAGATGCTATAACTCACGGACTGTTGGTTGGGTCTTTCTATTCAATGCAAGAAATGAAACTGTAATTAGAAAGTTTCTAAATTACCCTGGTGGAAAACTTGCCATGATGGGATGTAAGCTTCTTTGGGATCTAATGTAGCAGTTTTGGTTGAGTTGCATGACAAATCAGTCTATAATGGCATATGATTGTAAACATGCCAGATTAGTTGTTCTTTACCTGGCTATCTTATAATCTGTGACATGATGCTACTGCATTGTAAATTCCAAAGGGAAACTTATTTGTCGAAATCTCTATAAATGTTGTGGAATCATTAGCTTTTTGGTCCACTGTATTTTTTTGTGTAGTACTTGTGCTTTGCTCAATTGTTATTATGGTGTAATATGCTCAATACGCACTTGGGAAATCTCCTTGTTCTGTTAAGTCATACTTGATATACTATCAATGAAGTTAGTGCTACGGTATTTAATTTGACTCAAGTCAATTTCTGAAAAATGATCCTGTGGTACATTGCATTTCTGCCCATATCTAGCTTCAATTTTACCGTAAGATTTAGAATTGTTTTTATATATTGGATAAATATGAAAGAAAAAAATTTTCAATTCCCTTCCAATGCAGAATCTTAACATTACTTATTTTACTTTCACAGATATCAAGCAGTGCCCTAATAAGTTTGAACTGGTTATCAACTTGTCCATCAGACTATTTGGATTCATAGTTTTTGAGTAGAATGAAGAGGGCAGAAAGATTATAATCAGAAAAGGATTGAGGTATGAGGGAAGACTGGAATTGCAACCTGCAGGCTAGAGATTGTTGCATATTTAGCAGCTGAAGTTCATTCTTCAACAATAAGATTGTTGTTGAACTCTATCCGACCACAGTTGCTACAGAAGCAGTTTTCATCAAGTTCTAGTCATTGATGTAAACTTTTACCGGTTACTTCGTTGAAGAGTGACAGTTGGTACAAGTTTTCTTCAGCTGAAATTCTCACCAAGGAAATGGAAATTGAAATGATTAATTTAAGATACAAATTGCTGTAAAGTAACAATATAGTTAATGACTAATAAAAAAAGCTATAATTTAACTTGATTGCTCCAATGGGCATATATATGACTTAGCTTGTGTCTCCTAATATTAATTTCTGGGTTTGTCCTCGAATCTGATATACTGCCTAATCTGTGTTATATTTTGAGGAATTGTGTTTTCTAGGTTGCAGATTTTCAAGATTATCAATGAATATTTATGGGTAGTTTTGTTGAATAAGCAGAGTTTAAGGATGCAAGTGACAAGAAAATTCTAGTAGACCTGTTGTTCCAGGCAACCTGCAAATGTAATGTTAATGTCTGGAGATCGAGATTTCTCCAATGCTCTCTGTCAATTGAGGATGAGAAGATACAACATTTTGCTTGCTCAGCTGCGAAAAGTCTTGGCTCTTCTCCTTGCAGTCACCAAGATCATATGGCTCTTCACGAGTCTTGTGGCTTGGGACCCTTGTTTACGACTAAAATTGGTAACAAATTTCAGTCCCTAATGATATGCCTTTTGCTCATGTACAAGTTCCCTCCCTCGTGAATCCTAATCAGAAATTCAGTAATAGTGCTCTAGTTGATATGCTGGAAGATGAAGAAACCTGTAAATTATCACCACCCTGGTACTAATTATAATCCCAAGAGTTCTGTTATGGGCCTTGCCTGGACAAATTTGCTCATTTCAACCTCGCTTAAAATGGTTATCGAAATCATTATCCACCACAGTCTTTAATGCCCAACAATCGCCCTAATTGTAATCAACTCGTAGTTCTGTCCAAAAAGGTAGTGAAGTCACCAAATTTGATCCTATTAGCATGAATCCGAAGCCTAGATTTTGAAGTAAGTTGCAAAATGGACATATAGAGCATAGGAGGCTGTTGTTTTTGTCACTAGTAAACTCAATTAACATTTCTAGTAGTGTCATATGGGGAATGCAAGGGTGTCCAAAACCTTCTTATTATGTCCAAAGTTGTATAGGTGTAGTGTTCCTAGCATTGAACTCCTTGAAAAGTAAGATGATAATGGCAACTGAAGGTAATATGGTCGATTGCATTTGATGTGGGGAGCAAATGCATCGGAATATTGTAATTAAAAGGTCCTTGGAAATTGATATTGATCAGTACATGGTAGTGAAGCAAAACATTGGAGCTATGAATTTGTATGTTGATAAGAATGAGAAACTCTGGAAATGTGTGAACCCTATTGTTGGTAATCCTACACAAATCTCAGAAATGACATGGGAAAGAATTAAAAAGCTTCTGATGTCTCCTGGAGGACAATCTGCAATAATGGCTTCTCAATGCAGGTAAATTTTTTCTTGGTTGTTTAGGTTAGCCTTTCTTGGCTTCTAGGATTTATAAGCGGACTGTTTTTTTATTCTGTCTTGTGTGCTTTTGCATTTTTGTTTATAGGTATGAAGTTGGTGCTACATTGAAGAATTTGTGCTTGACAGAGTTTACATTAGGTGACATATTTCAGATCTTGAATATGGTAATTACCATAAAGAAATGGATTATTCATAATCAAGCTGGATGGCAGCCGTTTATCATTGCTGTTGCAGAGTGCAGCCCTGAATTAGGCTCTAAATCTGGTTCACAAAGTTTCAATCTTGCTATCCATGGTAAGTTAAAGGGGCCACTTGATAGTTCGAAAGGTATTAAGTGTATATAGATAGATGATTTGTTGCAATAAGGTTCCTAAAACAAAAGTCTTCTTGTGCCAAGACTCATTATGTAGGTTTACTAATGATGAAAGTTGTTACACATGATGGCTACTGTCTAGATTTTCAATTAGAAGTTTCAAGTGAAAATTTGCTAGATGTGTCAAAGAGTATACAATGCAAGGCTCTGAGGTACAAGAAACTGATCATCTGCTCTGCATCTTCCGGATTCTATCAACAATTGCAAGGATGATCCTGCTGTTTCCACATTTCGATGAAACATATTTCTATAGAAAAATTTCCTGCCTCTCATATAATTCGTGGTGCCATGAGAACTCTAAATGCAAGGCCTAATTTGAAAGTGGCATTTGAAGATGCAAGAGTTTGGTTAGTTTGCAGAGAAGCAGATGACACAATTTACAGAAATTTATGAAAAAAACATCCAAATGTAAATTAGATAAACATAGAAAATGTTCTGGTGGGAGCTTCTCATTCTCCTATGATCACATCATACTATGACGATATCAAGATGAGTCACGCAAAGGTTGCACAATGCTGTAAAGTTCTTATTTTTCCGTATTCTCAGAATAAATGTATTTATAAATTCATCCCTCTACAGCATCAGTACAGCAGTTGGCCACTGTATTTGCTGTACTTCTTTGAAAGCTGTATGGTTCTTAGAGCTTGTGAAACCATTATTCCCTTGGCTATAATCCTTATATTGAAGTCTCCTGTATGCAAACTTTGATAGAAAGATCAAGTGTTTCTTATTTTTGCCCCCGTTTGGATAGTGCTTCCACTTTTGCATTGAAGCTTTTCTTGCTGTTAAATTGCCGCCAGTTTTAAGGTTTTCAAGCTTGGAAAATAGAAAGTTTCATACTGTAAATACCAATATTTTATGGTACTTATTTGAAAACATTATTGAGTTGGTTCTTAAATTTAAAATCCAAATAAAATATGTTAGATTTATGTTATATTATTAGGTTATATTTGAATCAAGTTTAAAAAATAATTGACTCAAACAAACCTTAAATAAGTTCAACTGAAACAAACTCGGGCTCTAATTCAAGAATTAAATATTTTGAGCTTAAACTTTAGAGGCATTCACTTTGCCAAGTTTATGAATTTGAAAATTTTTTATATGAATTAATTAAAATGATATCGTTTTAATCAATACACATTAAAATAATGTCATTTTAGTTATTTTTTGCTTGATTCGAACTCGAACTCAAGCCAAACTCGACTTGACCTCTCTCAAGAGCAACTTTGAAGCAAGTTTAAACTCGATTCGATTCGAAGCCAACCCTACATATTATCAACTAAGTTAAAAATTACTTCCTAAGTTACCATTATTGATGTTACATTAATTAACATTTATAGATATTTTAGTTAATCTCACAAAAATATCACTATGCAAATTCTATAGGGTTAGAGATGCAGCCCAAAAAAGCCCAATGGGCATCTCCCCCTACTTCAACCCAAAACTAGTCCAAATGACAACCATAAAAACAAAAACAAAATCACAAACTCACGGAGACGTTCTCAATTACAAACAATACCTCATATACAGTGGCCACAATGAAAATATAAACCAAATTAATATTTTATTATTATATAATTAAATATTTTTCATCACTATAAAATCATCCATTCCTAAAACATTATAATTAGTACATATAATTTTACTCTTTATGAAATTATTTATCATAATATTTTCAACATTATTAATACAAATTTGATGCATTATCAAAGATTGTTGAAGTTCTTCCTATTGTGGTTATAAAAATCGGATTGGACCAATCTGTTTGACTAATCGAACCGCCATCCTTTATGCAAAACAAAAACACTTGATCTGAAAACTGTTTTAGTAGTTTGATTACTTTCATTTGCCTTTGGACTGGCAATTAGGCACCAATTTATGATTAGAATCCAATTGGAATGTTGGTTTATATTGCATATTATTAATTAAAAAAAATAGCATAAATAAAAGTTTGAACCAACACCATTTGATTTCTATACATGTTTAAAAAACACAAGTTCCTAATATCTAGAATGCAATGGAAAAGTTGAGTTCAACAATAGCTCCAATAAAATCCCTAATTTTAACTTTTCAATCTTCATGTCACTTCATGTTTTCTTCTTTGTTCGTGTAATTGATTTCGTGAAGTTGGAATCCTGATTTATAGAGGCAACATCTAATGAATGATGACAACAACGATTACAATTAATGATTATTTCAACTATGATGACTAATCAACAATGATTGATAAATGTCAAGTGTCTCTTTAAATTGTTATGTCTACATTGTTAGGGTTTGTTCTTTCTACAACCTTGCTTCATAAATTGTTGAAATTTCTATATTGTTAAGATTTTTTTCTTTTTGAAAGTAGTTAGATTTCATAAAAAATTTTGCTAATTATAGGAATGTATGTCAATTATATGACTGTTTAACTTGTTTGTGTGACTGAATAATGTTTGATGGCATTCTAAGTAGAGAACATAATTATGTATGTAGTAATAACAAGAAAATTTGAAATATATCCATTATAAGGAATAACATGAAATAGTAAAAATGTGTAACTAACTTGTCTATTGATCTACACCAATCGTAAATGATAAACGAGCATTACACAAAGAGGACTAATAATTATCACACGGTTCAACTATAAACATAGTCTATATCCATGAAACCAAGTCCAAAAATCTCAAATCCACTATAACCAAATTATTCAATACTATCTAAATTTTCTGTAACATTAAAGCATTAACTAAAAAATTAAACATCAATTAACAAAAAGTTACACAGTATATGAAGAAAAGCACAAGCATCCCAGTCATTTGTCACTTAACCATCCAACTTAGGTGAAAATGGTCAAGCTCCCCTTGATCATTCAACCAAACTCCTTTCAATTTGAAAAAAATTGAAATCGCTTCAACTTTTTTAGTCATCGTTTAACTTCTAAATATGTGATTTGTCAAAAGATATTGAAACAGAATCAATTAAAAACATTGTATAGAAGGAGCCCCAAGAGCATTATAGGATTTGGAAGAATGAATAATATTTAGGTCAATTTAAAATATAGGAGAAGGTAGTTCATATATATAGTAAACTTCATGTAATAAATTGGTGTCATTTGTCAAAATAGATTATAATATATCGTTTACTCGTTACAACAAATTTCTTCAAGGTGATGAAAATTTTCATCCTAGAAAATCAAAAATTTGTCCCAAAAGTCAATCGGGATAAATGATCAAATCGTACAAAAAGACATGTTATCAAAGGGTAATTCTCATGAAAGAAAATCTACAACAAAGGGGTAATTGCATGGCAAAAGAAGCAAAATAAGTATATGTATGTTAGATAAGTCTGCAACAATTAATATTAAAATTCATTATCAACAATTACTTAGCTATATATTTGTCTATAGTTTGTAAAATAATAAAACTAAAATAGAACATTAAAGAGACACAGATTACTCATGATTTTTATCTTGAAGGAGCATGTGAATGATTTCCAACAGTCTAGCAATTAAGCACAACTCAAATATCTTTCCGTCAGAATGAGCCTCCACAGCTCTAAGATTCTCCTTCTCTTCTTTAAAAGGTGCAGCACAAAGAAATTCTATAGTGCAGCTAGCACTTTTTAAAAAAAAAAAATTATCACCTAGAAGAAATGTAACAGAAACAAAAAAGTTCACCCAAATGAGTATTGAAAAATACAACACATGCACTGAACAGAAACTGAAGAACTGACCATAAACAGCAAATGTATGTGTGCCTGCCTTCAGTTCAGTTATTTCACATGGCTGAAGGATATCCAGTTTTTTAAAGCTGGCAGCATCCGGATCCTTTGCAGCAGCTGGCTAAAAAGAATTATAAAATATAACTTAAAAAGTGAGCAAAATCAAACTCAAACATGATGAGTCACAAAGATATATTACACCATCATTGACTTACCAAGTTGGCTGTTTGATCTAACTGGTGAACCAGGAAACCAAGAAAATACATGCCAGCAGCTGTCACCTTCTCAGTTTTTGTGTTGTCCTCCTGCATTAGGGAGAGATCAAATAACTTGTGTATGATTTAAAAAGGCAAGAAAGATAAACAGAGGTGCTAATTAAGAGGTAGCTCAAATATAGAATGGATGTGGTCACTTAAAGATAAAGTGATGATATTTGCAAGCAACAATAAGCAAAGTTCTAATAAGAAATGAGAGATAATTTAGAGCTGAGAAAAAAGTTCATTCTTATATCAAGAGCTAGAGACACCGACCTAAAACTAAAACTATCACACAAGATGATACCACAGATACAGGTTTTGATAATCAAGGAGTAGCTTTTCTCTAGTAATTTAAGGATTAAATGTACAGGATAATGGGATTATGAAACAATAATATAAAGAAATACAGTGTACTCAGTAGAATGGGGGCTTAACCCTCTTTGCGTATGTTAGCAAGACTAGTGCAGGCATGATCTATTCCAAAAATATTTTTCAAAGAAGGTAAACCCAGATGAGCAAGACATTTTAGTATGCATAATAGTGTTATAATTGAAAGGAATAGTCTCCTATAAATAAGGAACATAAATCTTGTAACCAAAATACACTGCTGCACATGCGGTTCAGAGCTAATTAAAAGAACTCAAGAAGGCAATTCTATCTTATGTCAATAATGCATAACACCCCCACCCCCTCCCTGAAGTAAAGAGACCTGCTTCATAGACAAATGGAAAGTGCACTTGCTTCAGTAGAAATATAAAACGAAATACAATAAACACTCAAAAAAACAACAGAAGAGAGCTGCTTGATACCTGCAGTGCAAGGCTCAATCCACTACTCCCATCTTGATCAAAATGCAATAACTGCACCAAGCCAACTAGTTACCACACTTAGATGAGTGAAAAATAAAACAAAATAAAAATTTTAGATGCATTCCCATGGATATACACATAAACCTACAAATAAATAGGAAGGCATCCCAAATTTAACTAATTCCTGTTCTGTTTGAAAATTGAAATTCTCTGATGGCAGCACTGCAACAACATTGGAGCCAAATTGAAAAGGCCACCCCTCAACTGTGTGAGAAGCAAAATCTAAGAATTTGTTATAACTATCTGGCAATGATGAGAGAACTTGCTGCTGTGTTCAAGACCGAGCATTAAATGTCAAGAAGTTTCAAGCAAAACATCTGGTCTTAAAGAAACGCTCCTCAAGTAGTACTCTAGGTCTACCTGAGGAAGACCAGACCAGATCCAATCAGAAGCCATTATTTAGGATTTTTATGATATAATTACCTGAGGTAAAATTACACCCTGCTCAAATGGCACATTCCAATCTTCCATAAAGTTAAATGTGATTCAAAAATCTGTATGCCAGCCTCACCTCCGTAATGCTAGTTGTAAGTTACAAAATAATCTCATAAAGTGCAGTAACTATGTATGTTAATACCATAAAAATATAGGTTTTGTTTGCCTTCTTGTAAAAGAGTGCATTGTTACAATTAAACATTTGCTTTTTAGTGACTCAATCGGTGCACAATTTAACCAGTCCAAGCTTCAAGGTAAGAAAAACAGAACTATTATAAGCCATACCCAGAGGTATCATCATGTCAGAAGCAAACAATAGGGAAAAAAATGGTCTAGGCATAAATCCTGAAGGAACCAAAGGAATTACCTGACACATTTTCTAGTCCCACATTTTCTACAAGACATGATGAGACCTAGTAAATTAGGTAAGTTGGAAACTCAAAAATCCAATGAATGAAGACAATTAAAACCACATGCAAACCAGAATCTTATCTTTTAGCAGTCAGTTAACATATCTAAAATTTAGGGGTAGTACTAGATTCACATCAATAGGTTAACATATCTAAAATCGGTCAATCGTGTACAATGCACAAAACATTGGTCTATTATTCATGTTTAAACATATGCATACATTCATAAAAATATACTGCTCAGTAATATGATGCATGTATTTGGCAAACAGAACCATACAGATTTATCAGACAAGTAGAGTACGAACCAGGATTGGCGTCAACTATCCTCCAAGGTCAAGGAGGCCTTTGGCAAATGTAGCTGCTGACATCTGCCAACAAATACCTTCTTTATGATGCAACTTACTAAAGATGTCAGAGACAACGCCAAAGGCCATAATTATGCAGCAAATCATACATTAACATGTAGGCCTCAAAGATTAATTCTATAATCTTATCTGCATCACTAAAACATTACCTGTACACCGCCCTCATCAAAGCTGTAAATTTTAAGATCATGTCTATATGTGCTATGTGTATAACACCTCATCAAGAAAAGCACAGAAAGACATCAATACCAATTCCATCTAAGTTTTAACTCTTCAGAAAGAAAAACAACGAACAACATAGAATTTGTAACTTCAATTTCTTCTTTCTTTCTTTGTACTTCTCAGCAACTAATCAGAGCTCGGTAAGTAGTAATTAGCATATTCTTCTTCTTTTTATTTCTTTCACTTTATCTCAGATTATTTTCCGAAAAATTTAATAAATAAATCTAATTAATCAGTTTATACTCTCCAAAATCTACAGCCAAGAAGCAATAACCCTAATAAAGATCAAAACGTTGCATTTCGAAGCATGATTAAGGAATAATCAAATAAACACTACGTGTGATCAACTAAAAATCCACCAGAAAATTCAAATCAAGTCAAGCCATAGAAGAAGAAGATTGAACGACAAGCTCGTTCCTACAAGTGCAAGGCAGTGATGAACCTGGCGAATGTCTTCAGACCGTTTTCGCTTACAGAGAATTTCATTGTTCTTTTTTAATTATTTATGTTGTCTGTAAGGGAAATGATGTTGTTTCGAGGGATATTAATTAAAGTTAAGTAAATATTTTTGAGTTTAAATTTTTTTGGGGAAATATTGGAAACACTTATTTTTATAAACAAAATAAATATGAATGACCTATTTTACCCTCCTATGCAAAATCTAACAAAAACTTAACCCTTTCCCATTCGAAGCAACAGCTCAATGTCGCATTTGGAACGACACATAACGATAATACCATTTTTTGCATTTCGAACATTGACAAAGACAATAGCATTCGACAATGTTGTTTGAGGTAAGTCTAATTCAAGGTGTGTTAAGGATTCAAATGGGCTTTCTTGCCTCAATTTAGGGTTATTAAGTTTGAGAATGGGTTTTTCTCCTCAATTTCGATTTGATGCATTTGATTTAGGGTTTGATTGTGTTGTTTATTTGCAAATAGTTCATACATAGTATATTTTAGTCGGGCTTGATTGTGTTGTCATTGACGGAGAAGCGAACCAGATTCTATCGACAGTCACTTGTTACACTCACACTCGTAAATAGTTCATACATAGTATACTTTTATCTGTTTTACTTTTCGTTGTGATCTGTATATATCAAAAATTGACATATTTTAGAACAAGTTCATAAATATTTTAATTTATAAGCTACCGAACTTACAATCAATATTCATTTTTAAACATTGTATTAAAAATCTATCATTTTGTTTGGTTTTCTTTTTTTAATTTTTATGGAAATCATTTTCTCTTTCCTTTTCACATTTGAACCTTTTTACTTTTCAATTTCAATATCTCTTCCATCTCTTAGCCTTTAAATTTGTTTGTTATTGGATCCAAGATAAAGATGGTAGCAACAAGTCTTTATCGAGTGATTTTTCAAAAATGGCAGAAAGGTGTAAGACTCTTGAGACTGAACTTCAAACTGTTTGAGCAAAGAGACTTTGTAATCATGACCTACAATTTACACAAGGATTTGATGCATAGATTTCATAATTTGAATTTTAAGGATGATTAAGTTAGGGAAATGGATTAGTGAAACAATACGTATCATATAATATGATATAAATGAAAAATGATACGTATTTTAAGGTATATGAAAAATTGATACGATATAATATATCATTTTTTATTTGTATCATATAATATGTATATTATGTCGTATCAAATTTTGATATACCTTAAAATATATATCATTTTTTATCTATATTATATCATATGATACGTATTATTTTACCAATTCATTTCCCTAACTTAATCATCATTGAAATTCAAATTATGAAATCCATCCATCAAATCCTTACATAAATTGTAGCTTATGATTGCAAAGTCTCTTTGCTCACTAACAGTTTGAAGTTCAATCTAAAAAGTCTTACACCTTTTTGCCATTTTTGAAATATCATTCGATAAAGACCTATTGCTACCATCTTTATCTTGGAACCAACAACAAACAAATTTAAAGGCTAAGAGATGGAAGAGATATTGAAAATGAGAAGTAAAAAGTTTCAAATATGATACGGAAAGAGAAAATTATTTTTATAAAAATTAAAAAAGAAAACCAAAGGATTCAACAAAATTATAGACTTTTTTAATACAATGTTTAAAAATGAATATTGCAAATATGTATAATACCATCAATTCCCAGAGCAAATTTTACCTTGCTCATTTTATGGTGACTCTTCTTGGCATATTTTGCCGATAACAAATGACTACAACCCTTAAGCTCAACAAGTATAGGAAGTCAAACATAATTAATGCATAAAAATACAAACATTAAATAATTATAACATAAAAGGAATGATTGCAATTACTGCAATTTGACAACTCAAAAAATGTTGACCGATAGTGTCTTTACAATGGAAATACCCACATCCATGCCACCTTGACATAAAGAACAAACGAGAATAGAATTCTGCAAAGGAAATATTAAGAAAAAACCAATATTATATAGCATCTTGTTACACCAAAACATTATTTAAAAAAATGTGCACAAGGATTGTTTACTTCTTTACACCATTAACTTTCTTCACAGAAAGTAATGAAAGCAGCTCGAGCATCATTTTCTCACTCAAAAGCACAATAAGCAGCATCTGGATACCTGTGAACTTGTGCTCTACATTCTTCCCAAACATATACTACAACATTACTATTATCTATTGGTTGGTTTTCTCTTTTAATTTAAAATTTTTGTTGAATGTCCTATTTTCATAGAAGATATAAAAGAAATCAGTTTGCGTGTGGTGACCACTTACAAACACTTGTTTGTCTCACTAGTCATGTATATAAAACAGATTACAGGTGAAATTGAAGTTGATATGCATATAGTTGAAGACAAAAAATGTACAAAATAATTTGCTACGTGTTAACTCTATCTTTGTGATATTAACATTCATGTTTTTACAACATTCACTTTAGTTCTGTAAAACACTAATAAATGAAAAGCATTCACTTTATTGTATCAAGAACAAATAACATGAATATATATAAAAGATAAACATTAACCACAAAACTACTGTAACTTCACACAGACCTTTATTCAAATACCTTACAAACAGTTAGTAAATAACAACCAATCTTCTTCCAAACAATCACTCCCAATTCACACACAAAACAGACAATCTAAGATTCTAACTACACAACAGCAAGTCAGCAACACAAAAGCAAACCTCTTATTTTAACAACCAAACCCTTTGACACAACCAGCACCACAAAAAAAAAAGGGTTACAATAAGAGGAAAATTAGTTATTAAAAATTTATTTCCCATCGTTAAAACTCTTTATCAACGAGAAAACTCTCGTCATCACTTGTCATTGTAGCCTCTATTGACTAAAAATATAAACGACAGGAAGAAAAATCCCAGCATTAATATAAATAACAAGAGGTTAAATTCTGTCATTAAAAAGAGTAATTTCAATGATGAATATCCCTATTGTTATAACAATATTTACCCGTCACTATACATAATATCAATAATAAATATCCCTATCATCAAAATAATATTTAATGGTCGCTAAACATAATATTAATGATGAATATCCCCATCGTCATGATAATATTTTTGGCATGGAACAAAAACTATACATGGTGAAAATAAAACTTTACTTTCTCAGTGAATCAAACCATTAGTGTTCAATGAAGTTAATACTAAACAATAAACTAAAGCAGCAAAATTCTGCCATTAAAAGTAAAACAGTACTTCTCTCACAAGAGTTGCATAGTAATTCTATGCACACATATAAAAAGGATTCAATATTAAATTCAAACCAGAAAGTATATCTCGCCTTAAATAAATATACATAAATAAATCTCATACCATACCTAAATCATGTTAACCTGCCTTTCAACAACCCAAAAATTTCAACAATATAAAAACCAAAGAAGGCACTATTGCCAATAAACTAAAATCTAAATGTTGAGTGGACCTACAGAAAGCCTGAAAACTTTTACCCATGAAGAGCAGGTAACACCTAAATCTTGTTTTTATCTAAAATTCAGAAACAGTGAAATTCCAAAAGATCAGAACATTTCCTGACATGCCTCGTTTACAACCTAAAAAGAATAATACAAATATATACATATAAATATAAATACCTCTTGCGATTGAGGCCATTATCATCTGCAACCTCCTCATCCTTGGCTTCTTCATCTCTGGCTTCCTCATCCTTAGGTTCTTCATCCCTTGCTTCCTCATTTTATAGTTGTCATCTTCAGCTTCTTCATCTAGTGATGATTCAGCTGAAGTAGCTTCTAGCTCTGTCTCAAGAAATGCAGCAAAGTCGTCACTACTGGATGAATTTACTGGAGAATCAATCACAAGACTTGTGAAATATGATTCATGAATTTTGCATAAAAATAAACTGAATGAACTGAAGAAGAACAGAGCAAGAACGAACCGAAGAATGAACTGAAGAAAAATGGAGCGAGTGTTAGGGACTGGTGAGAGAGAAGAGTAGGATTAAGAAGCGGTTCTATTATTGCAACACCAGGATCAATATATTTGCGCCTAGCTACTTCCATTATTGCAAAAACATCACCTCTACAGAGATGGCAAATGCCAGCATTAAGCAGTGGTCCTCTTACTCCATATTTTTTCATATATCTCAATCGCCTTCTGGTATCTGATAAATGAAAAGAATTCTACTTTAACTAATATGAACCAGGGGCATCATTCATGGCTTTCTGGATTAGGCCTCTAGATTGAACATATGACATGTACAGCCCCAAAAGTGAACTCACTCCTACTAAACGCTGAAGTCAACTTAAGATTATGACAACTTCATATTATAATTGCATAAAATTATTAAATGCAACTTACCGTTCTTGTTGAGCAGAAAATTGAGCAACTTTCAGTTTGCACTATTTGGCTGAGGTTGTTGCTTCTGCATTTTCCAAATATTCAGACGCCCGTTCAAAGAATAGAATAGCCTCCTCGTCATTCTCCTCAAGTTCATATAACTCACCAAAATCCTAGATAATACAAGAATAGTTAATTCAGCTCGTGGTAATTTCAATTACTGAAGTTACACAAACAAATTATTTATACAAACTTTTGCAACAAATTGATATATCACATACCATTACTTTGTACAACACAATTCATCTATATTAAACTGACTTTCCTAGTTCCGTTTTTTCATTGTGTTATCAATCTGTATACAAAATTTATAAGAGTAATATTCCCTTGTGTCAATGTCTTTTATCTTTCATAGAAATAAAAACATAATGGAGACGCAATATACATACTCGAAACATTGCAGAATGAAAGCTACGAAATTCCAACCAATCAGGAGAAGCCACTGATGGATTTTACTGATTTCTAACAAAATAACAAAATCATGAAATCAAAATGTACCTTGCAATATCTCGCAGCAATGCCGATTCTACCAAAGTGTTCTAGCTCGGTCTCCTGAAAATTAGTGTAGAAACGATTAATTATCTAATTAATTAACGTGTAAAGCACAATCAAACGGAAGATTAATTCATTAATTGCACATACAGTATTTGGCAAGTTTGAAATGTTTGGCAGATTTAGCGTGCCACTCAGCAGCATCATCAAATGAAGAAGTTAGGGTTTATCAGATCAAGAGAATTGAAATTTATGGTGAAATAAAAATAAAATAGAGTAGACAAAATGTTTGATGAAATACCTCAGAAGAGTCTTCAAGAGGCAGTTAAATTTTGGTAAAATGGCCAGTGAAGAAGGCAACTTGAAATGTGAATGGAAGGACACAGCTTTTGCAAATATCCAAAGAATTTATGACGAGGAGGTAATAAGAATGGTGGTATATGTATTCAAGGCTGGGGGTTTCATTCATATGATTCATTGGTAGTACTTTATTATAAATATGGATTGAGTTTTACTCGAGTTAAAAATGATTTAATTCGAATTTTGCTTGAGTTTATAACTTAAATTTGTGGTTCAGTTATGCGGTTCGAGTTCACAGTTTATTGACAAAACATTATTGTTTCATCTAACAATGGAAAAAATGATAGCGTTTTGTATAATTCCTTGATATAACTTGAATTAAGTAGTGAATTATATTTGAACTGGATCGAGCTATCCCACATATCACAATTTAGACTGACTAGAATTTCCTTTAATTTGAGTCTAACTTGATTTTAAAATGCGCTAACTTTCCCAATTCAAACTCAACTTGAATTTGAGATCGAGTCAACTCGATTCAATTCAATTGTACCAATAACAACAAGTTTCTAAGTTTTTTAATGAGAAACTTATAAGGTCCATCGCTAAAAGTATATATTTATTTAGTTTTAGTAGGAGCATAAATAGTCGGCTGCTAACATTATGAAAATAGTATTTTTAACGATCGAATATTTATCTACTCACCATTTTTTATTTTTTTAGTGTAGCAACAAATCAAACCAAAAATTAGGTTGAATAAATTAACACAGCAACAAACTAAAATCATAAACCGTTCAATTCTCACTCATACTTACTTGAAGTCTGCTACAATTTTTTGATAAAGTCGACAAAGAGAAGGTAAGCAAAGAGATTGAGAGGGAGGAGTGACGGTGGAAGATTGGGAGGCCTTTCGTTCGTTAGCAAAGAGACTGAAAGTGATGAGTGACAGTGGAAGATTTTGTGTGAGACCAAACTCATTTATAAGAATGTGTAAAGTTCGGATTTGGGCTCCAACTTGCTTTTACAGTGCTTATCTCAAACTCATTCGAACATCCCTTGGCTTAAGTTTGACTTAAATATAACATGATTCGATTTAATTTGATTTGACTCAAATTGATGGTTTGGATTCATTTGACTCGAAATTGATGTAGCTTTATTTGGTTTGGATTTATAGTTCGAAACGAACAAAACCTTTTGACTTGAATTTAGTTTGAATTCAAATTAAATAATAATTCGAATAGAATCAAATCGAGATTTACATTTAATTACTTTATTGGTAATTTACATTGAATTATTTAATTAAATTCGAATTAAATTAAATTTAGTATAATACAATGTACGTATAGTTCATATCTAGACCTAAACCCTAACACAATCCAAGATAAAATCATGTCAAAATTTTTCAATCCTAAATCAAACCAAAATATTGTCGGGGTTGACCTGATCAGATCTGAATTAACCTAAACTATACAATAAGTAAAGACATGTCAAAACACATATAATAACATGATTTGTTACAAAAAAATGCACTTTGTCAAATTCTAAGGAATAACATAATTTATTACACAATAATACACAAAAAAAAAAAAGACATTTTAATATGAAATGATATTTTTTTCAAAACAAAATTGAGCTATTTCAAATTGATACTAAAGGGGCATTTGGTTCACTATATTAAAAGATTATTTTAATAATTTATTTTTTATTATTAACATTATTTTATTTGGTTTGTCATTAATAAAAAATTTTGCTAATTTTTTATAACCAATAGTGATGTGGTAGGTAATATAAAATATAATATGATTACCACTTCTACTTTAGCTATTAATAGATTACCATGGTAATCTAAACTTTATTACTATTAGATCCTTACTTATTAATTTTTATGACAAAATTATTTTTATTTTCAATTAATATAATATGTAATATAAAAAATATTATAAAATAATTATACTGAAGGGCATTTAATTAAAATTATATCTTAGCCTTTTTTATTACATCTAACCAAACACAAACATTACATAATAATTTATCTGTTGTCTTTTTATGTGATCAATTGTAAGGATAAAAAAACAAAATATTATAATCAACGACCCAAGTAAATCTGCTACTTCAATTTTAAAATAATGCACCTGATAACCAACAAGATTAACAACTATTTGTCAAATATTTAAAAAATTTAATTTTCAATTCATATGATGAATGTCATTCTCATAAATATTAAAATTATTAACAACTGTATGAATATGACACTCCAAACATAATAATTTCAAATTAATAATACTTATAACACATGAACAAAAAAAAAATACAAATAGTTTTTTGTAGGTCTCCCAAAATGAGTTATTAAATTAAAATGAATGTTTTTGGGTAATGCATATTTTGTTTTTAATGATAAAATATTGATTTCTTTATTGATTCAAGTTAGGGAATATATATTTTATGAATTGAAACCTTTTTGGTTAAATGAAAAAAAATAAAGGATGTTGATTTTTTTTTCTTTTTACTATTATGATGTTATGCAATATTTTATTTAAAATTTTCGGGTTAGTTCGGGTCAATTTGAGTTGGCCTCGTGTCAACCTAACCCAACCCAATTTTTTAAGGGTCAATCCTAATTCGTCCCAAATTACTTTTAATGTTGAAAATCATAAACCTAACTTGATTTTTTTTTGTATCGTATTGTGTCAAGTTAATAGGTCGTCTCAAATTTTATTAAGTCTATTTGTATTGATAAAATTAACAATATAGACCAATACACCTTTTAAAACTAAATTAAACATATAATTAGGAGTGGATATAAACCAAGTTAAGCTCGAATACCACTTTGCTTAAGAATCAAGTCGAGCTCACTTCTGATACTAGGTTGACTTAATATGGATGTAGCTTTTATAGAAACAATGTTATTAAGAGTTTGTATGCACGTGAATAGTTTGTGTAATTTTATCATAGTAGACAATATTATTCAAGGGTGAGAAAAAATAAGATTTGATAACCTGTTAAAACATAAATAGAGTTGGATTTAGGTTGAGTTTAAACATGGTCAGACTTGAATCCTAAATAATAAGTTTTAGTTTATTCAAACTAATTAAAGATGTTGTTAAAGGTTGTCATTAAGATGAGTGTCACCAATGAGATAAACAGTAACATTGATGAGATGAAGAGCATAGTCAAAGGGAGATTTAAGATGAATTTGAGTTAAGCTATCAAATCAAAACTCCAACATGAATTCAATACGAATTAAGTTAAACACGAATTTGAGTCAAGATGGTTTGGTTTGAGTGTAACCTTAGTTATAGATTTTCTTCAAGTCCATCGTTAATCTAGCCTTCCATGGGCCTCATTTGGGCTTGCTTCCACAATAACTTGTTTGGGTTAACCAAATCTATTCTATGAGTTGCGGATTTTGTTCTGTTAGATATTGAGAACCACTAACACCTAAAGGAGCGTTTGGTTGGGGGTTAATAAATATTACTTTAGTAATCTATTTTTTATTACTTACATTACTTTAGTTTATAAGAATAATGATATAGTAGTTAACATAAGAGGTAATTTGATTACCAACTCTACAAGGTAATCTTAATTTTATTATAATTATATATATATATTTTTTATGCAAAAAAATCTCATTTCAATTAATATAACCTATAACATAGAAATATTTTAGAATAATTATACCCAAGGACATTTAAGTAAAATAGCATACTAGTATCTTTGATTACCTCTAACCAAACACAATAATTATTTATGCATACTTATTTTTACTAAATTTTATCAAACATAATAATAATTTATATTTAGTAATCTTCAAGGTAATCTTTCAATTTTGATAATAAAATATTTTTCAAACTAAACATCTGTCAAAGATAAGAATAAAACAATAATAATTTGTAAAATGAAGTTCAAAATATAATATTTGAAACAATCAGGCTAAAATTTATAACCATAAGGATGAAAAAATTATCTCAAAATCTTTGTCTCATTTCCAGGCTGTTATTCTTCTTTTAGCCTCTAAACAATGTCCATGTCTAGTCAAAGTCTCACAGCTCTCTCTAGCTGGAAAGCACTCAACCAAGCTAAATGAATGTACATTTTTATTCTTGTTGAACCTTAGATGTTTTGATTTAAGTGGATTTAGAATTTTTTTTGATTTTATTTTTATAGGCAGATTAACCAACCAGAATTAGGGTGATACTATTCATCCAATTGGCAACCTAAAATATCAATCACCGATTGGCTCTTATTTGAGTGTGGCTTAGTTCGAATCCACTTTTATTTACTTGATACTAGAGCAATCCATAAGTTTGAGTACTGTGTGTTGTTTGTGCATGAGTGAAGTTGAATTTTTCACTTGGTTATGAATACTTGAATGTATGGGAATAGAATTTTTAAGTAGCTTTCGAATTTTCTTGATTTAATTTCTATAGTTAGGACAACCTACTAGAATTAGGGTGATACTGTTCACCAAATTGGCCACCTAAAATGTTGATCATTGATTGGCTCTTATTTGGGTGTGGTATAGTTCGAATTCACTTTTACTTACCAAAATATTGGTAGTTCATTTATTAAATATATCTTGACTTTGCACAATTCATATTATATAGAGGGATGGGTTCAAATTGAGTCTGAACATAGTTGGACTTGAATCTTAAATAATTAGTTTGAGTTTGATTGAATTGGTTAAAAGTATTGTTAAAGGTCATTGTTAAAGTGAGAGTTACCGACTAAATGAATAATGTTATCAACATAATGAACAATAATATTGACAAAATAAAGAGCATTGTTAAAGAAAAATTTGAGCTAAACTGCAATCGAGTTATCAAATTGAAACACCAACATAAATTCAACACAAACTGAGTCAAACACTAATTTAAGTCAAGATGATTTAGTTTGAATCTACTCCTAGTTATAGATTCAAATTGAGTCCATCATTAATTACTCCAACATTCTATGGGCTTGATTAGGGCTTGCTTCCACAATAGCTTGTTATTCTATAGTTTGACCATTTTGTTCTTATAAGCAATGGCTTCCACCAACACCATTTAAAGGATAAAAATAAAACAATTTGATAAAAAGAAGGTTCAAAATATAATATTTGAAACAATCAGACTAAATGTAAAAAACTTGAAACCATAAAGATAAGAAAAAAATTATCTCAAGCCTTTCTCGCATTTCTAGTCCCTTCTTCTTCTTCTGTTGGTCTTTGTGAACAATGTCAATGTCTTGTCAAAGTCTCTATAGTTGGAAAACACTCAATCAAATTGACAGAATTTACATTTCAATCTATTTTCACGTGTTAGGTCTCTACTGTCTTCTTCGATCATTCACACTACAGTTAATAGACTTTTACTGTAATATCTCTTCATCCTATTTAGTTTTTCTTCTCTCGTAATCATTTAGAAACCACCCAAAATTACATTCATAGGCAATTTCACAATAAAAACAAAAAACAACAAAAAGGAGGAGCAGGAGAAGAAGAAGACAAAAGAAAGGAAGAGAAGAAGAAAAAACAAGAATTACGAGAACTCGGGCAATTTCACAATGTCAGCATTTCACCACATACACTAGCATAACAATTCAACACTTGAAATCACAAAAGCAGGTGTGAACATGGGAAACATAGCAGCATAAATTGACATAATACAGATTCAAGGCAATTTCACAAGATAGCAATTCTCAGAAAGTAAACACAACAGAGAATGTCATACATTGGCATTGTAACAACATGTCTCAACTGCGTGAACTTGCAAGGAATTTCTGAGATTTGATGAAATATCTGAACAAATAATAGCAAATAGCAGATATGTTGTAGATTGAGTGAAATGAATATCAGATCTAAAGAAATAGTATAGATCTAACATCAAGAGCTAATATTTGAGGCTTGTACGCCGATTTGGGCTGTTGGGCTTTTGGCCTGCGGTCTTTTTGAAATTTCCATTATTATTAGCATACAATAGCTTTAGGTAAGTCTAACGTTAAAGGGTGAGTTTACGTTACATACTTCCATTAAATATTTTAGCTATTGTGCTCATTCTTTTTTACAGCACACAAAAGTAAATTCATTAGCTTCAAAAAATTTTCAAAATTACATATGTATTAAAAATGACTAATTTACATATAATATTTTAATTTTTATGATACATCATCTTTTTATATAAAGGTGTTTATAGTCTGATTTGATACGATTTAAAAAAAAATTTAAACTAAACTAAAAAAACAATTTAGAAAAATTTCAAACCAAATCAAATAAAACCAAACATAAAAAATATGGTTTAATCTGATTTAAATTATGCTTTGAATTTATTAAAATCATTCCCTTCAAAATATTATTATTTAATAAATTTATAATTTTTTAGAACATAATATAAATATGTAAAATAAATATGAATTATATATACAATATAAATATAAAAAATGAAAAAATAAGTTGTATATCTTATCACTTATTAAAAAATTATGCCAAATATAGTTATATATATATTAAAGAAAATACGATTTATAGTGTGATTCAGTTTAAAAATTATTCAAATTATAATCTAAACTGAAAATGGTTTTTTAAAAATTTATCAATCCAAACCAAAATAATTTTACAAACCAAATTAAATCAAACCATAATTTTTAAGTGATTTAGTTTGGTTTTACAATTTAAACCAAATTATGCACACCCTAATTTTACAAGTGTAGTCCAAGTATATTTTCCAAATGATGGGGGAAAATGAAAATTAGAAAGCCTGAAGGGAGGCAATTGAATTTTACCGTTTAGTGGAGAATCCGAACCTGATTCCAAAGCTGTAGCTTATAAATGACAAAGTCCACACCTAGCGCTTGAGTTTGACTTGTGGTCCGGCAAATCAAAAATTTGGCTAGTAGTTGGCTTTATGCCAAGTCGCCCCCATCACAAATTCGCCCATTTGGGCTTTAAAATCTTTTTTATAGTTAGGCCCAAAGACTTCTTCCCACCCAAGTATAGTAAAATCTCAAACATACACTTGCTAACTTTTAAAAATATAAACACTTATTTATCATCAAAATTCTATTAGAATTTTATATTATAGCTAAGGGTAAAAAGTTATTTTATCAGTAATATTAAAAAAATTATAATTTTATTCTTCTCCATCGACAAAGATATATTTTTATCGACAGAGACGAAGAGGCATATATCACTATTTTCAAAATTGGAAAAGTTTTGAAAATGATATGAAATTGTTAGTTTTCAAAACTGGAGAGGAAAAAGAATGAAATTATAACTTTTTAAATATTATTAATAAAATGATGGTTTTACCTTAAACCATAAAAATAAAATTCTAACTGAAATTGAGTGATGGGAGGGTGTTTTGGTTTGAAAATCTATGTATATGTATTTAAAATTTCACTATACCTTAGGTGGGATTTCAAGTCTTTATGCCTTACGGTTATTTGTGGGCCGGGTCATATCCACCATTTACAATTTCTATTATCTAAATTAAATGTTACAAAAATGAGTTTATAATAATATTTAGTTTTATCATCTTTGAAAGATGATGAAGTTCATTATCCACCATCTCAAAATGACTAATATTATGAGTATATATTTTTTTGTATATAATTTAGATATACAGATGATGTATTTTTATTTTAGTATTATCAAGAAACCATTAAAGAACATATTAAACTTGAAAGATGTCAAATTAAAATAATAAATTTCCCAATAGACTTGTTATATTATATGTTTTTAGTCTACTTTTTTTAATTATATATTGTTAATAAAACATAATGTTTTTATGAAACCATGCTTGGATATATTTAGAAATCTATTTTTGAGCTAAAATGTATTTCTTATAAAATTAAAAAAATCATTAAATATCTAACTTATAGTATAACAAATTAATGAATTTTCATTGCACAATCATATGAATTATTAGGATCATAGTTATCAAGAATCTTACGATATACAATATATATTTTATGATGTAATACAATACAAGTGAAAAACGATATGTATCATAAAGTGTATCGACTTAATATGATATAGTAAACATAGTGTACGATATGATATGTATCATACAATATAATATATACTACCGAAACAAATCAATACATTTTTTTAGAGAAATAGATGATGCAATAGAAGTATATATGAGAAATTTTAAATTTTTGAAAGTATTTGTGATATTTTTCTAAAATGATAACTTGTCAAATATGATTTTTATTTTTTTATTTTTTTAAAAAGTGTATTATGCGATACAATACTAGATATATGATATAAAAAATTAAATTTTCCATACACAATACGACTATCATGATTAAGATAGCTATAAGTTACTACTATAAAGAAAACTAGAAATTGAATTTTCTAATATGATATTTTTTTTATACATATTATGGGTGTGAATCTCTAATTATTATTATTATTTTGAAAATATTTTTCATTATTGGACTAAACCCTTCTTTGTTGGACTTTTCCTAACTAATAATCTCATTGCATAAAATAAAAACATAATATAATATTTTGGTCCATCAACCTCACAATCAACTATGTTGAATTCAGTTTGCTTTTACTTAGCCCAAAAAAAAAAAAAACTATGGTTGGATTTGTACCGTCCCTGAATACGACTCAATTTAAATTTAATTTAAACCCATTCAAATTAGCTCAGATGATAAACGGTAACATTAGCAAGAAGAAGAGTCGTTTTTAGAAAAAAAAAAGTCACAAAAAAATCATCAGAAAAGAAAATTTTCAATATGACAACACTAACGAGCCTCAAACCTGAGCCAAGCTAAAACTTCAATTCGAGTTCAACTCACTTAAGACTAACATGGATTCAAGTTTGAACCAATTTGGCTTGAATCCACCTCTACATTAAACATATTTCTTTTTTCTTTTCATTTTCTAAATCTCTTAAATTCAAACATGCTAATGTTAACATCAATCATACATTCAAGTACGAGTACATTCAAACAAAACTTGACAAGGGTGAACTCGAATTTGACTCAAAGTTATTTGAACCATCTCAAACGGTAAATGGTAACATCAACAAGAAAAAGATTCGCCAAAGAAGAGAAAAATCACCAAAGAATAAAAAATTGTCAAAGAAGTAGAATTGTTGAAAGACAAAATTTTCAATGCAATAATACTGACGAATCCTTGAACTTGAGTTAAACTAAAACTTCAATTTAAGTTTAACTCATTCTAGCTTAAAATGGACTCGAACCCAAGACAACTTAGTTCAAATCCACCCTTTTATTTAACGTAAACATAAATTTCTTTTTACTTCTTCTAAGTCTCTTAAATCCAAACATACCATCTTATTGGTTACATAATATATCGTACAAGTTTTCACCTTTGATCAAACCTTGACCACGATCCCTGGAACATGATCCTAAGGAGAAAACTGGTGAAGAATGTCCAACCATTTTTATATCCAAGAACTTGCTCAACCATGAGAAAGAGACTTTTTGTGCATAGAACCAACCAACTGATAGGTGCATACCGTGTTAACATGTGTGAAATACACACTTTCTTTTTTTTTTTCCAACACAATAACATTAGGAATAATACTATATAAACTTACAATGAATATCAATAATGATTTATTACCATATAATTAAGTGTTATTTTATCTTTAATTCAAAATTACTCAGTTATATAGTGATACATCATTATTACTCAAATTGAAACCTATTATAAGTATACATAATTTTATTAATAATGTCAGACAATAGCACAGTAGTAAAACATGGAAGACTGAAGACCGAAACTCTCAAACTGGGATAAGTCATTTTTACTATTAGTTGCTTTATCAAAGGGGAAACCCTCACAAAACTGATAAAGTGAACGAAGAAGATACTGCACTCAAAAGCGCAAGCAATGTGATAAATTGAACACAGTTCTTTTGTTCATTACCAAAACATACAGACATGTGATAGGGCTGGAGCAGATTGGTGTTAGGAGCACTTAGCCAAGTATGCATCCCACTCTCAAGTATGTTTTAGGGGTATTTATGTCTTTTGGTCTTACTTTGATACATTTTTAGTCTTAAATATATATGTTCAAATGTGTGTGTGTGTGTCTCTCTCTCTTTCTCTCTCTCTCTCTCTATATATAAGGATAAAAGACAAAATTTATGCTTTTTTTCATCTTCTTCTCCATTCCTTTTTAGAAACTCAGCCTTTTTTATGCTTTTGCTTTGTTTTTTAAAGAAAAGGTGATGATTTGAAAGGGTTTTGGAAGACAAGTAAGGAAATAAAAGCAGAACAAACATTTTGGAGGCCTTGGTAACCAAGAGATCTCTTTCTTTTCTCTTCACCTATGTTTATATATTGGAGTATGTTATATGAATATATTAGTGTGTTTTGGTAGTGATTTGAGATGGTTCTTGGTGAGGAAATAAGTAAGGAAAATGTAACCTTTCCTAACCATTGGGTGTGTTACAGAAAAACGGCATGAGTTCCCCTATTGTAGAGGGTCCGGGGAATATTTTTCTCTTTTTCATTATGCCCTGTAACACTCCCAATTTGTAATTCACACAAACCAGTCCTACCAATCGACTGGATTTTCATCAACTTAATTACCATTAGTAAAATAAATACATAATAATGACAATTATAAAATTATCACCCACAGAAACTTTATAATCAATTTTCATAACTAGCTGTATATATATATATATATACATATCCACCAATATCTACATCAAGTATATATATATATATAGACATATATTCACATATACATCAAAACATATATATATTAATAAAAATATGGTGCCTTCCTTCCTTCAGCCTCATGTCTCATTAGTGCTCCCCGGGAACCTTTGCTGCATTTCATTACCTGTAAAATGTTAAATTAAACGGAGTGAGCGACTATGGCTCAGTAAGAAAATCATACTAAACACTTAAAGTATTTCATACCAGTATTAATCTCTTTCATACTCAGCATGTCTGGGCTATTCATATATAAAATTATTGACATGGACACGCATTAAACACATATCAAAATTCTTTCCTTTCACACATTTATTCATTTCCTTACTATACAGATATGATTCACTCGTTATGATTTATGCATGTATGAGTGCCATGACATTTCTATTTTCTGATCGTACATCTTTCTCAACTCTTTATCAGCCACACAGGCTTGTATGCATAATTCTAATGCAAATGACTTTCATAAAATATTTACTAATTTGTTTCTCTCTCTTTCTCATTGATCGATCTAGACTACATATGATAGTACTTGCAGTCACCATACAAAGTATAATTCTCTCTTACACGCATATATTTTTTTTTTCTTTGTTGTCCACACAGTACATCTAATATTTTTCTTTGCTGTCCACACAATACAGCTGATATTTTTCTTTTGTTGTTCACACAGTATAGCTGATATTTTTCTTTTGCTGTCCATACAGTACAGCTGATATTTTTCTTTTGCTGTCCACACAGTACAACTGATATTTTTCTTTGTTGTCCACACAGTACAGCTGGTTGTCCACACAGTACAACCGATTATTTTCTTTGCTGTCCACACAGTACAACTGGCGTGTAAGGATTTTTAGTATGTTTTCTGCTTTCCTGTATCAAATGAGTCATTATAAAAGCATGCGTGACTTATAAAATATTTTTCCTCTTTCTTTATTTTTCTAAATCATGCATATGTTATGATTCCTCATGTATGCATATATAACCATAATATGAAATATGCGCATTTATTATTTTCCCTTATTCTTTTCATTCCTTCTCAAACATCATATTATTTTCTCATGCATTTATATAAATATATATATATCATGCCTCAAATTAATTTCAATTTACAATATAGGCTTAATATAAGGGTTATTTCACATAACATGCACATAATTAAGCAACATTAACCTATATCGCATAAAATGACATTTTTGCCCTTATGGCCAAAATTTACCTTTTTACCCTTATGGCCAAAAATTACATCATGAATCCTAATGAATTTCTTTATCCTTTTAAGCATAAATCACCTTAATTCTAATACCTTACACACTGATATAAGTAAAGGTTATTTAAATAACCTAACTCAAATTTACTTCAAGTATGTAAAGTATGAAATTCTTACCTTTTCTTTGCCAAATAGGTGATTTAAGCTTATTCACCTTCTTTTCTTCTTCTTGGCAACCTTAATCAACCAAAAATATAATCATCCATCAAACTCCCAAATTTCACATATCTTAAAAATTAAATTTCTTACCTTAGAACTAATCAGAATTGACAGATCTATACTTTTTATAACTGGGGCCTCTGGAAATTAGGTGATTTAGCTAGATTTTTGGACGAATTTTGGTTAAGGGAAAAAGCTTAGCTAAAAAATAATGGAGTTCTCGGCAATAAGGAAGAAGATGAATAGATTATATATTTTATAAGCCTTTTGGACCATTTTGCCCTTAACCTTTTCCATAAATTACTATTTTATCCTTAGCCAATTACCAAAAACCCTTAGCACCACCATATAATTTCAAGTGTGCCCTTCAATTTTAATTCCCACTTTGTCCCTTGAATCTTTATAAAATGACCATTTTACCCCCTTTGAAAAATATTGCTCATTTAGTAGTTTTCTATAATTCTTTTGCAATTTCTTTACACAACAAGTTACAAAATCAACTCTAGGGGTAATTTTGGAAGTGGAGTTTACTAACACACCTGAATTCGGATGTTACAGAAAAGAGGAGGGTGCAAGTTTCCAAGTGTTGGCTTTAAGCAAGGTAAGTGGAATCATTCTTGGTCTGCCCTAAGTTTGCTAAATAAACACCATGTTTTATGTTTTATGCCTTTGGTTCTTTTGCTCTATATTATAAATGATGATTTTGAGGTTGAGAAATGTTGTGTTGCCATTTGGGGTGTCTATGTGTGTCATTTTGGTTCATGGTAGGGAGTTAGGAAATATTTACAATTTTACCACTAATTTCATCCCACCTTTTGACTACATAATCTATTGAATCATAAGTGTAGCTATAGCTCGTTGGAAAACTCTTTAAATCCTCTTTTCAATGATATATAGTTTATATGATTTAGAGACTATATGGAGTGTTAAATTGCTTGAACAAAAATACTGTTTTACCAAATAAACAATAATTATAGTTTTTAGAAAGATAGAGAGAAAGAAAGCTCATTTTGACTATCTTATTTGATGAATCATGAATGCTGTTATAGCTCGTTGGAAACCTCTTTAAACCCTCTTTTCAATGACATATAGTTTATATGATTTGGAGACTATTTGGACTATTAAAATACTTGGACAAAAAGACTATTTTATCAAATAAACAGTTATTACAGTTTCTAGAAAGAAAGGAAGAAAGAAAGAAAGGGAAGAGGGAAAGAAAAGGAAAAAAAGAAAGAAAGGAAAGGAAAGAAAAGAGGGGAAAATGGTAAGATATTATATTAAAATTATATTAAGATATTATTTTAATTAAATATATTTAATATATTAAAATTAATTTATTGAACAAAGGTAAAATGGTAAAAAAATTAACATCAAGTTACTAATTTGCTAAAACCTATTGAGAACGCGTTAATCAAATTAACTCATATGAAAAAATTAAGATTCCCACCGCCTTAATAATAAAATCTTATTTTAATAAAATATTATTATTATATTTTATTAAAATGTAAGCCAAATAAAATAATATTAATAATAAAATACATAACAAATTTATATGTATAAATAAATTATATAAATTTATTTTTACAAACTAAAGTGGTAGTTTGTAATAAGATGATGTGTGTTTAATTTTTCTCTTATTTCGGAATCATGCAATCAAATTCTATCACCTTATTTTGTAAAAAAAGAAAATTTATAATTTATTTATATATATAATATTATTTTTAAAGATAAATTTTTGGAGAATGTTTAGTTAAAGTATATAAAGATTACCAATATTTTTTTGTTTGTTTTATCAATAATAAAAAATTCTAATAATTTTTTATTGTCAATGGTTATATATATATTTTAATTATCTCACAATAATTATTTATGCGTATTTAAATTTATCAAAATTTCTCAAACACAGTAATAATTTCTACCTAGTAATTTCCAAGATAATATATGTTTGTGATAATTTTTTATTTTTAATAATAAAATATTAATTAAACCAAACATACCCTTAAAGATAATCTTGTAAAATGTTAAGTGTTAACAAAACTAGTCTATTTTGTTACATTTGCAAATAGAGACAGATGGGTATCAAACAACTTTAAACTATTACACATTTTTTATAAGAGTAGTATTATATACACAAATAATATGTACAGTTTTATGCACAAATAATATAGATAATTTTAAGAGCAAATAATATGCATAACTTTATATATAAAAAAATATATAATTATATGATTAGATAGTTTTAAATTAGAGATAAAATAATACTAAATTATATAGTGATATACCATTATTTATATTTAAAATTGTATATATTATTAATACATATAATTTTATTATTTTGAAAAAATTATTAATCTCCAAAGAGAAAATGAAATAACCAAGAATATAACAGGCCAAATGACTATTTCCCATCCGAATTTTGACAACGACTTTTATTTTTTCACATATTTAACATAATCAAACATTATTTTTAATACTCAAAAGATATATATTATTTATATCTCTTATAGTAGAAACAAAATATTTTCATTTTAATTATTTTATATTTTTCTAACTAAATTCTTGGTTGTTGGAAAACATATAAGGAAAGCTAATAAAGCTGGACGTCTTTGGGGCTCATGTGGGCAACAAGACATTTTAGAGTTGGTGAAAATAATAAGATCCAACTGAAACAAAACTCGCCAATAATAAATCAGAGCAAGAAGTGACAAATTCTCCAATGTTTTTCAATATAATTTTTAGTTTTTATAAAAATTAATCAGGGATGGATAAACAAATTTATAACCTTTTTAGGTGTAAAATTATTGTTTAACTTCAGTATAGACAAAAAGTTTATCTTTTTATACATTTTATAAAAAGGAAAAATTAACTGATTATACCAACAAGCCTAATAAATAGATGAGATAATAGACTTTTCAAATTTAAATGATATAAAATCGTCCCTTTATCAAAGTTCGGATAAAAAATAGTGATTCGATTCGAATATAACATACATAAAAACCTATAGGATCATGTGATAATGAATAGGAAACATCCACATAATTATTTAAAAATATCCACCCATTCTATACTCCATTGACAAAAAAATAAAAATTTATAGTTGACTAACAGTTGACTGTGTCCTTTTGGAATTTAGAATTTAGTGGATTTTGAACTAACGTATATTTCCATTTTGTTGTGCTATGATCAAGTCGGCTAGATGGTGACAATTGTTCTGCAAATTGGAAATTAAGTTTCTTGGAAGAAGGGTGCTGACCTAATTTACAGAACTGGGAGTTTTTTTTTTTTTTTTTAAATTTTATTAATTTTATTTTTTAAAGTTTACTAATTTTACATTTTAAATAATATGCAAATTGTTGTGACTTTTTTTTAAAAATTTTACTAATTTTATATTTTAAACTGGGAGTTTACTAGTTTGATAGTTAGACAACACAAAAAGATGACCATGTAAAATTATTTGTACAAATAATGAGGATAACTTGTGAAAAAATAATACTACGTCTAGAGATGGCAATTTGGACCCGATTTTAGGGGCCCCGACCCTATCGGGGAGGGGATTCCCCGATAAAAACGGGGAAAGGGGCGGGGATGGGGATGAAAAAAATCCCCGTAGTCGGGGACGGGTCGGGGACGGGGATACATATTTCCCCGCCCCGCCCCGCCCCTCCCCTCCCCTCCCCTCCCCTCCCGGCCCATCCCCTCCCCACCCCACCCCTTCCCACCCCTTAAATCTAATATATTAATATAATAATTTCTAAACTATTAAGTTCTAGAAATTTTTACATTATGATTTATTAAAACTATAACTTTAATTTTACTAATTTTTGAATTATCAATTATCAGCTTTTACTAATTTCTGAACATTAATCTAATATATTAAAAAGACCCCAGAATCTCATTATCATAAAATGCAAATGCACCAAATTAATTTTATTTCAACTTCAAAACCTAGTTAGTCAATCCACCAGGTTTTACACAAAAAAAAAAAAAAACAAATTATAAACTTGATAAAATCAATTGAAGTGAATGAAAAGTGTTAAATTTAATGTTATTATAAAATTACCCTAAATCACATACATGAAGAGCTACTAATGAAGAGATTGATTATTGCATATTATTAGATTTTATGAAAACTTTGTATTTGAACTAAAATAATAATGAATATTTTGTAGCTCTTGTAGCAAGTGATATTTTGGGAGAATATGATTTATTTTATTTATTGAAATACATAAAAGAATTAAAATTTATATTTACGGGTATTGGGAGGGGATTTTTCCCCGTGGGGACGGGGCGGGGATGGAGAGGGGATTTTTCCCCACGGGGACGGGGAGGGGATGGGGAGGGGATTTTCCTTCGTGGGGAGGGGATGGGGATTATTTTTTATCCCCGTAACGGGGACGGGGATTGATATCCCCTACGGGGACGGGAACGGGGATTGATATCCCCTCCCCGCCCCTCCCCATTGCCATCCCTGACTACGTCATTATGTCATCAGGTGATTTTGAATTAAAGATAAAATAATACAGAATCATACAGTAATATATCAATATTTATACATAAATTTATGTCTATTATTAATACACGTATGTAATGCTACTCACTTGCTAAATACAATTTTTTTTTTGAAAAAAATTTAATACAAATTAATTTATATCATATTTATATATAAAAATTCAAGAATAAATTTTTTCACACACAAACAGACACTTGTAATAGAGTCAATGATAATTTATCAAATAAATAAAAAAATTATGCAAAAAAAAAAAAAGGATTGAATTCAAACCAAACTGAATCTAAATATAGACTTATTCGAACTTAAGTTTGATTTAAATTTATAATGTATAACTCAATCTCGAACTCGTTTAATATGATTGAATATATAGTAATAGAGTTGTTGATAAGTTAAATAATATTATCAATGTGATATATAATATTACTGAAAGAAAATTCAAATTGAATTTAAATCAATTATTAAACTGAAACTTTAACTTAAATTAAATTTGAATTAAACCAAATATCAAATCAAACAACTATTCCTTGTCTCTTTTTCTTTAATTAATTAAAATTTCTCTCAACTGAAAATTTAATTAAATAATTTGAATGCTCTTGAGATATTTGTGTAAGATTCAAATTAAATTTAAGTTAAATTATTGAGTTTAAACTTAAATTTGAACTTAATCATATCATACTCCTTTCGAACCATATTGGTTTGAACCTATCCGTGAAGAAAGAATCAGAAGATGTAACATCATTAAGTCAAATCAGTCCATTAGGGAAATTCCACATTTGAAAATGACCTCAAAACAAAAAGCTAGTGGTTGTAATAGAAAGTTTCATGCTATTGGCTTTGAGATAAAACGTGAAGAAAGGTTTCTATCGTCCTAAAATTATTGAACCAATAAGGAACCGCCACATCAGGTTGTCTGACGTGCACGAGCTCCTTCATTGGCCCCTGAAATTCATAGAAAAATATTCCTATTATTTTTGCATGTGTAGTCAAAAGCACATACTAAATAATAGTCGTTGGTCCTCTATCTAAAGAACCCACTTGTTCCATCAATCTTTGCAAAATTTTCTCCCCTTCACCTTCAATGTGTAATCTCGAGTTACAACGAGCTGAGAAGTTCGTGGGTAAGTTTGGTTCCAAATAATTTTTTGTTATTATTGATATTATTTTATTTAGTTGGTTAAATAATAAAAAATATTATTTAAATAATTTAAAGGTAATATGAAATAATCTAATTATTAATTACAATTTTTCCCTTATTTATTATTATTTTAGGATAAAAATATCTTATTATTTAAATAAAATAATAATAAAATTATGTATATTTATTGTAGTATACAAATGATATATCATTGTATAATTTTAAATTAAAGATAAAATAATATTAAATTATGAAATAATATATTATCTGCATATATAAATTATGTATAAAAAATGAATATACATAATATTACTCTTCAAATAATAAGTAACCCTTAACCTTTGCAATCTTTCCTCTTTCACAATGTCATTCACCAAGATTTCTATTTCTTGGTTGCATCGCCCTCACTTACATCACTAAAACTCTCTGGTTGGCTTCATGAGACTGTCCCTTTTTTGTTGTCACCACCCTTTTGTTTTCCACCGGATAACCATCACCACTTTGATATTGCCCTCCACCTAATCCCATGACATTGCTTTCTCGATGTTGATCCAAGGTGGGTCAACATAACTTAACCATAAGTGTTAAGACTCTTTATTCAATCCACACATTTTGATTTACTACAATATATCCTATTCCATTTCTCTCAAATCTCCCACCTTTGATTTGTTATAGTTTCCCACTAACATATTTTAGGGTATTTCAAAAAAGTAATATTTTTTTTTATTTTATTATTACCAATCAAATACTATAATTATTTATATATGTTAATTAATTGAACAAACAATGTTCTAATAACGTGAACCGAGTTGGGCCTCGATTCAAAAAAGATGAAAGACTAAAAAGTCTGATACTTAATAATCCTCTAGATAATTTCGTAGGCTAAAATTTCATTTAAGATAATAAAAAATTACTCAATCCAAAAGCATTCTTAGTGTTTAAGAATAATATTTGGACCCACAAGGACTAAAATGCAAAGAATCAAAAGTCTCGTATGCATGGAAATTAAAGAAAATGAATCAAGTAGACTTGACCTAGTCATCCCCCAGACCACAGGTAAAGCACCGAAGCATATACTTACAATGCACCTATATATATAGATTTTTAGAAAAGGCTAGACATTACTGGTCCTTTCTTTGCTCTTTGCTTCTTGAACTCATCTTCTTCAGCGTTAAGTTTTACATCCATATAGAGAACAGCTGTTGAACGAAGAAGGAGGTGGAGATTTCAGCCATGGGAGTTGGAGGAGGAGTTGCAGAGAAGCAATATGTGAAGGCTAAGATTTCAGTGTGGTGGGATATAGAGAATTGTCAGGTCCCAAAAGGGTGTGAGCCTCATGCAATTGCTCAGAATATCAGCTCTGCCGTTGCTAAGTTGAATTACTGTGGACCTTTGTCCATTTCTGCCTATGGTGACACCAATTGGATCCCTCAATCTGTGCAACATGCCCTTTCCAGCACCGGCATCTCCCTCAACCAAGTCCCTCCTGGTACCTCTTTTATCATCATATATAATTACCGTCTTTCAACTTTACTTTTCTTGCTTTTACTGTTACGATTCTTAACTTATGCAGATGGAGTGCAGGTGAGATTAAGATTCTTATAACTCTAGACTCACAAAAAAATTTATTACTTACACTTAATTTTCTGTTTTGATCAGGATGGATTTGGATTAACATTTCTAAATTTGATCTTACCGACTTAGTTTTCCTAGAATTTGCATTTTTTTTTGAGGAATTTTGTTTTTCTGGGTTGAAGATTTTCAGAAAATTCAATGAATATTTATGGGTTGTTTTGTTGAATGAGCAAGGGTTAAAGATGCAAGTGACAAGAAAATTCTAGTGGACATGTTGTTCTGGGCAGTGGACAATCCTGCACCTGCAAATATAATGTTAATTTCTGGAGACAGAGATTTCTCTAATGCTCTCCATCAATTGAGGATGAGAAGATACAACATTCTGCTTTCTGGACAAGTCTTGTGGCTGGAGGCCCTCCATTAACAACTAAACTTGGTAACAAAATTTCTGTCCCTAATGATATGCCTTTTGTTCATGTACAAGTTCCCCAATTAGGAAATCCTAATGAGAAATTTAGTAATAACGCACTAGTTGATATTCTGGAAGATCAGAAACCACTAAATTATCACCACCCTGGTACTAATTATAATCCCAAGAGTTCCCTGATGGGGCCTTGCCCGGATGGATTTGCTCCTTTCAGTGTTGTTCAGAATGGTTGTAGAAATCAATATCCACCACAGCCTTTAGGGCTAAACAATCTCCCTAATCAACCTCCTAGTGCTGTCCAAAAGGGTAGTGGAGTCACCAGATTTGATCCTACTAGCATGAATCCAAAGCCTGCATTATTGAGTCAGTCACAAAATGGACATATACAGCATAGGAAGCTTTCGTTTTCTTCACCAGTGAACTCGATTAACATTCCTAGTAGTGTCATATGGGGGACGTCGGGGTGTCCAAAACCTTCTCATTGTGTCCAAAGCCTCATAGGTTTTGTGTTTCTAACATTGAACTTCTTGAAAATTGAAAAGATAATGCCGACTGAAGGTAATATAATTGATTGCATTCGATATGGGGATCCAAAGCATCGGAGTATTGACATTAAAAAAGCCTTGGAAATTGCGGTTGATCAGCAGATGGTAGTGAAGCAAAAATTTGGAGCTATGAACTTGTATGTTGGTAAGAATGAGAAACTCTGGAAATGTGTGAACCCTATTGCTGGTAATCCTATGCAAATACCGGAAATGACATGGGAAAAAATTAAAAAGTTTCCGGTGTCTCCTGGAGGACAATCTACAATAATGGCTTCTCAATGCAGGTAAATTTCCTTTGTTTGTTTAGTTTAGCCTTACTTAGCTTCTAGGATTTATAATTGGACTGTTTTTTCATTCAGTCTTGTGTGCTTTTGCATTTTTGTTTATAGGTATGAAGCCGGTACTATTTTGAAGAATATGTGCTTGACAGAGCTTACATTAGGTGACATACTCCAGATCTTGAACATGGTAATTACCATAAAGAAATGGATTATTCATAATCAAGCAGGATGGCAGCCGATTATCTTCGCTGTTGCAAAGTGCAGCCATGAATTAGGCACTAAATCTGGTTTATAAAGTTTTGACTAGCTATCCATGGTAAGGGAAAGTGGCCACTTGATAGTTTGAAGGGTATTAAGTGTATATAGATAGATGATTTGTTGCAATAAGGTTACTAAAAAGTCTCCTCATGCCAAGACTCATTCTGTAGATTTACTAGTGATGAAAGTTCTTACACATAATGGATACCATCTAGATTTTCGATTAGAGATGAAGTTTCAATTGAAAATTTGCTTGATGTGTCAAAGAGTATACAATGCCAGGCTCTGAGGTACAAGAAATTGATCATCTGTTGCATCTTCTGGATTCTATCGACACTTGCAAGGATGATCTTGCTGTTTCCAAATTTGGATGGAATATTTCTGCAGAAAAATTTCCTACCTCTCATATAGTTCGTGGTGCCATGAGAACTCTAAATGCAAGGCGTGATTTAAAAGTGGCATCGAAGAAGCAAGAGTTTGGTTAGTTTGCACAGAAGCAGATGACACAAATTACAGAAATTTATGAAAAAAACATCCAAATGCAATTAGATAAACATAGAAAATGTTCTGGTGGAAGCTACTCATTCTCCTATGATCACATCATTTTAAGAAGATATTAAGATGAGCCACGCGAAGGTTGCACAATGCCGTAAAGTTCTTCCTAATAGAATTCCCGGGCATGTGTTGAATCAACAAGTCTTTGTTCTTCTTATTGTCGGGTATTCTCAGAATAACTGGATTTGTAAATTCATCCCTCTGCAGCATCAGTTTAGGTGTTTGCCACTGTATTTGCTATTCTTCTTTGAAAGCTGTATGGTTCTCAGAGCTTTTGAAACCATTAGTCCTTTGGTTATAATCCTTATATTTAAGTCTCCTGTATGCAAACTTTGGTAGAAAAATCAAGTGTTTCTTATTTTTGCCCCCATTTGGATAGTGCTTTCACTTCTGCATTGAAACTTTTCTTTCTGTTAAGTTGCTGCCAGTTTTAAGGTTTTCAAGCTTGGAAAATAGCAAGTTTCATACTGTAAATACCAATATTTTATGGTACTTGCTTGAAAACATTATTGAATTAGTTCAATTATTTAAAATCCAAATAAAATATGTCTGATTTGTATCATATTATTAGGTCGGATTCGAGCTAAATTTGTTTGAGCTTGAAAACAAATTTGGCTCAAACGACCAGAAATGGGCTCGGCTTAAATGCACTCAAGCTTGAATTCGAAAGTTAAATATTTTTGAACTTGAGTTTTAGGGGTGTTCAACTTGCCAAGATTTCGAGTTTGAAAATTTTTTATATGAATCAATTGAAACGACATTGTCTTGATCAATACACATCAAAATGATTTTATTTTTGTCATTTTTTGCTTAAATTGAGCTCGACCCTAAACCCAAACTCGACTTAATTCCTCTTAAGCGAGCTAAGCTCAAACAATTTTGAAACAAGTTAGAGCTCAATTTGATTCAAATTCAACTCTATATATCATCAAGTAAGTGAAAAATTATTTCCGAGGCTACCATTGTTAATGTTGCATTAATTAATATTAACTAGGGGTGGATTACAAACAACTAAAATAAAAACAAAATCACAAACTTGCAGAGGTACTCTCAATTACAACAAACAATACCCTATTTACAAAGACACAGTAAAAAACATAAACCAAATTAAGATTTAACCAAGTTACTAGAATTGTAATATATATGGCCTAAAATTCATCAACAACCTTAATTAAATGAGGAAATCATCATAAAAATCTCCAAATTACCATACTTCATTTTAAAACTAGATGGATTCGTGGATAAAATCTCCAACATGTTAAAGAAACACGAATTTCAAATTTCTAAAACTTAATGAAAAAATCTGATTTCATAATGTTAAAGAAACATATTGTTAGGATCTTTTCTTTCTAAAAATACATAAAATTGTGAAAATGTGTATGCATTAAAATAAATCTACACCAATTGTAAATTATACAAGTTGGTTATGGTCAAAATATGTATATAAACGAGCATTACATGTAGTGGGTGGGAACAATAATGATCATATAGTTCAACTATAAACATAGTCTATATCAATGAGACCAAGTCTGAAAATCTCAAATTCACTATAACTAAATTGATCGATACAACCAAAATTCTCAACAACAAATCATCAAAGCATAAACTAAAATATTAAACCTCAATTAACAAAAAATTACACAGATTTGTAGAAGAACACGAACATCCCACTCATTTATCACATAGACATCCAACTTAAGTGAAAATGGTCAAGCTCCCCTATACATTCAACCAAAGTCCCTTTAATTTGAAAAAGATTGAAATCTCTTCAACCTTTGCTCATCATCTGACATATAAATATGTGATCTATTAAAAGATATTGAAACAAAATTAGTGAAAAACGTTGTATAGAAGGAGCTTGAAGAACATTATAAGATTTGGAAGAATGAAAAATATTTATGTCAATTTAAAATAAAGGAGAAGCTGGCTTATGTATAGTAACTTCATGTCATAAATTGGTGCCACTTGTCTAAATAGATTACAATATACCTGTCTACTTGTGCCAGAAAAATAGGAAGTATAGTGTATTTCAAGTGTAGTGAAAAAAACTAACTTTTTCAAGTGATAGATATTTGTATAAGAATTATGATTACAAAGCGCATGCAATGCACACAAAATAGCCTGTATTCTATAAACATTCATGGTTTGCAGTCAAGAATTTACATCCTAGATCACAGGACTCCAATACGAGAATACGCAGAAACACTTGCAACTCAAATATATATATATATTTTTGATAAGTAAATATATATATATATATATTAAAAACCCGAAAGGGGGCACAAAGACATCCTAAGCTCATCCCACAAGATTGCCAAAAAACACTCCAAGTACAAGACATCACTAGCCCAATGGCTAAAACTCTCACTTAATTGCAAACCAACAACAAACCACTTAAGAACAGAAAGCGTACTTGAGACGACCAACTGAAATTAAAATAACCATGAACCCAGCACATCCAGCCATGGCAGGACGCCAAAGACAGCAAGAAGAACCCAGCCAACAGTATGAAGCGTCAACCGGCACACACCTGATACAGCATGCAGCATCCCAGGAACCAGGAGCAAGGACAGAAATGGACCAATGTGCAACCATTTCACTAAGAAGCAACTTACTGGAACCGCGCAAAAACACTGCTGGAACGCTCCAGGAGAGACAAGTAAAGATGCTGGGAGAGAAAGGATTAAGAAAGCAGCAACCATCAAACGTAGGAAGGTGCCAGCAGAACCGGCAGCCAAGAACTCAAATTCGGCAGCAGTAAGGCAGCAGAAGCCCCAACAAACCCAATGAACCCCGATGCAGGGGAGAAACAGGGGAGAGGGATGCAGGAATCAGCAACTCCACAGAAGGAGAAAGGCAAGAGAACAGGAGAGGATTTCAGCACCAAAGCAGCTGCAGAGAGCCAACCCAAGCCAAAACAGACCAGCAGCAGAACGGTGCCTCCACAGGACCCAAGAACTCACGGGAAGAAGCTAGGCCGATGCAAAGGAGAACCACAGAGAGCCAGAGACCTCTAGGGAATTAGAGAGAAAAGGCTGAAAACACACCAGAAGATGGAAACAGGCAGGAAACATGGATTTGAGACTAGAAACTTCAGAATCAAACGTGGAAGTGAATATACTTTGAGAATTAGCAAGACAGTTTACGCGATAAATATGGCTCCATAGTTGTGACTGAGTCCAGCCGGTTTACAAGCTACATCAACAATGTAATCTGCAACACATTTCAGCGTTCTCTTCTTAACAGACACCTGTGGAAAGATATATCCAAGTCAAAGAAAAGATTGCTACAAAAAGCATATTTCCCACATCAGTGATTAAGGTGCAGAGATAACGAACGGATAGAATATTGGGAACAGAGAAATTATCAAAAGCAACACCTTCGAATATCCACATAAAGTGATACCAATGTGTAACATCATAGGGGAATTCCGCATTGACAAAACACGAGAGATATTGCTTGTCTATGAACATCCCACGTCACATGAATCCTTTTGGGTTGCAAAAACTCTGCTTTTCTAATTCATACAGTAGTCAATTACGGTTGTTAATGAATCTTTAAAATTTAATGATATATAAAGGGTTAAAGGATTTAACCACCACTACAACTGAATGCAACAAAAAAGACCAAACCCGGACCCAGTAAAAAAAATTTGAACACGTGTACATTGTAATTGAATGCATAAGACCACTGCCTAGAATGCATTGCCATTATGAAGAACAACCATATGAGAAAAAGGCTTTAAAAGGAAAAAGGCTTTAACTCAGAGAAATTCTTAACACTATGGCTCAAGCCATGACTGCTCATTTTGGGCTCGATTGAGCTAAGTTGACATTTGAGCTCAAGTCAGCCTGGCTCAAATCAAACTCTTATCATGTAATTGTTATGACGGTTTGAAATTGATGGTAAAATGAAGCTACTAAGCTAGATACCAGAGCAAACTTGACATGAGTCATTGCCATTAGATAAAGGTGTTCAAAACTGGTTAACCAAATCACTTTATGATTTGGAGAAAATCATAAACTGAAATCGAGCTGAAAATATCAATTAATCAAACCGAATTTTCAATTAATCGGTTTTGAATCTTATTTTCATTATTATTTTTTCAATATTTTTAAATAGGTTCAATATTTTATTAATTTTTAATTTAATTTTTTTAAAACCGGCTTCATTTGGTTAACCTTTTATAAAAAATTGATAAACCGGATTTTTGTATTTTTTTTAATTGGTACCTAAACTAGTTTTTCAAATAACCTTTTTTTGTATCGATTTTTTATTTAAAAATCAATTCGATTTAGTTACATAATTTTTTTAAACACCCTTTCCATTAGACCCCTAACTCTACCAAAACTTATATGATTAGCTAATGTCACTATAGTCCATTGAATTATTAATCAATATTATATTTAACCTTCCAATATCTTAAAATATAATACCCAAAATCTATTTAGTCAATTGACTTCTTATGAATTATGTTTAAAAAGACAATGTAAACTCATCTAATACTACACACTTACCATGTGACTTTGCAGTTTGCTACTATGGCAATCTTTCCCATAACCTTGCACAATCTGTAATTATAGAGAACAATGCATTAATGGTAAAAACAAAAATTGTGGAAAATTATATTAGAAGATGAAGAATTATGTCAATAAACACCTCACTACTACTTGAAATCACTTGAAATTACTATAGCTTCTCACTTTAAGGATTTTGATTCAATAGTAAAGACCATACAAGATTGATTATTGTTAATTCAATTAAGGAGAATGGAGAAGTCTAATAAAAAATATATTGTTAAATAAATGAATACGTACCATTTTGTAATTGTTGTATAACTGAATTTCGGTCACTTGAACAATCTTTCCCGTTCAAACTTAGTAACCTTGACATGCTTAAGCCTCCTCTAGAGAAAGTTTTCATTTTAGAGCATCTACACACATCTAAGTCTTTCAAGAATGGGAATTTTAATGTGTAATTCCCAGCGTAGAAGTGTGTGAGACTTTCTATACCATCTAAGGACAAGTAATTCAATTTCTTAAAAACAATTTCATCATTCTCTATATCTCCCTCAGTCGCTAATACTTCTACCATCATTTCACATTCTTGTATTGACAAACTTTCAAGACACACTAGACTTTTGGCTGTTGAGGATGCCATTAAGTTTTGCATTTTATTACAATAGTATACCGTCAAAGTCCTTAGATTTTCAAAAGATTGTGAAGGCAGTAGCAAAGTAGTCAAATTGTGACAATACTTGACATCCAAAGAATGAAGATTTTGAAGAACTGAATTTAGTTGGGAGTCTTGCTTTGAAATGCACTTTAAATTAAAAAGCCCCCACAATTCTAATTGTTTTAGGTTTGTGATTACTCCAATGTCCTCTTCACCTTCTCCAAACGAGAATAGTTCTTCGTATGAACTCACTTTCACTATGAGGTTTTCAAGTCTGACAAATTTCTGAAGGATTTGAATTGGAATATATGTATATTCATCCATAATCAAATTAAGAGTTTCTACTAAGCAAAAGTTCTCCTGAAAGTCTCCTTGCCAAATCGCCATGATATCCCTTCCATTTAAATTCAATGTCCTTATATTGAAGCTAACCTAAAGAAAAAACATGTGTCAATCAATTTAAAATTAATTTTATCTTAAAAACATGCAAAAAAATTTAATTATTTTCAATAGGAACCAAGGAGAAAAAAAATATAATGAATTGATAGTCAATTGTATCCTAGTAAAGGGGCGTGAAAATGTGTAGTGACCACTAGTTAAATAATAATGTTCAGTATATGCACAAACTAATATTTTTTTTATGTGGAATCAAGGTCAACATTTTTAAAACAAATTTATTATAATTAACACCCAAAATATATTATTATTAAAAAATTGTAGAAATCTACTTAAGCTAATTAATTTAATGCATACCTTTTCTTTGTGTGCTTGTTGTATAGTTGAATTCAAGTCATTCCCTTCATTTTCTATCTCCTCTCTCTCATAATTGATTTTGTGTAACGTTGGTGTGCTTAACATTCCTTGACAAAAAGACTTCATATTGTAGCATTCTTCTATAATTAACTCTTCCATAGATGGGAAATTGAGAGAGTAATTCCCAGAGCAAAAGAATGAGAGGCCATATAAATATTTAAGTGACAATTTTTTCAAATTGTTAAAAGCAACTTGTTCACTACTCGACATTGCATCTCCCTCGTTTTCTAATATTTCAATCAACATTTCACAATTTGATATTCTCAATTCTCTTAATTGCACCAAACTTCTAGCCATTGAAGGTGTTGTTAAGTTAACCAACCCATGGCAACCTTCTACCTTAAGAACTTTAAGATTTTGGAAAGAAGGTGTAGATGATAGTAGTGGACTCAACAACTTTTCACATTGAGATACATCTAGAACTTCAAGACTTTGAAGATCCAATTGCCTCTTAATTTCTCTGTAATTACAGCAAATTAGTTTAAGCTCTTTCAAATTGTGAAATCTTTGAAAACGTCCAAGTGGAATATATGCTGACTCATCTATAGAGCTGATATAAAGAGATTTAGATTGCTTTTGCCAAGTAATTTCTGCTGAACCATTCCGTAATTCAAATACCTCCAAATGAGAGTTGATCTACAAATTCATCAAAACCAAATTCAGTTAGTATTTAATATTCTTAAAAGAAAACTTCAATCCAGTTACACTAATTTTGAATTTATCATCCTTTTTAGTATGCATGCAAGTTGCACATTTTTCTAAAAGTAAAAATCAAAATTTATTGTTGATTTCTATAACCTGTTTAGTATGCAGTCAAGTTGCAAATTTTTTTTGAGTAAAAACAAAATTTTATTGTTGATTTCTAAAATTATAATGGATAATATATTTTAAAAAATAGGACTTAAATGACTCTAATTGATATAATCCTAAAGAGAAAATTTTCAAATCAAATAACCATGAATTTTTCTAAACTTCAGTTCCAAAGGAAAGTCAAAGAAGATAAGAATTCTACAATTAAAGTTTTGAATAAAGTGTTAAAACATATCGACAGAAAATATTAATTCTTTTGCAAGAAGATATTCATACCTTATTGTCCAAGGAAATAGCTTTTAGATATAAACTATCAATTTCACTCTCCTCAATGCTGCTTTTGAAGCTCAGACATTTGTCACAATTTCTCACCACCAACTCCTTCAACTTTGGCAATTCTAAAGTATGTATTTCAGGATAGAACGTTGTAAGATTTGGTAGATTCTTAAGCTTCAATATGGTTACATTCGGAAAGACAAAATTGACCACAGCATTTGCTCCTTCTTCTTTTGCAACAATCTCTTCTAAAGCCATACAATCCCTTATCTTTAGTTGTTGGAGTTGGTGGAGAGTTCTGGCAATGGTAGGTGGAAATGCGTATTTTATATTTCCACAATTCCAAAGGATCAAGTGTGTCAAATTTTGATAGAAGGAAATTGGATGTTGGTCGTAGCAAATTTCTATAGAATTATCATTGGAGCAAATTTTGATAGAAGGATCAATTGAGATTTCCTGCATTAATTGTTTCAATTAGAAGTTGATAATTGTTTCAATATAAAGTAATTAAAATTTGCATAAATTCTTTGTCACTTTTTCTAAACTAACTAAACTTGCATAAATAAGTAATTATAGAAAACAAATTAATTGATTGCATACATACCTCGTCTTTATTTTTGCACAATCCACGTACGATTTTATTAAGATCATTCCCCTCATTCCCTATTTCCTTGTAATTGACACTGTGCAACTTTGGAGTGTTTAACATTGCTCGAGAAAAAGTCTTCAAATTAGGACATTCTTCTATAATTAATTCTTCTAGTGATGAAAAATTAAAAGAGTAATTCCCAAAGCAAAAACATTCGAGACTCTCTAACTTTGTAAGTGACAACAACTTCAAATTGTCAAAAACAATTTCGCTACCTGTTGTTGTATCTCCCTCATTCTCTATTATTTCAAGCAGCATTTCACAACTAGATATTATCAATTCTCTTAACTGCATCAAACTTCTAGCTATTGAAGGCGTTGTTAAGGTAAGTAATGCATTTGCACAGAAGACGTCGAGAACTTTAAGATTCTGTAAGGAAGCTGAAGATGGCACTAGACTCATCAGTTTCGTACAATGCCATACACGTAGACCTTCAAGATTTGGAAGATTAGATACACTCTTAATTTCTTTGTATTCACACACATATAGTTCAAGCTTTTTCACACTTTGAAATCTTTGGAGGAGTCCAAGTGGAATATATGCTGAGTTATCGTTCCAGATTGTAAGAGATTTATCTGGACCCTGCCAAGTAATGTCTCTCGCACCATTCGTCAATTCAAAATCCTCCAAATTATGGTTGATCTACATATTCATAAAAAAAAAAAAAAGTTTAATTAAAGACTTATTCGTTATTACATACTTTTTATTTTTTTGGAAAATCTTTATTTTTTCCTGTTTCCTCTTACTTCAGTCGTATATAAGATCAATAATAATGAAAAATCAGTCAACTCATTAAGCTTTCCAATAATAAGACAGACCATGCACCTATTAAATAATAAATATATTTCTAATAAAAAATAAAATTATTTTTTTGGCTTTTACAATTTAGCATTACTTCAACAAAAAAATAAAATAAAAAAATAAAAGAGATGCTATAAATCACATAATGCAATTAAAATGTGCGACTCATATTAGATAGTGTAATGCAATTAAAATGTGTGACTCATATTAGATAGTGTCTATAGACAATTTTTTTCAAAATTGCAATAATATTTTGCTCCTGTCTATTCCCGTAACGAAATTGTCCAAATTCAATTGATCATTCAATTTTTTTTTTTTTTACAGATTTCGGTTCAAGCAAAAATAGACATTAAGAATCACATATTTAAAACAAGAGATTCGTACCTTATTCTCTGATATTGGAAGTGCACCCTTCTTGTTATCATCTTGCAAGCCCAAATATCTTGAAGTCAAATTTTTACAATATTTTATATGCAACCTTTTGAACATCGAGAATTCTGAAGCATGTATTCCTGGATATAAAATTGTAAGTTTTGGTAGATTTATGAGCACCAATTCGGTTACCTGAGGAAAGATAGAATTAACAACAACTTCTGCTCCTTCTTCTTCTTCAACAATTTTCTCTAAAACCTCACAAGCTTTTATCTCTAGGCTTTGAAGTTTTCTGAGGGTTTTGGCTATAGAAAATGGAAACACATATGTCATCTTTCCACATTTTTCCAACTTCAATCGTTTCAAATTTTGAGAGAAAGTTGAAATTTGGCTGTCCCAAATCCTTCCCAAACTAATATTGTACAATACCAACGTTCTAAATTTGGTAAAATTAACCTGCAACCAAAATTAATTGTGGTTTTAATATATATGAACTTATATGAGAAGAAATTTAAAAAGAAATAATTTAATAAAATCAATTTGACAGAAATTGCATTGTACGGAGATTCAAGTGGACTTGGTAGTGAAATTGAATTAAAAATTTAAATCACTAGAAAAAAAAAGAAGAAAATAATAATACAATATCACAACTATATGTGAATAAATGTAAATAAGTATAAAAGAAAACAAGAATATATAATAGAGAAATACAAGAAATCAAACCTTTTCATTAAATAAAGGCGTGATTTCACTGGACTGCAAATCCAAATTTGAATCCTCAACATAGTTCTTATCTTCTGAAACTTCAGCCAACCCTAAGACTTCAACATTCTTGAATATATTAAATTCTTCTAGTAACTTGATAGAATTAATTGTAACTTCCAACATCCTCTCTTCTTCGGCATATTCTGGAAATAAGCTCCTTCTAGGCTCCCAATAATTTCCTATTGATATTTTGTACCTTGTAGGCTCTTTGGCAAATAAGCTTTCATGTAGCACCATGTTACCTCTGACATCCAATTCTACACTCGTGAGATTAGACAAGAGTTTTAATTCCATGAGTACTTCAACCTTCCATTCAATAGGGCATCCCTCTATATGAAATTCTTCCAATTGCAATAATTTTAATATCACATTTGGCACAATAACATGCAACTGTATACAATAGCTTAAATCTAATAACCTCAATTCAGTCAACTGACCTATTTCTATAGGCAACTCCTTAATAACTGAATATTTCAAGCTAAGGACTTTCAGTTTCTTTAACTCCCCGATAATAGCAACATCTTCAATTCTGCTGAAATCTAAACATAGTGTTTGAAGTTTTTTCAAATCACAAATGGATGGCACCAATGACGATTGGTGCAATCCAGCTAAATTTAAAACTTTGAGGTTTGGCATCACTTTGAAGAAGTCATTTGGGAAATTGAAATGAGAGTTTGGCATATAGAAATATTCAAGAGCTAGACAATCCAAATCATCAGGCCAAAGTTGATCAATAATATTACTATAACCAGGGAGGGAGATTCTTGTGGATTTCCTGAGTTTATCTCTATTCTTCCAATGTCGTTCAATGTCATTTTTTGTTGTAAATACATGATGATCAACATATGCTATTATGATAGCAACATCACGGATAACATCATGCATAGCAAAATATTTGCTTGTAACCTCGCCAAGTAACAAATTAGCATCTTTGAGATCACGGACCAATTTATCCAGTCGATCACGTGCATCTTCCATTGTCAAGTTAACTCCTTTAAGTATATCAAGACACACAACATGTATGAACAAGTCTGAAATGGAAGCATTATTTTTCATTAGACTACAAATTAAAAATGTTTTCTTAAGTTCATCATTTCTTAAATACTCGTAACTTAAGGCTATTTTCATGTATTCCTTTTCTAGGAATCCTTCAAACTTGGATGGCAAAGGAGCTTTCAATTCTTTTAAGGCTACTTTCCACTCAGATGGATGAGTCTTGGTTCTTAATGCTTTAGCTATAGCACAAATAACGACAGGCAACCCTTTGCATTGCTTGCATACATCATTTGCTAGAGAATTCAGTTCACTTATTTGAATAACGTCACCTGTAATGAGAGCTAGGATTATACTAATTGCATTTTGTATTTACATGCATTCTTGGGTTTTAAGGAAACTTAAGAAAACATACAAGTGAAAATTCTGTAAGATAAATTACCTGTCATCTTGGCAAATAGGTCCCAAGCTTCTTTTTCTGCTAAAATGCCCATGTTGAAATTACGCATAGAACCCATCTTCTCCAATACATGTAAGTCTCTTGTTGTGAACATTAGTTTACATCCTCCACGATCCGCTTTAGAAGGAATACCGATAGTCTTGAGATCAACATCTTCCCAAATATTGTCTAAAATTAGAAGGATCTTCTTACCGCTCCTCAATCTCTGATATAACTTATTTGCTCTTTCAGTCTCGTTAGCACATTTTACGCCTAACGTGTCTGAAATTTCTGTTTGAACTCTTTTTATATCCAAATTTTGTGTTACCTATAAGACAAGAATAAGATGGCCAGTTTAAGAATAACAAACAGAGAAAAATAATTCTGTTTTATAGCTATTTTATTTTCTTTCATTTGTCTATTAGTAATTTTACTCAAATAATAGCAATCATATAAATAATTATCACTCGGTATAATCATAAGAAAGTTCATACATACCTCAACAAAAACAATGTCCTCAAATAATTTCTTCGCTTCCCCACCAACTTTCTGCACAAGAGTGGTCTTCCCAATACCGCCCATCCCATAAACACCAATCGTGTACACATTCTCATCATTTAATGCATCCCATACATTCTTCATAATGGAGGTTCTTGATTCGAGTACCAAATAATCTTCACTAGTTACAAGCCGGATATCTTCTGGAATAGTAGCAAAGGAAATTCCACCGAATTTCTCTTTTTGCTGGAGGAGTGGATCAATATCATCGCGGATTAATTTGAAAGCTTTCTTGCTTTGTTTGTAGTTGGACCACAATCCGTTAAAACATCGAGGGTTGTTTGCTTTCTTTTGAATCAACTGCTCTGCTTCTGTAATTGTCTTCTCCACATCCTTCAGCCAACCTTTAACACTCGGTGTGATCTCTTCCACATTTCTTTCAGCAACAGTAACCTTATGCTGAACTTCGTTTCTTGTGTTCGTCATCTCCTCAACTTTCTTTTCCAGCTTTTTGAAATTGGTACTGTAGTTGTACAAGTACTTGAATTGACGCCAAATTGGAACAGCCAACCACTTGCCTACTTCAAGGACAGGACTCAACACACCCCCAATACTTCCGGCACAATCAACCATTTTTAAAAAGTTTTTTTTTTTTTTTTTCAAGTTTGAAAAACAGATGAGAAGTACAGCAAATGAAAAAAAATCACAGAACAAGAGTAAACACAATTGTCGAAATTAATAGTAAACGAGAAATAACCGAATGCAAAGATTTTTTTTTTTCTTTTTAAGAAATGAGAAATATTGAAACGGATTTTTTTTTTTTCAAAAATAAAGAGAACCAGAAATAGGCAAAAATATAATTTGAAATAAAGAAAGTAAAAAAGCGAGAGTAGCAGGGCAAGTAAGGTACAAACTGAAGAAATCTGAAGGATATGGGTTCAGAGAGGTTTGTAAGAGAAGGAATTTTTGAGTGGTTTCTGAATGATTGAGAGAAGAAAACCGAAGATGAAGAGAGATTTCCGTGAAAAAGAATCAATTGGTTATGATTTGTTATCAACTCAAAGTTTCACAAAATTTAATTGATTTGACTATGGAAACTTACCACCGTGTGAACACAATATATGTTAAAGAACAAGACCACACTATTTGATAAATTAATACGACAAAAAAGCAAACACATCTCTCAAAGCAGCACCCACATGACAGTGACTGTACTCTTAAAATTAATAGCAGGCAACTTGCATTTACATTATTTCAATGTACAGACCTTCAGGACAATTATTGCAGACACAGAGGACACTAAGAGCCCATGAACACATGGCTCGTACAAGATATTTCACAAGACTAAACTAAAGTTAAGCACACGGCATTGTTGTCCTGACCAAAGGCAAAAGGTGGTACAAAGATTCTTTGACTCTCTTCTTATTTGTAATTTCCTCGATTTTCCCTTTAGGTAATTGCTTGTAACTTTAATGCAATCATTCATCATCCTCGATTTTGCTAATACTTTTACTCAAATTGATTCAAATATTATTATAATTTTTAACATTCTCTTTACAAATTATTACTATTTTAGAATTTTTGACATTGGTTTTATCTTCAAGAAAAAGGCAATTACTTTGGTTACTTTGCAGAGAAGCATATGACACAAATTATATGAAGAAAACATCCAAATGTAACTAGCTAAACATAGAAATTGTTCTGGTGGAAGCTATGCTTGTTCTCCTATGATCTAATCAAACCACAAAGATATCAAGATGACTCATGCGAAAATTGCACAATGTTGTAAAGATCTTCTAAGTAGAATTTTCGAGCATATATTGAATCAACGAGTCTTTATTCATCTTATTTTCAGGTATTCTCAGAATAATTGAATTTGTAAATTTATCCCCCTGCAACATTAGTTTAGCTACCGTTCTTAAAACACCATTCATTTAATTATTATTTTCTTTCATAATAATTTATATATTCTCAGTGTCTCAAACAAAGTCAACTCGATTTGAATTAATGTTTGGTTTGATTTGAACTAAATTTAATATGAAGTTTTAATTCGATAGGTCGATCAGGCATGTGAGAAAAAGGGTTCAAACCAAATTGTTCAAAAATTATGATTTAGTTTAGATTAGGTTGAAGAATAACTTGATTTAATTTGAAATTTTAAAAAATAGTTTAAGAGAAATGAATTTTTTTCTAGCACACGAGAAATAACCAAAAGTGAGATTTTTTGTTTTTTAATGAAGAAATAAGAAATATTGAAACGTAATTTTTTTTTCTAAAGAAAATAAGAACCGGAAATGTTGGGGAAAAAAAAGTTGAAAAATAGAAAAAGTTTCACAAAATTGAATTGATTTGACAATGAAAACTCACCAGAATTTTTTTTTGTATAAATTAGTTTGCATAATTTTTATTTTATATATATATATTTTTGCAATTAACTCTTACTTGAGTGAAATCACCTCTTTCACATTTAGTTGAGGTTATAAATTCAACTTAATTGAGTTTGAACTTATTACACTAAATTGGAGAAAACCCTAGATCTAGTAATTAGCCTCAAAACCACTATTTTAGGTAAGTAAAGAGTTTTGATATTAATATATTATCACTAAATTTCAAATTAATGCGTTCTTGTTTTGGTGTCTTTACTAACCCTCTATCTTACTACTAAAGCTATCCTTTGGAAGTTATTTTTATACATTTTTTTTTTTTGTGAGGAAAAACATTTACTTTAGTTAAACCATTCATTTCATATATAATAAAGAATTACTTTTTTTGATTTAATAAGACTAAAACCGATTATCAAATAAGAGAACAACTTAAAACCAATGATTGACTATCATTGTTACACCAAAATAAGTAAAAAAAATTGATATTATATTTTCAATAAATTATGAATACATTCGCCTCTTGTTTGGCTACACTCATCATCACTACTCAATCTTTCTTGCGCGGCTATTTGCTTTCAATTTCTTTTCTTTGCAATTCCACACACTATTTGATAAATTATCAAAAGTAGGTAGATAATTAATCTGACAAAAATATTTTCCAAGCAGCAACCACATGATAGTGATTATGCTTTTAAAGATAATGGCATGTCAAGCCAACCTGTGTTTACATTTCAAAAAATGACTCTCCAACTACTATGATTTTGATAATAAAGAAATTTTATTTGAGTTTAATCATCATTTTAAAATAGAATTCATCACAACTAAGTAAATGATAACTTAAATTCAGTCATAATTTTATAATTTTAATACAATAATTCATAAAGTTTCATAAAATTCAATTGATTTAACAAGAGAAATTCACTAGCATACTATTTGAAAGGGAAGATGAGAGAGAAGAAAATTGAGACCCACCAATAGAGAGATAAAGGGTGGGTATGAATTTTAGTAATGTCACTTTACTTAATGATGTCAGACCGCTTGGACCTTTTTATTATTGGAGTTTCATCCTCATAATTGATCCTATTTCTTTATAATTTACAACTAAGTTGAAATCTGATATATTAAAATTAAATTATTTAGATATGAAATCAGTTACTATTTTTTTATTTGTTTGGATGAGTTAGTTCAATTATAAAAGAATAATTGGATCCAAAAAATACTTTTTAATTAAAATGAATTGATTCAATTTTAAAGAGGTAATCTAGCTTTAGTAAGTCTTTGATTAAAAAAAATTATACAAATCTCATATAATTTTATAAATGATAAAAATATAAATTTTGTGAATAATTATATCTTATAATATTATGAGTTAATTTATATTTACCTATATAAGTTGGAATTATAAGTTTGGTTTTCAATCAAACAGATTGAATTTTCAATCAATGGAAACTCATCACAGTGTGAACACAATATTTTTAAAAAAAAAAAGAAAGTTATATAATTGATTTATTGATCACTGACCATTGTGTGACAAATCTGGATAAAGCGTGATGATTTGTCATGTGACAGATCTTCCACTACTCCACTTCAAGTGTTTAGCTACCTAGGTGAAAAAGGGTCTTTGGCTTCATCCACTTGAAGTTGTCAACTTCATGGCGAATGAGAGGTCAGCCGGAGAGTGTCAACAAAGAAGGAAGGAGGTGGAATTAAACCTTGAGGGGAAATCGTAACTTTTTGAACTTTTAGGTAGGGGTAAATTATTAGTTTTTTAAACAAAGAGAGAGAAATATAATAAAATTTTAGTTTTTTAATATTATTGATTAAATATCCTTTTTACCCTTATAATTAATAGTGAGTTTTAACAGAAATGAGGTGATAAGTGAATATTTGAGTTTTTAAACTTAACGGGTGAGGGGTAAATATATAAAACCTTGGCCTTTGATAAATTGTTAAAAGTAGGTAGACAATTACAAAAACAAATGCATCTTCCAAGGCAGCACGCACATGACAATGACTGTACTCTTAAAATTAATAGTAAGCCAGGTCAGCCACAATATTTTTAGTGCGAAGATGGGAGAGAAGAAAATTGAAAGATAAAGAGAGAAGAGGCCCACCAACAAAGTAGAGACAAGGAAGTTTGAACAATTCCAGCTACGAGACTTTGACAGACATTGTTTAGGGAGAAATAATGCTTTTTAGGGCAATCACTTTAATCTCCTTATAACTGTTTACTCAAATTGTTTCAAATATTATTATAATTTTTGACATTATATTAACAAATTATTATTATTTTAGTATTATTCCTCTTTCAATCTTTTACAAGTCAATTCCCTTTACCGTTAGTAATTAAACTGGACAAAAACAGATATTATAGGCCGAAAAGTCCTATTTCAAATTTCAAACGCAAGGCCTTGTATTATTTTTACTGTTTGTGAGCACTTCTCCGATAGTGTAATAGCAATTATTTTGTAGAGCTATACTTTTCGAGGCTCTGTTGCGTTTGCTTTCTGCTTCGGCATTTGTGCAATGAGAAGTCTATTTTAAGCCGAAGGACTTATTGTTTTTTTATTTTAAGTTCCCACCCAAAGTTCATTTCCACAATTTATCAGACTAAAGCAAACCTATCTTCTAGGTAGCAGCCGCGTGACAGTGATTGTACTCTTTGAATTAATAGCAAGTCAGAGCAACTTGCATTTACATTTCAACAATGTATTTCAATGTTTGTAGTTAGACTCATAACTTAAAGTGAAAAAAGTAAAACTTTATGCTGAGTTAGATTATGTTTTAAGACAGATCTTATTACAACCAAACAGTATCAGACTAGTTTGTATTTGCATTTCAACATTTGTAGTTGGGCATATAACTTTCTTTTTAACAAAGAAACTTTATTTAAGTTATATATTTTTATAAATTCATCACAATTTAATAAATAAAGCTTCAAATTTAGTGATTAATCTCATATTCAATGTATTTAGTTTGCAATTGAGATTGAATTTATCGCCGGTGAAACTCAAAATAACTCTCTAACCACTGTGATCTTGGTAACAACAAAATTTTATTTGAATTAAATCATTTTTTAAAAATAAAATTCACTATAACTAAATAGACGATACTTTAAATTCAATTATCAATCTTATAATTATTATAATAGATAAATTTTAATTTTAATTTTAAAATATTATAAAAAAATGAATTCTTACTATCTTGTATTTTGAATCCCTTGCATTATCCCCATTCCAGGCAATTGCTCATAATTTTAATGTGAATGATCGATAAAATTCCACAAAATTCAATTGTTTAACAAAGGAAACTCACTATCTTGGGAAAAAAAATTCAAAATTGAGACTCACCAATAGAGAGATAAAGGGAGGATATGTGTTTTAATAGAGTTACTTGACTTGACTTGACAATGTTAGACTGTTTGGACCCTTTCATCAATGGAGTTCCTATTTTTCAATATATTTCGTAGATTCTTTATTATCGTCTTCTTCTCTATTGAGGTCAATATATTTTATTTTCTTTTTCTTTTGATATTACTCTTCTTGAAAAATTTTATATTAGTGTGTTGAATCTCGAGGATTGTTCTCTCTCTTTATATTAAAATCGCTTATATTTATTTTATCGATAAAATTATGTATATTTATTTATATATTTGAAATAATAAACACATATTCAATATCTGTTTAAATGAGTTTAAATAAAAAAATAAAATAATATCTTATTATGTGATAACACACATAAGTGTATGCTTATTTATGTACTTAAAATAAATACATATAGAAATTATACGGCTTTCTTCCTTCTTTATGGCTTTCTTTAGCTCAGGGGCTACAAAGTTTGGTCCTTTATGGGAATTCCTTCTCTGGGTCTTTGCCAAATGAGATTGGCAAGCTTAAGTACCTTCGAACTTTAATAAATTTATCACTTGAAAAACTTGATCGATCTCTCATTCAATAACTTTAATGGTCCAATCCCTTGCAACATGGGAAATTTGTCCAGTAACCAGTTTGCAAGGAGCTGTTGATTTGTCCCATAGTTTATTCAGTGGTTCAACTCCAGCTTGTTTAGAAAATCTTCCTGAGAAAGTTAATATTAATCTATTCTTTCTTATAACAATGTAAGTGGACGAATACCCCCAAAGAAGCCATGTTCTGATGCTTAAATGCAAATTCAGCATCCTCATGATTTGACAAGGGAAACTCACCACTGTGTGAAGGGATAATTGGATTCAAACAATATTTTTTAATTAAAATAAATTAATTCAATTTTAATGAGGTAATCTATCTTAATTAAGTCTTTTATTTAAAAAAAATTTATACAAATCCCATATAATTTTATAAAGGATAAAAAAATAAATTTAGTGAATAATTATATTTTATAATATTATGAGTTAATGAATAGTTATACAAATCCCATATAATTAATCTTCCACTACTCCACTTTGAGTGGTCGGCTATCTGCTAGAAGTCGTTGGCTTTGTAGCAGATGAGAGGTCAGCCAATGAATGTTGTCAGAGAAGGAAGGGGATGAAATTAAATCTTAAGGGGGAATTATAACTTTTTAAACTTTTAGAATAGGGATAAATTGTTAATTTTTAATAAATGAGGAGAAATATAATAAAATTTTATTTTTTTAATATTATTTATTAGCTAACATTTTTACTTTTATAATTAATAATAAATTTTAATAGAAATTAGGTAATACGTAAATATTTGAGTTTTTAAAATTTAACTGATGAAAGTAAATACATCAAACCTTGAGTAAGAATAAGTCTTTTGGCATTTGATAAATGGTTAAAAGTAGGTAGACAGTTACAAAAACAAATGCGTCTTCTAAGGCAGCAGGCACATGACATGACAATGACTGTACTGTTAAAATTAATAGTAAGTCAGGCCAGCCACAATATTTTTAGTGGTATGAAGGCGAAGAGGGGAGGGAGGAAAATTGAAAGATAAAGAGAGTAGAGGCCCACCAGTAGAGTAGAGACAAGGAAGTTTGAACAATTCCAGCTACGAGACTTTGACGAGACGTTGTTTAAAGAGAAATAACTTTTAGTCTTTCTAGTTTCAGTTATTACTTCTTACTCAAATTGTTTCAAATATTATTATAATTTCTAACATTCTTTTTACAAATTATTATTATTTCAGTTTTATTACTCTTTCAATCTTTTACAAGTAATTTCCCTTGGCTGCTAGTAATTAAACTGGACAAAAATGGATATTATAGGCGGAAAAGTCCTATTTCAAATTTCAAACTCAAGGCCTTGTATTATTTTTGCTGTTTGTGAGCACTTCTCTGAAAGTGTAATAGCCAAGGTTTTAAAAACCGGACCGAACCGGCTGGTCGAACCGTGAACCGGTACTGTAGCCGGGTCCTGCTGAAGGCAAAACCGTTTTAGTATTAAAATCGAGTTGGACCGCGGTTGAACCGCCGGTTCTCTCCTAAACCGTGGTCCAACCGGTCTATGCAGAAACCGGTTCAAGGCTGCATATGAGGCACTGTTCTTCTTTTTTCCTCTTCCTTGCAGTGCACGCAGACGTAGACGCAGTCCTCAGTTGCTGCACCCGACGACTTTCTCTGACGAATTTCCTGTTCCTTACCGATGACTGTTTAAATACGGCTGCCGATGACGACGTTGCCGCCGAGGGGTGTTGGTTTGCAAGCTCACAAGGCAGCAGTTTCATGGCTATTTTTACAAGTTTCACAGTGACTTCTCAGCCTCAGACGGTGGCTGACGACGGCGAGTTTCCGTTGCTGTTGTGACCAACGACTTCTCAGGCAACGACGGGAAGCTGGTGTTTTGTAAGGCCTTGTAAACTCTTTGGTGGATAAATTGCTTAAGGCTGTAAAACTTTTGAAAGTTTTAAATTAAACTCTATAATTTTGATGGCTGTAAACTCAGTAATTTTGATGAATAAAATTATTAACTTATAAGTACACAATTTTCATCCGCCTGCAATTTATACTCGTAATATAAAAGTGTAATTAAAAATCTGGTGACTATGCCAAAATTATGTTGATTGGTGTTTTGTAATTTTATTATGCATCTGTATTGAATGTCTGGATTGAATGTCTGCATTGAATGTATTTTATTCGTAATATGGTTAGTTTTTAAGAATTTGAAAGTTGAATATCAGTCTTCTGTGATATATATATTTTGTTAATTGTGAAAACTGAAAAGTATGCACAATATAAAATTTATTCTGTAAAGCATATGTAATTACTAATTAAACATAATTTTTTTAGGTTTTTACATTAAACCGGTCCAAACGGTCCAATCGGCCGGTTCATACGGTTCAAGCGGTCCGACCGAAATCAGTACTTAAAACGGTTTTTATTTCGGTCCGGTTTTGAAAACCTTGGTAATAGCAATTATTTTTACGAGTTACTTGAGTCTGAATAGGCCACACTTTTTTAGGCTAAGTTGTATTTGCTTTCTGCTTCGGCATTTGTGCAATGAGAAGTCTTTTTTAGGCCGAAGGACCCTTTTTTTTTTTTTTAAAGTAAATTCCCACCCAAAGTTCATTTTCACACACTATTTGCTAAATAGTAGGTAGACAATGACAAAAACAAACTTATTTTCTAGGCAAAAATTAATAGCAAGTCAGGCAGCTTGCATTTATATTTTCAATTATTTACTATTATATCATAATTATATAAGATAAAAATTTTAATTTTTTATTATTTAAATATCTAATATATTTTGATGATTTTTTATAATGATTAAATCTTAATTATATATTATATTACATTAAGTTTAATAGTCAGTTAAATATTTTATATTTGAATTATTAATCAAAAAATTTATTAAATGTATTAAAATTATTATTAATATTATCATATTTTTAAAAATGTATTATTAATAATGTATCATATTAAACTTGTATATATATATTTTATATCTTTTTTGCATCCAAAATTTTTAACATTTTTTTATAAATATATTTTTTATTATTTATCATAACATATTTATATAATTTTTGTATCATTTTTTTTCATATTTACTAACTAAGATATTTGAGAGGGAAGATCAAAGAGAAGAAAATTGAGACCCACTAATAAAGACATAAAGGGAGGGTATGAATTTTAGTCAAGCTGGTTGGACCTTTTCATTAATAAGGTTTCATCCTCATAATGCAATTATTCATGATCTTCTCAAAGTTCCATATAATTCAATCCATTTGATAATGGAAAATTGAAGTGTACGTTAAGAGAGAAATAATACATTTTTGCCCTTCTAGTTTCTGCTCTTACTTTTTACTCAAATTGTTTCAAATATTATTATAATTTTTAACATTCTCTTTACAATTTATTTTTATTTTAGAAATTTTGACATTGGTTGTATCTTCAAGAAAAAAGGCAATAACTTTGGCTATTTTTTAGAGAAGCATATGACACAAATTATAGAATTATATGAAGAAAACATCCAAATGTAATTAGCTAAACATAGAAAATGTTCCCGTGGAAGCTATGCTTGTTCTCCTATGATCAAATCAAACCATGAAGATATCAAGATGAGTCATGCGAAGATTGCACAATATTGTAAAGATCTTCCCAATAGAATTCTTGAGCATATGTTGAATTGACAAGTCTTCATTCATCTTATTTTCAGGTATTCTCAGAATAATCAGATTTGTAAATTTATCCCTCTGCAACATTAATTTAGCTGCTATTCTTAAAACACCATTCTTTTTATTATTATTTTTTTCGTAATAATTTATATACTTTTAGTGTCTCAAACAAAGTCAACTTGATTTGAATTAGTATTTGGTTTGATTAGAACTGAATTTAATTTGAAGTTCTAATTTGATAGGTCGATTAGAAATTGTTCAAAAATTGTGATTTAGTTTATATTGGGTTGAAGAATAGTTCGGTTTAATTTGAAATTAAAAAAAGTAGTTTAAGAGAAATGAATTTTTTTCTGGTACATGAGAAATAACTGAAAGTGAGACTTTTTTTTTTTTAAATGAAGAAATAAGAAATATTGAAATATAATTTTTTTTCCCAAAGAAAATGAGAACCAGAAATGTTGGGGGAAAAAAGTTGAAATAAAAAAAGTGAAAAAGAGAGAGTTCCATGAATTTCAATTGATTTGACAACGGAAACTCCCTAGAATATTTATTAAAAAAAAGGGGATGTAGAAATAGAATATTATTGACTTATTGACCTCAGAATAAAGTGAGTAGATTATTTAAACAAACTCATTTTTCGAGCAACAGTGAATGTCTCTTCAAATAATTGAAATCGGATAATATTTTAAAGTCTATTGCTATGTAATATAGAGATGGAGCTGATGAAGAAAGTGCAGAATGAAAGGAAATAATGTAGAAACTGAGATATCTCAACCACCATTTCAATGTTTTTATCTCCCTTGCTTTTTCTAGATTCATACCTGATAAATTTGTTTGCATAATTTTTATTTATTTATTTATTTTTTGCAATTAACTCTTACACATTTAATTGAGAGTTATAAATTCCGCTTAATTGAGTCTAAACCAATTATACTAAGTTAGAGAAAACCGTAGAAAACCAATTACACATAGTGTATGTATTCAATAAACTATGAATACATACACCTTTTGTTTGGATACACTCATCATTACCACTCTGTCTCCCTTGGGCAGCTATTTGCTTCCAATTTCTTTTCTTTGCAATTCCATACACTATTTGATAAATTGTCAAAAAAGGAGGTAGACAATTAATCCGACAAAAACAAATGTATTTTCCAAGTAGCAGCCACATGACAATGACTCTCTAACCACTATCTTAAAAATAATGGCATGTCAGGCCAGCCTGTGTTTATTTCAAAATGACTCTCTAGCCACTATGATTTTGACAATAAAAAAATTTTATTTGAATTTAATCATCATCTTAAAATAGAATTCATCACAACTAAGCAAATGGTAGTTTAAATTCAGTCATCAATTTTATAATTATTATAATAAATAAATTAAAATTTTAATCTTAAAATATTATCAAAAAAATTTAAAATTCTTATTTCATAAAGTTCCACAAAATTCAATTGATTTAACAAGAGAAACTCACTACCATGCACTGAGAATATTTTTAGTAGTCTTTGAAAGGTAAGCTGAGAGAGAAGAAAATTGAGACCACTGATAGAGAGATATGGGTAGATATGAATTTTAGTAGGGTCACTTTACTTGGCAATATCAAACTCCTTGGACCCTTTCATTATTGGAGTTTTATTTTTATAATTGATTCCATTTCTTTATAATTTATAGTTGGGTTGAAATTTGATATATTAAAATTAAATTATTTAGATATGAAATCAGTTACTATTTTTTAATTTCTTTGGATGAGTCTGCTCAATTATAAAAAAATAATTGGATTCAAATAATACATTTTAATTAAAATAAATTGATTCAATTTTAAAGAAATAATCTAGCTTAAGTAAGTCTTTGATTAAAAAAATTATACAAACCTCATATAATTTTATAACAGATTTGTTAAAGAACAAGACCACACTATTTGATAAATTAATCCCATAAAAGCAAACGCGTCTTCCAAGGCAGCATCCACCTGACTGTGACTGTCCTCTTTAAATTAATAGCAGGTTTGGCCCAGCTTGTATTTACATTCCAACAATCGTATTTCAATGGACAGACCTTCAGGACAATTATTATTTTAGACATAGAGGACACCAAGTGCCCGTGAACACATGGCGCGTACAGGATTTTTCACAAAAGTAAAGTAAAGTAAAGTTAAGTACGTAGCATCGTTGTCCTGACCAAAAGTGAAAGGTGGTACAAACATTCTTTGTACAGAGTTGTGGTCCTGGGTCACCAGTTGTCATTAAAGTGAATGGGTGATGATGAAGCATTAGATGCTCCATCATGTGAACCATGTGTTTCGTAATGGTGATCTAGTCAAGTCTAATAATTGGTTTTATAAATATTTAATCAGATTAATTAAAATTTTAATTTTAAAATTTGACTCTCCTCTGTTTTTGTAATTTCCTCGTTTCCCCTTTAGGCAATTGCTCGTAACTTGAATGCAATCATTCATCATCTTCTCAAAACAATAGAAATTCACTACCGTGTAAACACAATATTTTTAGTGGTATTTGAAGGGAAAGACACGAGAGAAGAAAATTTAATATTATTATAATTTTTAACATTATTGTTACCATAGTATTATTCCTCTCTCAATTTTTTACAAGTAATTTCCCTATACTGCTTCTAATTAAACTGGACAAAAAGTCCTACTTCAAATTTCAAGCTCAAGGCCTTGTATTATTTTTGCCGTTTGTGAGTACTTCTCTCTCTGGTAGTGTAATAGCAATTATTTTTTCAAGTTACTTGAGTCTGAATATGGTGCATGTGCTTTCTGCTTCGGCATTTGTGCAATAAGAAGTCTATTTTAGGCCGAAGGACTTATTCCCAGCCAAAGTTTTTTGTTTTTTTCTTAAAGTAAATTCCCACCCAAAGTTTGTTTCCACACGCGATTTGATAAAGTGTTAAAAGTGGGTAGACAATTAATCGGACAAAAGCAAGCGCATCTTCTAGGCAACAGCCATATGACAGTGGCTGTACTCTTAAAATAATAGCAAGCCAGGCCAGCTTGCATTTACATTTCAACCATTTATTTCAATGTTTTTAGTGGGGCTCATAACTTAAAAAAAAAAAAAAACTTTTATATTGACTTAGATTATATTTTAGGACAGATCTTATTACAATTGCTAATAATTTTGATGTGAATCATCCTAAAACGTTCATCTCTAATGAAAACAATGGTCTTCGACAAGAGAGGTGCCCAAAAAGGGGGAGGAGAGAGTGAAACTGGTCAATAAAATTGATGTGGAAACAGTTGCAGCAAAGGAATGATATTAAAAATAAGTTAACAACCAACAGTGAACTCCATCAATTAGGCATACCAAGTCCAATGAAAGAGTTATCTCATATCTTACTCTAGTGGTTGTTGAATCCCATGCCATGAGGAGCATCGATTTAACTTCTGAAACATCTCCATTTAGTGGATCATCATCCTAAATAAAAATGAGAATAATATAGGTACACAAAAGTATGAAATAATAGTTATCCTTTTTCCGAATGCTTTTCAAGGATACAGTGATTTTGTACGACAAATATTTGTAACAACCCTTGGTATATAACCCGAGGATTATATGGTCTGTTCTTCCTAACTACTTTCTTGTTAAGAGAAATTTATTGGTTTTATTCTATCTTTGATAAGTTTAGTTTTTAGGTTGTATATCATACAATTTGGAGTGTCTTAATACTATCAGTTTTAATAATCTTGATTCTATAATTGATTCAATTAGAGGTTTTCTTTGTCTTTCATATAGGGTTTTAATTTGAGACTTGAATTAAGTAAATATCTTGTCATACTTTATTTCTTGTTGTTATGCTTTATTATCTATAATCTTGCATATTTCTTGTTATTAATATTCGATTAATTGATCCTTAAACAAGATAAACACCCGGCAACATGAATCATTTTTCTTTTAATTTATTTTTCAAGTCTGAAAAAAGAGAAATTAATAAATAAGATAAATGAACCTTAATTCTAGTAAACCAGATAAGATATAACCAAAAGTATATGCGTTTTTCTTCTTTCTTGAAGATACCAGAAATATTTAAAAGGATTTTGTTTTTACAAAGAAAAGAAGAACCGGAAATAGAGAATAAATAAATAAAATAAAGGTAACAAGGCAACTAAGGCAACTAATTCGACAAAAACAAACACATCTTCCAAGGCAGCATCCACATGACTGTAACTGTACTCTTAAAATTAATAGCAGGCCAGGCCAGCTTGCATTTACATTTCAACAATCGTATTTCAATGTACAGACATTCAGAATGATTATTGCAGACATAGAGGACAATAAGACCCCATGAACACATGGCTTGCACAAGATATTTCACAAAAGAAAAGTTAAGCACATAGCATCGTTGTCTGACCAAAAGTAAAAGGTAGTCACCACTTGTCATTAAAGTGAATGGGTGATGATGAAGCATTAGATGCTCCATCATGTGAACCATGAGTTTTTAAATGGTTTTACATAGTATTATTAGAACCGGATAAAATTAGTTGGTTCGATTGGTTCATCTATAAATTTGCTCTTAGTTTGATTCGATTCATCTAAAAATATATATATATATATCAAAATGGTAATAGATACTATTAAAAGATTATGATTGATTATTTTATTAAAAGTTAAAAAATTATCATAAAAAATAAACAAATATTAATTAAAAAGAGAAGACTTATTAAAAATAAACAAACATTAATTAGAGAGCAGAGTTGAATTAAATTGATTTTGGTATGTTGAAATAAATCAATTATTTATATAAGTATTTTTAATAAGAGAAAGCTAGATGAGTGATATTAGATCATTATATTTAAATACATATTTTTTATATTTAAAAAATATAATAATATTTAAAAAACAAATTATAATTTAAAAAAACTAATATTACAAACATCTAAACAAAATTAATTAAAATTTTAATGTTAAAATCTCATAAAAAATATGTGATTCCCTTCTTATTTGTAATTTCCTCGATTTCCCCTTTAAACAAACAATTGCTCGTAACTTTAATGCAATCATTCATCATCTTTTCAAAGTTCCACGCAATTCACTTTATTTGACAATGGAAACTCACCAGAATATTTATCAAAGAAAAAGAGGATGGTAGAGTTAGAATATTATTGACTTATTGACCTCAGAATAAAATAGGTAGATTATTTAAACAAACTCATTTTTCAAGCAGCAGTGAATGTCTCTTTAAATAATTGAAATCGGATAATATTTTAAAGTCTATTGCCATGTAATAGACTTTAAAAGATGGAGTTGATGAAGGAAGTGCAAAATGAAAGGAAGTGCAGAATGAAAGGAAATAATGTAGAAACTGAAATATCTCAACAACCATTTCAATGTTTTTATCTTCCCTACTTTTTCTAGATTCATACCTGATAAATTGTTTGCATAATTTTTATTATTATTATTTTTACAATTAACTCGTATTTGAGTTAAATTATCTATTTCACATTTAGTTGAGAGTTATGAATTCAGTTTAATTGAGTCTAAACTAATTATACTAAGTTAGAGAAAACCCTAGATCTAGTAATTAATCTCAAAACCATTATTTTAAATAAAGAGCTTAATATGAATATATTATTATTGAATTTCAAGCTCATGCTTTTTTGTTTCGGCGTCTTTACTAACCCTCTATCTTGCTGCTAAAGTTATCCTTTGGAGGTCATTTTTATACTTCTTTTTTTTTTTTAGGAGAAACATTTACTTTAGTTAAACCATTCATTTTGTATATAACATATAATTACTTTTTTCATTTAATAAGACTAAAACTGATTATCAAATAAGAGAAAAACTTAAATCCAATGATTGACTACCATTGTTACACCAAAATAAGTAAAAAATTTGATATTATATTTTCAATAAATTATGAATACATACGCCTCTTGTTCGGATACACTCATCATTACCACTCAATATTTCTTGGGCGGCTATTTGCTTCCAAATTCTTCTCTTTGTAATTCCACACGCTATTTAGTAAAATTTTCAAAAATAGGTAGACAATTAATTTAACAAAAATAAAGGTACTTTCCAAGCAACAACCACATGACAATGACTATGCTCTTAAAGATAATGGCATGCCAGACCAGCTTGTGTTTACATTTTGAAATGACTCTCTAATCATTATGATTTTGACAATAAAGAAATTTTATTTGAATTTAATCACTATTTTAAAATAGAATTCATCACGACTAAGCACATGATAACTTAAATTCAGTCAACAATTTTATAATTATTATAATAAATAAATTAAAAATTTAATCTTAAAATATTATCAAAAAAATTTTGAATTCTTCCTTTCTTGTACTTTAAATTCCTTGCATTATCCCATTCGAGGCAATTGCTCATAATTTTAATGCAATAATTCATAAAGTTCCACAAAATTCAATTGATTTAATTAGGACTGGATTCAAAGTAAGCTTGTTCGGGCTCGAAACGAGCTTTGCTGGAATGAACCCGAGCTTGAGCTTGCCTTGAACGAGCCCGAACATAAACGTGAGCCTAAATTTTAAGCAAAAACGAACACGAGCCTGAATCCGAACACCAATTAAACGAGCTGAGCTTGGCTCGCTAGCTGTTCACTCAAATGAAAAAATATTTAACTGAAAACGAGCCAAAAACGAGCTGGGCCTTGTTCGGGCTCAGCTCGGCTCGTATCCAGCCCTAGATTTAACAGGGAAACTCACTACTGCACACATAGAATATTTTTAATGGTATTTGAAAGGGAAGATGAAAGAGAAGAAAATTGAGACCCACCAATAGAGAGATAAAGGGCAAGTATGAATTTTAGTAGTGTCACTTTACTTGACAATGTCAGACTGCTTGGACCCTTTCATCAATGGAGTGTCATCCTCATAATTGATCCCATTTCTTTATAATTTATAGTTGGGTTGAAATCTGATATATTAAAATTAAATTAATCAGATATGGAATCGGTTACTATTTTTTTTTTTGTTTGGATGAGTTAGTTCAATTATAAAAGAATAATTGGATTCAAATAATACTTGTTAATTAAAATAAATTGATTCAATTTTAAAGAGGTAATCTAGCTTTAGTAAGTCTTTGATTAAAAAAAATTATACAAATCACATATAATTTTATAAACGATAAAAATATAAATTTCGTGAATAATTATATTTTATAATATTATGATTTAATGAATATTTACCTATATAAATTGGGATTTTAATTTTGGCTTTCAATCAATGGAAACTCAGCACGGTGTGAACACAATATTTGTTAAATAAAAATAGAATTATATAACTGATTTATTGATCATTGACCATCGCGTGACGGATCTGGGTGAAGTGTGATGATTCGTCGTACAACGGATCTTCAACTACTCCACTTTGAGTGGTTGCTTCATGGGTGAAAAAGGGTCTTTGGCTTCGTAAGCTTGAAGTTGTCGACTTTGTGGCAGATAAGAGGTTAGCCAGAGAACATTGTCGGAGAAGAAAAGAGATGGAATTAAACCCAAAGGGGGAAACCATAACTTTTCAAACTTTTGAGTATAGCTAAATTATTAGTTTTTTTAACAAAAAGGGAGAAATATAATAAAATTTTAATTTTTTAATATTATTGATTAAATAACTTTTTTACTCTTATAATTAATAGTAAGTTTTAATAGAAACTAAGTGATTAGTGGATATTTGAGTTTTTAAAATTTATCGAGTAAGAGGGATAATAAATAAATCAAACCTTGGGTGGGAAAAAGTCTTTTGGCCTTTGATAAATTGTTAAAAGTAGGTGGACAATTATAAAAACAAATGCATCTTCCAAGGCAGCAGGCACAATATTTTTAGTGGTATCTGAAGGCGAAGATGGGAGGGAAGAAAATTGAAAGATAAAGAGAGTAGAGGCCCACCAACAGGGTAGAGACAAGGATGTTTAAACAATTCCACCTACGAAACTTTGACAGGACATTGTTTAGAGAGAAATGATGCTTTTTAGGGTATTTGAAAGGAAAGATAAAAGAGAAGAAAATTGAGACCCACCAATAGAGAGATAAAGAGAGGGTATGCGTTTTAGTAGAGTCATTTTATTTGACAAAATCAGATTGCTTAGGCTATTTCTTTAATGGAGTTCCCTTTCTTAATAGATACACACCTTTCTTGTTGTCTTCTTTCTTGACTTTTGGGTCAATATATTTTATTTTCTCTTTCTTCTCATTTTACCATTTTTAAGAAATTTTATTTGAGCTTGTTGAATCTCGAGGATTATTCTCACTTTTTAAAAAATATCCTTTAGTTACAGTGATATCAAGCTTTTGCTTTTTGTTTTTGTAAGTTATCATATAAAGTAGTTAATTCATTTTAATATAATTGACTGAATGCATTATTGATTAAATAGATTTTATAAAAAATTTTACATCTAATTGAGAGTTATAAATTCGACTTAACTGAGTTTGAATTGAATTTGAACTGATCACATTAAATTAGAGAAAATCTTAAGTTTAATAATTAACCTCAAAACTACTATTCTAGGTAAGTCAAAAATTTGATATTAATATATCATCACTTATTTCAAACCCAGGCTTTCTTGCTTGAGTGTCCCTCCCTTGCCCCTAAAGCTATCTTTTAGCATTATTATTTTTTTCTTTTGTGGGGAGAAACTTTTACTTTAGTTAAATCATTCATTTTGCATATAATAAAGAATTACTTTTTTCATTTAATCAAACTTGAATCGATCACATCAAGTAAGAAAGAAACTTGGGTCCAATGATTGTCCCCATTCGTATGCACCAAAAAAGTAAAAAATTTGATTACATACCATCACCTTGACAATCATCATTGGGCGGCAAAAATTAAAATCATTCATTTTGCATATACTAAAGAATTGATTCATTTTGCACCAAAAATTAAAAAATTTAGTTAAATCATTCATTTTGCATATAATAAAGAATTTATTCACAGTGGTTAATGACTGAAATGGATGCACAAGATGAATCCAATAAAAAAGGTTGCGGTGGTGTCTAGCAAAAATTGAATTTTTTTATAATTTTATTTTTGTAATTTTCTCTTTAGGTCAATTATAACGGCCAAATGCCCCCACCACTGATTCGTTGCCAGTTGATTTTTTCACTAAATCCTTGAATTTTTTAGTATACTGTAATTACGATTATACCCTTTACAGAATATAGTTAACTGGAAAATTTTGGATGGAAAATGGTAATTTGATATTTTTTACTTAAAGATAGTGGTTATCCTTATCCCAATTTCAACCGGTGGAAAATAGTGGTTATCCTTATCCCAATTTCAACATTAATTAAAAGCATTATGAAGAAAACAAATCTTTTTGAATTTAGACGGAAATGCGATTTGACAGACTTAGGCTTGCCTTGACCTCTACAATCTAATACGCAGATTGAGATTGTATCTTTTTCAAGGAAGTTTCAGAAAAATTTGGGCCAAATTTCATATGGATTTGTGATCATATTATTGTTCAGAGTTGAATATAATCGTTTCTGGAACCTCTATTAGCCTATTTCTTTCATATCCTCTTAACTTATGACCCTAAGGTTTGTATGGTGTCTACTCTTGAAAAGGCAGTTAGTTAATCTTAACATTTTTTTTGGGTTAAGTAATTAATTAAAAATGTTTCACAAACATGAAAAAAACTTAAACTAAAGATTTTTTTCTAAAAATTTTAATACTATACTAATTTTGTTAACTCATTTTTTTATTGAATTTTCTTTGCAAATGTCAATCTTAACATCATTCCTAATTTCCTACTGGGAAAAGGCATAATATTAGCATAAAATGAACATAAATTGAAAGAATATTACATATAAACAAAATGGAATTACATTTTACATAACCTTTGACCTAATTATGTTGTCATGTTGTGACAACATCCTCTAGCTTGCTTATTCGGGTTTTAAAGTGTGCTTGAAATTTTCTAATCAAACTACAAAAAAGTTTGCTTAACTTGCCAACATTTGTTGAACACGATCCAAAATGTTTTCCGCATCAAATATGACAACATTTAGTTCATTGGGTTTGGCTATTTCTAATACAAGGGATGATCTTGCTACATGAATCTATTTAGAAGCAAGGGTAGATCGTTGAATTCATCTCTTTGTCATGGTCAGCATCATTAAACACTAGAGAGCTGACACATCAAGTGTTTGTTCAAGTGCCTTCAAGAATTCCAGTTGACAAACATACCAATTTGCCTTCCTTTCATAAGCATTCGTAACTAGTATGACATTTACTTTGGCCTGGTAATGGATGTTAATGAGAAGTTAAACTTTTACACTTGAAATGTTGTTAAGTTACATACATGCATTCCAATCAATATCCAGTTTGCATCTTCCCACTTAGAGGTGTTTCTATACCTTTATTTTACCATCTAAGGGAATTTTGATGTTTTCTTGAGCTCCACCAAACTCCTTAAATTATCCAAGGTCTTGTGTATCTTGATCTACAAAACCATAGTCAAGGTCCTGAATTTGACAATATAGGACAAATACAATAATATATACAATCCAAAAACCTAAAATGTTAGTGAAAGACTCATTATATTATACATAGTAATTGGAGGGAAAGAGGTTGTCTTCTTATTTAATACGATGATTGAGATTACATCTTCTTCAATGAAGTTTCAAAGAAATTTGGTTCATGAAGCAAGGCCCATTGCAAATGTTGTCATCTATAATCTTCTTCAATGAAGTTTTAAAGAAATTTGGTTCATAAAGCAAGGGCCATGTTCAAATGTTGTCATCTATAATCTGAAACATGAGTGACCTTCTACTTATGAACTCAATTTTCTAATTTCTTCTTGTAAATCAATGCATTCCAATATTCTATACTAATGTATTACATGTAAAATATGTTTTCCAGTCCACCACAGGGCAAGTAAGGTACAAACTGAAGAAATCAAAGGATATGGGTTCAAAGAGGTTTGTGAGAGAAGGAATTTCTGAGTGGTTTCTAAATGATTGAGAGAAGAAAATTGAAGATGGAGAGAGATTTCATTGAAGAAGAATCAATTGGTCATGATTCATTATCAACTCAAAGTTTCACAAAATTCAATAAATTCAATTGATTTGACAATAGAAACTTACCATTGTGTGAACATAGGACCACACTATTTGATAAATTTATTAAAACACCATTCTTTTAATTATTATTTTCTTTCATAATAATTTATATATTCTTAATACCTCAAACAGAGTCAACTCGATTTGAATTAATTTTTGGTTTAATTCGAATTGAATTGAATTTGAATTTTTAATTTGATAGGTCGATCAGAGATGTGAGAAAAAGGGTTCAAACAAAAAAGCAAACTTCTCATTTTCAAAGTTAATTCAATAGGTCATAGATGTGTAAATAAGATTTTCAAAGTTAATAGGGAGAAACTTGAAAAAACAACATACTTTGGGGGGGGGGGGGGGGGGGGGGGAATAAGTCCTTTGGCCATTAGAATATTATTGACTTATTGACCTCAAAATAAAGTAAGTACATTATTTAAACAAACTCATTTTCCGAGCAACAGTGAATGCCTCTTCAAACAATTCATTTGTATCTTCCCTGCTTTTTCTAGATTCATATTTGATAAATTCATTTGTATACAATTACTTTTTTTGTGAGGGAAAACATTTACTGTAATTAAACCATTCATTTTGCATATGACAAAGAATTTTTTTTTATTTAATCATATTAGAACTGATTATCAAATAAGAGAAATACTTAAATCCAATGATGGACTGCTATTGTTACACCAAAAAAGGTAAAAAAATTGATATTATATTTTCAATAAATTATGAATTCATACACCACTTGTTTGGATAGACTCATCATTACTACTTAATCTTTCTTGGATGGCTATTTGCTTCAAATTTCTTTTCTTTGCAATTCCACACACTATTTGATAAATTGTCAAAAGCAGGTAGACAATTAATCCAATAAAACAAATGTATTTTCCAAGCAACAGCCACATGATAGTGACTATGCTCTTAAAGATAATAGCACGCCAAGCCAGCCTGCATTTATATTTCAACAACCATATTATAATATATCTAGTTTGTAATTGAAATTGAATTTATCACAAATGAAACTTGAAATGACAAAGACCCACAAATAGAGAGATAAAGGGAGGGTATGAATTTTAGTAGGGTCACTTTACTTGACAATGTCTGACTGCTTGAACTCTTTCATTAATGGAATTCGATCCTCATAATTAATCTCCTTTTTTAAAGATTATACTTGAGTTAAAATCAAATTATTTATTTATTGGTTGGTTGTCAAAGTTTGAAGTGCTTAAATTGGTTAATTCAATTTTTAAAAAAAAAATTGATTCAAATAAAATTTTTTAATTAAAAAAAGTCAATATAACCTCAAAGGTGCAATGCAAGTTAAATCATCTAAAAAATTATTTAATCAATAAAAATACAAATTTACTGTTAATAACCTGTAAGTAAATAATTATATTTTATAATATTATGGGTTAATAAATATTTATCTATGTAAATTGTTATTTATTATAGATACAAAAGATTTAAACTTTATTTTACACTGAGCCGAACAAGAATTGGCTCAGATCTGGTCCAATAGCCCTAATATTATGTAAAAATCATAATAGTCGAATTACATATTGTATCGTATATTTAAAACTTAATTATCTATATTGTATATTATATTGTATTGTAGAATACACCTTTTAACAAATAAAATAACAAAATATTAATAAAATAACGAGATTTAAATTTATATGTTATCTTTTTAACAAATATCACTAACACCTCTAAAATTTTAAAATTTTTCATATTCACCCTTATAACACATCATTTTCTCTAAAAATGTGCATCAATTCGAATGAATAATACATATTGTGTCATAGGATATGTATTGTATTATATTATATATTCATCATATCGTATTAATTTGATACATCTTAAGATATAAATAATTTTTTACTTGTATTATATTATATTATATTGTAGGATATGTATCGTGTATCATACGCAATGATGAATCCAAGATTTTTGTTAGAAGGGGCTCTCCTAGTGAAAACTTATGAAAAACCCACCAAACATTGAATAAATGAAATAGTGTACTAAAAGAAAAAATATAAAACATGTCTAATTTATTTATACGAAAAAAGCTCTTCAATATGAAGTCAGCAAAAAAATTGTGGAAATTTAACAATTCACTTAAATCCAATATGATAAAAGAAATGTTTACAACAATCACAATCCATAAAAAAATATTTTACATTGTATAACTCAAATGCAGTTATTAAAATCAAAACTCAATTGTCCATATTAAAGATCCACTTATCTCGTTGTGTATGATTAAAAAATTAAGTTATAATGGTATGTCTAAATATTTAAATATTTGAATATCAATTATTTAAAAATAAAAACAAACTAAGATATTTAAATTTCAATTATTTAAAAATAAAAACAAATTAAAATGGTGTATTTGAATTGATCCTTAAAACAATTAAGAAATTTAAATTAATCATTTGAATTATTGGTAGCTTATTGACCTTACAATTTGCTCTCAGTTACTTTAGAGGGGGTTTCTGAAAATTGATCAAACTTTTCAGTTTTAACAATATTTCTTTTAATTTTAGGGGATAAGACATCCAAATGGTATCTTTGTTTTGAAAACAATTTTGCCTGTTCTCATCAATGTGCATTTAAAATTAATCAATTTTAATTATTATGGAATTGCTTAAAAATTAAGTTTAATTTGCATCTTATATGATTGACTTCTTTTCATCTCATTCGAAAAAATCTAAAACAATAAAACTTGTTATTGAATCTATATGTTACCTTTCCTTGTACAACTAAAATTCATTTTGTAAAATATTTCTTAATTCTCAAACATTTATGCCTAATAAACTATAATAATTATACAATTAATACTAAATAACATTCATTTACACCTACACGCTTAAAGATGTCAAATGAGTCCGGCTATGAAAACCCAAAAGAAAGTCTAACACGAAAGAGCTTGGCCCACTATAAAAGTGAGCGAGCCAGGCTAGGCCCATGGGTTGTCTGAGTTTGGTTGTGGGCCTAGGCACAAGCTCATGGGTTGGCTCTGATACTATTCACAATTTTAAAATATATTATGATATAATTAATTAATTAATATATAAAAAATTATAAATATGAGATAATCAAAAATTATAAATAAAAATTTTAGACTTAAAAAAATGAATTGAGTTTTTTGTATCAATGATCAATCTCATATATATGAGATAATCAAAATTTTAGTTTGATTAAAACATTTTACTTAACCATTTTTTTTATAATGGGTAAAGGAAGTAAATGATTTTATTTTTTTAGATATAAGACTCTTTACAAAGTGCAAAAATATAAGTGCAAAACTCATACATCTAAAAGAATGCAATCACTCACTATTTTCACTCATTATAAATAAATGTTAAGTAAAGTAAAAAGTTTAGTTAAACTCAAGTTTTGAAATCCACATTGGTGAGATTAATAATGAGAACTCAACTCACCTATTATAAATAAATTTGTCTTATTTTTAATCACAATTTAACTTCTTAATATGTTTTCTTTTATTAGAAAAAATAATTTAGATAAATCATTTAATTAAAAAATATTTTTTATTAAAGTTAATGGACTGACTTGTTACTATAGACCTAGACCTGACCTATTACTGTAGTGCTTGGTCAGGCCCTATGTATGTAGGGTTGGTTTGTGGGCCTCAAGCTTTCTTTGGATCGGTTTGATTTATACAATCTGCTATTGTGCAGGCTCTAGCTCAGTCTAGCCTGTAGGCCTCGTAAGTCTTGCTAATGTCAACCCAGTTTGGTCTACTACCATCTCTAACTATGCTAAAATATCTCTCATAATAACTAAAATAATATTCAATTAAAAATCTTAAATATGTAAACTTGCATACCTTAACTTAAAGCTAAAAGATTAAATTGAAAAGTTAAAAGTAAAATAAATTTATGATTTTATAATAAGAAAGAACATAGAGAGTGTGAAGAATATGTGCATATGTGTGTTTATATATATGTATTTATATATTCAAACGTCGGGATATTCAAATTCATATTTTTTTGTTGTGAATTCATAAGAAAGTTATGTTTTTACATTAAACTTCAATTCAAAAGAAATTTACTTGTGGGCTCCATTAGTTTCGGTTGGTAGTAATCTTTAAGGTGGCAAGTGAGTTGATCATATCTTGAAATTGAAGTGGACTATAAAGAGGTTTCTTTTTATGTTGAATTGAGGGTGGGCTTTGACATCAATTTTCAATATTTTTCTTAATTTGAGGGTAAATCTGGTCTATTCTCACAAAGCTCAGATCTATTCTTTATAATAGCATACTGATAATCATGATAAAATTTATTAATGATATTAATACAAATGTTGCTATGCAAACTTTATAAGGTAAAGATGCAGCCCATAAAAGCCCAATGGGCCTATTCCCCTACTTCAACCCAAAACTTATCCAAATAACAGCAATAAAAACAAGATGGCAAACCCGCGAATGTGTTCTCCTTTACAAACAGTGTAGTAGATTCCCGGACTCAATCTCTATCACTGGTAGTTAGTGATTAAGCTTCCATGTATTGCTTATTTCAAGTCTTAATATTCTCTTATTTTTGTTTAGGGTGCTGTTTGAGTGATGCCAAATTGTCTTAACTTGTTCATGAGCGCCTTCAATGGCGAGTAAGTTTTTATCTTGAACATTTTCAAGCAAAATCCTCAAATTGGTTAATTTAACTGCCTGTATATCCTCACTTTCGTGTGCTAATGCACTGCAAGTTACTGATTATGAAGCAAAGATTCAATCTTTGAGGAATAAGCCATACCCGGATAATCTTATCCGGGTTTTGGATAGCACTGGCGACTTGAACGCGGCTCTGAAGATATTTAAATGGGTATCTCTCCAAAAAGGGTTTCAACACAGCTGATACTTATGGTAAGATAATTTTGTAGTTTAGTAGAATGAACAAGAAAGGGTGCAGTCCTAGTAGTAGAAGTTTTGAGATAATAATTATAAAAGGTCTTATTTTGAGCAATCGAGTGGATCATTCGGTTATCATTTTAGGCAAGATTTTATGCTGGATTTGAGCTGAAATTAAGTTTCTATACCGTATAATACCACAGTTTTGTAGGGAAAAAAAAAAAACTGGGGGAGGTAATCCGACTCTTAAGGTTGATGAGAGCTTCAAATCTTTTGCCAGATGGGTTGATTTATAGGGAGTTAATTAGATGCACGAGTGAGACCCATACGTTAGATGATGCGAATTATCTTCTTGAAGAGATGATGGAAAACGGTAGAACACCTGCTATTGATGTGCTTGTTGATCTAGTAGTAGGCCTTTGTGCTATGCTTGAAGGCTGCTGTAATGCTGGTAAAGTTTTTTTGGCAAAAAGTATCCTGGACAAAATGGATGAGAGAAAGATAACCCATTCTGATTCTTGGAATATTCTAATCACATGGCTTTCTGAGAATATGGAAATAAGGAAAACTGATGAACTTCTTTGTAGAATGTTTATATTTTCCATAGTTACTGACTCTGCGACATACTCAGCTCTTGTTGTAGGCAACTGTTGGTTGAGAAAGTATGAGGATGCTCTGTAGGTGTTCCATCGGGTTTGTATCAAAAATTGGGTTCTGGATTCTATATTTTATTAGGACTTATGGAGAGCCTTTGCCAGGCAGGAAAGATTTGGAGGCTGCTGAAGTATTTCATGTCATGTAGAAGAACAGATGCTCCCTCAGTCCTTCTTACAATATGCTGATAGGTGGCATGTGTAGCATGGGACAAGTGGATAAAGCAATTTGGCTACGGGGTTTTTCTTACAGTTCTAATACTTCTTATACTACTCTAACTTACACGACAATCATGCATGGATTGTCAAAATTAAAAATGGCTATAGGACTAATGGTAATTCTCTCACAAATTTTGGTGGACAGTTGTGCTATAGATGTGGAGGTATATTGCATCCTCATACAAAGCATGAGTGCACAAAATTGAACTAAGGATTCTGCTTTCTTTTTCAATGTGCTGGTTAATGAGGGTTTAGTGCCTGACCAAGAAAGAATGCATACACTTCTGTGTTGTTTGGCTAGCCAATCTGACTTGCACATGGTTTTAAGTGGGATTGATAAACTAGTTTCTAATAGTGATACTTTGGATTCATCTATGTGTAACATACTTATCAATGGCCTCTGGAAAGAGGGTCTAAAATGTGAGGCATCCTGATTATTGGATCTGATGTTGGAAAAAGGTTGGGTACCAGAAGCTATAACTCACAGACTGTTGGTTGGGTCTTTGGATTCAATGCAAGAAATGAAACTGTAATTAGAAAGTTTCTAAATTACCCTGGTGGAAAACTCGCCATGATGGGATGTAAGCTTCTTTGGGATCTAATTTAGCAGTTTTGGTCGAGTTGCACTAGAAATCAGTCTATAATGTCATATGATTGTAAAATTGCCTGATTAGTTGTACTTTACCTAGCCATCTTATAATCTGTGACATGATGCCACTGCATTGTAAATTCCAAAGAGAAACTTATTTGTCGAAATCTCCATAAACGTTGTGGCATCATAAGCTTTTTGGTCCACTGTATTTTTTTGTTAAGTACTTGTGGTCAATATGCACTTGGGAAATCTCCTTTTGCTAAGTCATGCTTGATAGGATATCAATGAGGGTAGTGCTAGGGTATTTAATTTGAGTCAAGTCAATTTCTGAAAAATGATCTTGTGGTCCATTACATTTTTGCCTATATTTAACTTCAATTTTACTGTATGATTTAGAATTGTTTTTATATATTGGATCAATATCGAAGAAAAAATTTTTCAGTTTCCCTCCAAAGCAGAAGCTTAACATTACTTATTTTACTTTTTGTTCGGACTCACATTTATGTGTTCTGTAGGAAGAGAAATCAAAAGAAGAAATTATTTCCCAAGACGCGGCAGCCAAGGAGGTCCACCACAAACAAAAGCAGCAGATGACAAACATGAGGAGACTGAAGCTGTGATGGAACAGGGGGCAAATAAAAGGGGAGAAGGAGGGCAAGAGTCTCCTTAGAGAAAGAATTTGAAGAAGTAGAAGGAGAGTTGCAGGTCTCTCAAAAAACTGCATGGCACTTTGATGTTTGTCGTGTAATGTGAACCAGCTTGTCTTTCAAGCATTCAGAAAACTTGTATTGAAACTTTGATGTAAACTTGTTCTCATTACAGAAAATTAATAAAGACTACATTTCCAGTATTTGTTCTGAGTTACATTTCTAATACGTGTTTCTGCTATTTACATTGCTGAGATTATGTGGAATCGTATATTTTGGGTAGCATGAAGAGGGCAAAAAGATTATAATCAGCAAAGGATTGAGGTCTTAGGGAAGCTGGAATTGCGACCTGCAGTCCAGAGATCGTTGACCATTATTTAGCAGCTGAAGTTCATTCTTCGACAGTAAGATTGTTGTTGAACTCTATCCAATGACAGTTATTGACCTCCATGGCTTGATTTCATAAAAAATGGAGAAGCTGAATCCCCACACTTATTGACCTCAAAATAAAGTAGTTAGATTATTTAAACAAACTCATTTTCCAAGCAGTGAATGTCTCTTCAAATAATTGAAATCGGATAATATTTTAAAGTCTATTGCTATGTAATATAGATATGGAGCTGATGAAGGAAGTGCAGAATGAAAGGAAATAATGTAGAAACTGAAATATCTCAACAACCAGTTCAATGTTTTTATTTTCCCTGCTTTTTCTAGATTCATAAATGATAAATTCGTTCGCATAACCTTTTTATCTTTTTGCAATTAATTCTTACTTGAGTTAAATCACTTATTTTACATTTAGCTGATAGTTATAAATTCAATTTAATTAAGTTTGAACCGATTATATTAAATTAGATAAAATCCTAAATTTAGTAATCAACCTCAAGATCATTGTTTTAGGTAAGTAAAAATTTTGATATTAATATATCATTACTAAATTTTAAACTCATGTTTTTTTGTTTCGATGTCCTTACTTTTTTGTGTGAAAAGCTTTATTACATACGTAAAGTATGTTCACAAATTGTGCCATAACCAATATGTATCATTTCAATTGATATGATTAGAGCAGACTCTGAATTTTCTATATTCAATAAATCTATTCACTAATTGGTTTTAAACTTTTTATTATCTTGGGTTTTCTGTTAATTTTAATAATCTTTATAATGGATATATTTCGTGAAGGTGGATCAATACAAGGGTATCCATATTAGATGAAATTAACTGTGGATATTGAAAGTCAAGAATAAGACTCTCTTAAAAACTATTGAGAGAAAGTATGAATTTTTGTTAATATAATCGGTAAAGATGAATGGGAGAAGAGCGTAAAAAAAACCAGGGCTCGGCCCATGCAAGCTGCCATGGGTAGCTTATCTATTATCAATACACAATTCACAAACCTTATGTATTATCTTCATTTTTTATTACTTTTCCTTAAAATTATCTCATTTCATTAATTTATAGCATATTTATGATATTTATGATTTTTTTTAGGGAAATCATAATTTAAAATTAATAAAATTATACGTATATATTTTTATAAATAATTTGGATATACAGATAATGTGTTATCATTTAATCAGATAATTTTAAATTAAAAATTAAATAATATTCAATTACATAATAATACATCATCTATGTATTCAAAATATGTACAAAAAATATGTATATATAACATTGCTTATTTGAAATTGAATGAAATTGCTCAGGAAAAAGATTTATTTCATTCCTCTATCTCAAATGCGAGATAAATTAGTAAATAAACAATAGGATTATTGTCAAAATAAATCATTTGTCAACCAAATACAACTTAGAATATGAAAACAAAAAAAATATATTTTGTTTCCACAGGATCATATGTTGGTAATATTTTTTATCTATTGATTTCCCAAATTATTTCTTCAAAAGAAAGAAGATGAAAAAAATAAATTATATTAATTGTTATGATATTATAAAAAAATTATTGCCATCGTACAGATTACGTGCGAAAATGGTGGACAACTACACTATTTACAGTCAAAACACGGCAGGTTAATCTCGTGTTTGTCAGCCGTCACGTAACGTAGTGTACAATTTACATAGCTTTCCTTCGAGCTCGCCTTGCTCCAAGCTTTACCGAGTCCGTGGCTTCAGCCTCAGCCATGTCGGTGTCCTCACTTTTAAATTGCCATTAAAGCTATCCGTCAAAGGTCATTTGCATACTTTGTTTTATTTTTGTGTAAAAAAAATCTATTTTAATTAAACCATTCATTTTATATATAACAAAGAATTACTTCCAATTGCTTTTCTTTGTAATTTTACACACTATTTGATAAATTGTCAAAAGTAGATAGACAATTAATCCGATATAAACAAACATATTTTCCAAGTAGTAGCTACATGACAATGACTATGCTCTTAAAGATAATAGCACGTCAAGCCACTCTGCGTTTACATTTCAACAACCATATTATAATGTATCTAGTTTGAAATTGAAATTGAATTTATCACAGGTGAAATTCAAAATGACTAAGACCCACCAATAGAGAGATAAATGTCTCAACAACCATTTCAATGTTTGTATCTTCCCTGATTTTTCTAGATTCATACTTGATAAATTCATTTGTATACAATTTTTTTTTTTAAGGAAAAACTGTTACTTTAGTTAAATCATTTATGTTGTATATAACAAAGAATTATTTTCTTTTTATTTAATCAGATTTTATCAAATAAAAGAAAAACTTAAATCTAATAATTGACTATCATTGTTACACCAAAAAAAGTAAAAAATTTGATATTATATTTTCAATAAATTATGAATACACATGCCCCTTGTTTGGATAGACTCATCATTATATTTTCAATAAAATTTCTTTTCTTTGCAATTCCACACACTATTTGATAAATTGTCAAAAGTAGGTAGACAATTACTCTGACAAAAACAAATGCATTTTCCAAGCAGCAGCCACATGATAATGACTGTGCTCTTAAAGAAAATAGCATGTTAGGCCACCCTGCATTTACATTTCAACAAACATATTACAATGTTGGTGCATATTCATCCAAACATGCAACAAAAAAACTAAAAAATCAAAAACTGTTTTTACTATTTATTTAATATGTGCAGTTCTTTTGTTTTCAAATTTAACATCCAAATAATCTTCAATTCACACTGAAATTATATCAATGCAAAGAGGACTCGAAAAACTTTCTATCAAGCTATGGTAGCGCTCAAGATTCAATAGATAAAGTGGTCAAAATATTAATCAAATTCAGTGGCAGAAAACGTAATTATAGTGCAACTCTCTGTCATAAGAAAAATTAACACATATACACACTCTAATTTGGATTTCTAAGGAAACATAAAATGTAACCAAGATAAAAAGGAAAGTTTCACCAACTTTGGGGTCTTCCACCACCAATCTTCCACCAAGAATGATTAGATAAAGGAAATGAGATAAAAGCTAACAAAGTTTTTTTAAAATTTTCATTCAAAATGCCAACCAACCAATTACAAATGAAGATTTATCCTTTTATATAAGAGGCACAGATGACAATGATACAATATTTCCTACAAAAGTCAACTAAAATTTGCATGAATTAAGCTAAGCTATTCATTCTAAACCAAGCTCATACATAGTAATTAACTAAAAACAAAAATTAGTTGTTTTTTTTTAACTTTAGGAATGATGTTTCCTAATTAGAACAATCAAATTCTAATTTAGTTTCAATGTAACTAAAAACCAATTTTGAGCCCTTTGGGCTTCTCAAAATGATGCTTGAACATTTGGGCCATTGGTAGACTTCCAAAGTCACACTTTTGGATCAATTAGAGCAAACTATAGGTTTTGGGCCAAAATTGAAGGTGCAATGCTTCCTTTGCTTGAGATTTGCTAGAGTTTCATTCTTCTTGGCTTCAAAAGTTGCATGGAGACTTGAGGATGACTTGGAACCCAAAAATGACAATGAAGCCGTGTATACATCAAATGTATCTAGTTTGCAATTGAGATTGAATTTATCGTAGGTGAAACTCAAAATGACAAAGACCCACCAATAGAGAGATAAAGGGAGGGCATGAATTTTAGTAGGGTCACTTTACTTGACAATATCAGGCTATTTGGACCCTTTTATTATGGGGTTACATCCTCATAACAGGTCTCGTTTCTTTACATATTATATATGAGTTAAAATAAAATTATTTAGTTATGAGTTGATTGCCGAGGTTTTATGTGTTTAAATCGGTTAATTCAATTTTAAAAAATAATTTGATTCAAATAAAATTTTTAATTTAAAAAGTCAATATAACTTCAGAGTACAATTCGAGTAAAACAATTTAAATATATATATATATATATATATATATATATATATATATATATATATATATATATATAAATCTTATATAATTTTTGAATCAATAAAAATATAAATTTATTGTTATAACGCATTAGTAAATAATTATATTTTATAATATTATGAGTTAATGAATATTTATCTATATAAATTGTTGTTTATTATAATTATAAAAGATTTAAACTTTACTTTACAATCAAATAGATTGAATTTTTAAAATTTTTTTATTACAATGACTTTTAAAAAAAAAAAAACTAAACTTTAATTATTTTTATTAAGTGTACCAAACTAATTATTTTGACTAAATTCACAAAACAATTTTGATAAACCTTCAAGAGGAGTATTTTGTTACTTTAGCCTCGGTTGTACCGGCCTAAGTTGAGTTTATCTTGTGGTTTGTGGTATCATCCCGTATGGAAAAATGAGTGTAGGTTATTTCTAAGTTATCTTTGTAAAGGACACATTGCTTTTGTTAATACATATATATTCTTAAAAAAAAATTGAAAAAACGCAAATCCCCCAAGACATTTTCAAGTAATCAATGACTAAACATGACATTTATCAACCAATCATTATTGAATTGGTTCAACTTAAATTTAAATTTAAAAAATTGACAAACCACAAATACAGGTCAAGAGCCCTAATAAACATACTGAATGAATATAGTTATACTATCAACCCTAACCCAAATAAATTATGTTAGATATATCTCATATTATTATGTTAAGTGAAAAATTATTAAAGTTATTAAAGAAAATGAATTTGTTGATGACTCAATTAAGTCAAATTGCTTGACTCAATCTCAAGTTGGGACTACTCTTATTGAAGTTTGACTTGTTTGAGCTTAACACTAGGCCAAACAAGAGCCAACGCTGATCTCGTCAAATAGCCCTAATATTAAGTAAAAATCATGATAATCAAATTGTGTATTGTATCATATATTAAACTTAATTATCTGTATCATGTATCAAATCGTATTATGGAATACACCTTTTAAAAAATAAAATAATGAAAGTTTAATTTACACGTCATCATTTTAAAAATATTACAAACACTCCTAAAATTTTAAAATTTCTCATATACACCCTTACAACATCATTGTTTTATCTAAAAAGGTATATCAATCTAAATTATTAATATGTATTGTATCATAAAATATGTATCGTATCGTATAATACATTCATTGTATCTTATTAATTTAATACACCTTAGGATACAAATTATTTTTCACATGTATTATATTGTATTGTAGGATACATATCATGTATCGTAGGCAATAGCGGATCCAATATTTTTGTTAAGGAAGGCCTACATAGTGAAAACTTATGAAAACCCACCAAACATGGAATAAAAGAAATAATACAATAACACAACTAATTTTTTTTTAAGCAAAAGAAGCTCTTCAATGCGAAGTGAGCCAAAAAAAAAAAAGCATGAGAATTTAATGATCCATTTAAATCTAATATAATAAAAAATATTTACAACAACCGCAATACACAAAAAATATTTCACACAACTTTAGAGTTAAATTACAATTTTAACATAAATGAAATACATAAACAATGAGATGAATTCAAATAACTATATAAGTAATAGATCTTTGGACGGTATAACTCAAAAGCAATTTTTAAAATCAAAACTCAATTCTCAATATTAAAGATCCACTCACCTCATTGTATATGATTAAAAAAATTAAGTTATAATGATATTTAAATATTTGAATATCAATTATTTAAAAATGAAAACAAATTAGAATATTTGAATTTCAATTATTTAAAAATGAAAGTAAATTAAAATGGTATATCTGAATTGATCCTTAAAAAATATTAAGAAATTTAAATTAGTCATCATAAGTAAAAACTTGTTGACTTTTTTTTACTTTCTTAGATGGAAATGTTGGTAGCTTATTGACCTTACAATTTTGCCTATTCTCATCTATGTGCATTTAAAAGTAATCAATTTTAATCATTATGGAATTGCTTAAAAATTAAGGTTAATTTGCACCTTATATGATTGACTTCTTTCCATCTCATTCTAAAAAACCTACAACAATACAACTTGATATTGAATCTATATGTTACCTTTCCTTTTACAACTAGAGTTCATTTTGTAATTTATTTCTTAATTCTCAAACATTTATGCCTAGCAAACTATAATAATTATACAATTAATACTACATGACATTCATTGACACCAACACGAAACCATGGATAATTGATAACAGTTTGTATATAAGTTTTTGTAATTACAAAACTTTAAAATATTTAATAGAAAATTTTTTAAAATGAATGTTAGCACCAGCTAGCCAACAACAACACTAAAATACTATTCAAAATAAAGCAGAAACTTCTAATTTAGCCTGTAATATTTTGGACACATAAGTATCAATATAATAGAGGGACTAAAAATGCCAATCAAACATTGCCATATCTGTTCAATAAAAATATTTAATGATTCTGTTAGTTTAAAGAATTAAATTACTTATTTACCCTTCCTAAGTATAATAACCAAAATACCTGCATAATTATATAATTGAATATACAAAATTACCCTTTATATAAAAATTCAAGTTTACACAACATAATTAATAATAATTTACCAATATGATTTTTTGAGTTACCGAATTCAAGGTAAAATATGTTAACTTAATTGCATTATATTAATTTGTATTACAATTTTTTAAATTTGTAATACAATCATAATACATTTCAAATATTTTTTCCTGATTGAACCGATTATAGTCTGCAAAATTCTAGTTTCAGTGCTTGAAACTAAGAACCAAAATGAATTCATTATAGTGGTTGAACATTGCACTAGTAATTGAATAAAAAACCAAAATGAATCTGCAAAATGCATTCATTGCTAATTGAACAAAAATGCTCCAAGAGAATTTACAGCTCAAGGAGAAAGTTGCTTCTCTTCAAATACTTCTCTCCCATTTTCCAACGCCTGCACTGGGTCTTCAAATACTTCAAGAATCAGAGAAGCATTACACACGATTATTATGCAGCAGAAAAATACATATAACAGACAAAATTTTCTTTGAGGAAAAAGAAAAAGAAAAAACTTATTGAAAATGTTGGAGAGTTGAGTCAGGCCTTTTCTCCAATACGTGAACGACACCATTGTTATTTGCAACATCATCAAGGTACATGCAGAAAAACCATCAAAATAATCACAACACTGAACACACATAATAATCACAAAAATGCGAGAACGAATAGAGAGATTGTAACCACCAAAATATGAAATATTGTAAACAGCCGTTAAAATGCATCTCAATCGATAGATCATTACATCAAGAATCATAAAACGTATCTATTTGTGAAAGACTACAAGACTCAGATGAACTTGAGGCAGAAATTAAAAACACCACATTCGTAGTCAAGAAACTAGGGCTCACTAGGTTTCTGTAAATTCCTCAAAATCTTTTTTCATAAAATTTTGATTCAGTTAACATCAACATTTATACAAACACTTGAGCTGTCAGATTGGCAGTAACTAACTAATTACATCCTTACCGTTGCTTTACAACTAATTTTCTCAGATCAATGATATTGCTTCAACACAAGCTTCACGTGAACTAAAACAAGAAACAGAAAAATAGAAGAACAAAGTCAAATGCAGCTTTCACTTCAACTGAACTCAATGTACTTCAAAGCTTCCCAAGTACGCTATCTCTTTTTCAATTCGGTGCGTTTTGTTTTAGTGAATTAATACACAAAACACACCGTCTTGGACTTGCTGCAATAAACTATAGGACTTGGGCTTCTTAATGAGAATTTCACAGAAATTGGACTTCTACTTCACATCCTCCCTCAAGTCAATGTTGCTGAAAGCAGCATTCGACTTGTCTTATTGAACTCAATTCTCTCTTCCAACTTCCCAGTAGCTTTAACACAAAAAAAAACTTTCTTCAATTCAGTAACTCTTCTCTTAAACCAAGACCATTCATCACTATCTAACATCCTCTTCAACTCAGCAACTCCTCTCTGGAATTAAACAGTCACCATCTGCCCAATCTCTTTAACTCTTTTACACTCATTAGAAAATTGTTCCCACTCTATCATATTCAGTCTGGATCTCAACATTTCAAACCTTGCAATAGATAAGGGCTTTGTTAGAATGTCAGCCACTTGATGCTCTGTAGGTACATATTGTACCTTCAATTTCTTCGCTGCCACTTGTTCCCTCACAAAGTGCACATTTATTTCTATGTGCTTGGCTCGACTAAGTAATACAACATTAGATGTCAAGGCTCCTGTACTCATATTATCACACCATATGATAGGAACAGAAAAACTATCAAACTTTAGCTTAGACAGCAAGTTTTTGATCCAAATAATTTCTGTTGAAGCATGATTCACAACTCTATATTCTGCTTCAGTGGATGATAGTGCTACAACCTTTTGTTTTCTGGAAGCCCATTGCACTAAATTAGAGCCAAAATACACATTGAAGCCATTGGTTGATCTCCTGTCTTCTAGTCCACCAGCCCAATCTGCATCTGCAAAGGACTCAAGAGTAAACACAGAAACTGGTTTAATCAAAACACCAAAAAATTTGGTTCCCTGAATATATCTAAGAACTCTTTTGCAGGTCTTCCATTGCAAGACAGAAGGCTCCTTGAGAAATTGACTTAGCTTGTTAACTACATAAGCTAAATCTGGCCTTGTAAGGGTAAGATACTGTAGTGCACCAATAGTGCTCCTGTATAGTTTTGGATCTTCATATGCCTCACTATCTCCTACAAACAACTTAGTACCAATAGCTATTGGGCTCTTACAAGGTCTAGACTCCTGCATTCCAGTCTTTATTAACAACTTTTCTGCATACTTTGCCTGACACAAGTGTAACCCTTCACTGTTTCTATGTGCTTGTATTCCTAAAAAGAAATTGAGCTCACCCAGATTTTTTAATGAAAACTGACTATTTAGATCTTTAATTAACTCTTGCATATAAGCTTCATTAGATCCAGTGATGAGAATATCATCTACATATATTAACATGTACATTTTCACCTTTCCTTCTGTTAAAACAAACAAGCTGGAGTCTGATATTGTATTAGTAAAGCCCCTACTCAACAAAGCACTCTTCAGCTTGTCATACCAGGCCCTAGGAGCTTGTTTCAATCCATACAATGCCTTTTTTAGCTTGTAAACAAACTGTGGACTCTCTGTACTGATAAAACCCTAAGGTTGAGTCATATAAACCTCTTCCTGTAGGTCTCCATTCAAAAAAGCATTGTTTATATCCACTTGGTGCACTGCCCAACCAAAAGAAACTGCTAAAGTCAGGATAATCCTTATAGTTACAGTTTTCACCATTGGGCTTAAGGTGTCAAAATAGTTTATGCCTGGTGTCTGTTGAAATCCCTTAGCCACAAGCCTAGCTTTCAGCTTTTAGATAGAGCCATCAGCATTGAGTTTCACCTTATAAACCCATTTGTGGCCTACTAGGTGTTGATCAGGCTTAGGAGGAATCAATTCCCAAGTCTAATTTCTCATTAAGGCTTCATACTCCACCTGCATTGCTTTGTACCAGTCTGGATGACTCAATGCTTCTGTTGTGCTAGTAGGCTCTCTTACTACAGATTCAATTAGTAGAGACCACTTCCTTAGTGGGGGAAGATATCCTGTTTTAGCCCTTGTTAACATGGGATGTCTTGATTTGTCAATTGATATGGCAGCCCCCTCATTCAAACCATGTGGAATGTCAACAATTTCCTGTGTGGAAGATGAAGTGTCTAAAAATGGAGATGTGTAATGAGAGATTTCTTTGGGTGGCTGAGAATAAGGTTGTGTATAACTGGTTTTAGAACATTGAGGTGTTATAGTTACTTCAACATTACAAGGAGTTTTGGTAGGTGTTAGGATCATATTAGATGTGACATGGTTGCAAAATCCTGTTGAGTGACAGTAGCAGGTGTTGGAACAAATGTGCCAGGATTGTTACTCTTAGAAGCACTCATTTTAGGGACTGTATGACTAATACTTTCATTACACTGTTGTTGAGATTGAAAGAATCCAAGAGGTGACACTAAGGATAGAGAGTTATGGCTAAATTCAAAGTTTTCCTTAAAGCTTGGATCATATTGAAAAGGATATTCCTTTTCATTAAACTTGACAGATGCTGAAATATAAATCCTTCCAGTATTACTAAAACACTTATACCCTTTATGTTTTAAACTATAACCCAAAAATACATATTTCTGAGTATGAAATTCAAATTTTTTCTGGTTGTAAGGTCTCAAGAAAGGAAAACATGCACAACCAAATGACTTTAGATACATATATTCAGGTGGTTTGTGTTAGAAAAATGACTTTTGATTCAGTTAACATCAACATTTATATAAACACTTGAGCTGCCAAATTGGTAGTAACTAACTAATTACATCCTTACCGTTGCTTTACAACTAATTTTCTCAGATCAATGATATTGCTTCACCACAAGCTTCACGTGAACTAAAACAAGAAACAGAAAAATAGAAGAACAAAGTCAAATACAACTTTCACTTCAACTGAACTCAATGTACTTCAAAGGTTCCCAAGTACGCTATCTCTTTTTCAATTCGGTGCGTTTTGTGTTAGTGAATTAATACACAAAACACACCATCTTGGACTTGCTGCAATAAACTATAGGACTTGGGTTTCTTAATGAGAATTTCACAGAAATTGGACTTCTACTTCACGATTTGCACCATTGGATCAATTATAAACATCAAATCTTGATTTTTCAGATGGAAGCATAGAGGGAGAGAATAGAGCCTGCAGTGGAAGAAAACTGCAGATATCTTAGCGAAGAGAAGCCAAGGAGTCGGATTTTTAATTACCGCTCAAATTGTCATTTTTACGCTTACTTAAGATAGAATTTGTTAATGTTAATTGTTGATTGGTGGGGATATGAGTTTTTAAAACTTAATAGGTGGGTTTAGAATACATAAAACCTTGGGTGGGATTGTGACCTTTTTTTATTTAACTTCAATTAGAAAAAACTTTTACTTGTGGGCTTCATCAGTTTGGGTTGGTAGTAACCTGAACCTATTCATGAGCGCCTATAATGAGGATTAAGCTTTTATCGTTAACATTATCAAGCAAAATCCTCACTTTCGTGTTCTAATACATTCCAAGTTACTGATTATGAAGCAAAGATTCAACCTTTGAGGAATGAGCTATACCCGGATAATCTTAGCTGGCTTTCGGATAGCATTGGCGACTTGAACTCTACTATGAAGATATTTAAATGGGTACCTCTCCAAAAAGGGTTTCAACACAGCTGATATTTATGGTAGGATAAATTTGTAGTTTATGAGAATGAACAAGAAAGGTGTAATCCTAATAGTATAAGTTAGTCTATAGATAAATGTTTGTGTTTTTGGATTCATAATTTATTTGCTTTTTGGTGCAAATAATTCATAAAAAAATGATTTAACTCATCATTGCTGCTTAATCTTTCTTGGGGGGCTATTTGCTTCCAATTTCTTTTCTTTGCAATTCCATACACTATTTGACAAAATGTCAAAGGTAGATAGATAATTAATCCGACAAAAACAAACGCATTTTTCAAGCAATATTCACATGACAGTGACTATACTCTTAAAGATAATAGGACACCAAACCAGCTTGTGTTTACATTTCAACGACCATATTTCAATGTGTCTAGTTTACGATTGAGATTAAATTTGTTGTAGGTGAAACTTGAAATGACTCTCTAACCACTGTGATTTTGATAATAAATAAATTTTATTTGAGTTAAATCATTTTTTTATAATAGATAAATTAAAAAACTTAATTTTAAAATTTTATCGGAAAAAATATTTGAATTCTTGCTTTCTTGTGCTTTAAATCCTTTGCATTATCCCCATTTGAGGCAATTGCTCCCCTACCATGTGAAGTGAATATTTTTAGTTGAACTTGAAAAGGAAGATGAGAGGGAAGAAGATTGAGACCCCCATCACCCACCAATAGAGAGATAAAGGGAGGGTATAAATTTTAGTAGGATCATCTTACTTAACAATATTTAACTACTTGGACTCTTTCATTAATGGAGTTTCATCCTCGTAATTGGTACCATTTCATTAATGGAGCTAAAATCAAATTATTTAGTTATTTGTTGGTTGTCAAACTTTAAGATGCTTAAATAGGTTAATTCAATTTAAAAAATAATAATTTGATTGAAATAAAATTTTTTAATTAAAAAAGTCAATATAACTTCAAAGGTACAATCCGAGTTAAATAATCTGAAAAAAATATAAAAATCTTATATAATTATTTAATCAATAAAAATACAAATTTGTTGTTAATAACCCATAAGTAAATAATTATATTTTAATAATATTATGAGTTAATAAATATTTATCTATATAAATTATTATTTATTATAGATACAAAAGATTTAAACTTTATTTTACACTGAGCAAAACAAGAGTTGGCTCAGATCTCGTCCAATAGCCCTAATATTAAGTTAAAATCATGATAGTCGAATTACGTATTATATCATATATTGAAAATTTAATTGTTTGTATCATATATCATATCATATTGTAGAATATACCTTTTAAAAAATAAAATAACAAAATATTAATAAAATAATGAAATTTAAATTTACATGTCATCATTTTAAAAAATATCACAAACTCCTCTAAATTTTTAAAATTTCTCATATACACCTCTACAACACATCATTTTCTCTAAAATATGTATCAATTCGAATCAATAATATATATCGTATCATAGGATATGCATTGTATCATATTATGTTTTCATCATATTGTATTAATTTGTTACACCTTAAAATACAAATCTTTTTCCACCTGTATCATATTATATTGTAAGATACGTATCATATATCGTACGTAATGACGGATCCACCAAACATTGAATAAAAAAATAATGTACTAAAAGAAAGAATATAATAACACAACTTATGCAAAAAAAGCTCTTCCATGTGAAGGAAGCAAAAAAATTTGTGGGAATTTAACGATTCACTTAAATCCAATATAATAAAAAAATGTTTACAACAACTGCAATCCATAAGAAATATTTTACACAAATTTAGAATTCAATCACAATCTAACATAAATAAAATACACAAACACTGAGATGAATTCAAATAACCATATAAGAAGTAGATCTTTGGACTATATAACTCAAATGCAATTGTTAAAATCAAAACTCAATTATCCATATTAAAGATCCACTCATCTAGTTGTGTATGATCAAAAAATAAAGTTATAATGGTATGTCTAAATATTTAAATATTTGAATATCAATTATTTAAAAATAAAAACAAATTAAAATATTTAAATATGAAAGCAAATTAAAATGGTATACTTGAATTGATCCTTAAAACAATTAAGAAATTTAAATTAATCATTTAAAATATTGGTAGCTTAACGACCTTACAACTAACTCATTTACTTTAGAGGGGATTTCTAAAAGTTGATCAAACTTTTTGGTTTTAATAATATTTCTCTTAATTTTAGGGGATAAGACATCCAAATAGTATCTTTGTTTTAAAAACAAATTTGCCTATTCTCATCACTGTGCATTTAAAAGTAATCAAATTTGATTATTATGGAATTGCTCAAAAATTAAGTTTAATTTGCAGCTTATATGATTGACTTCTTTTCAGCAATAAAACTTGTTATTGAATCTATATGTTACCTTTCCTTTTACAATTAGAGTTCATTTTGTAATATATTTCTTAATCCTCAAACATTTATGCTTAGTAAACTATAATAATTATATACTACATGACACTCAATGACACCTACACAAAACCATTGATAATTGATAGTAGTTTGTATATAAGTTTTTGTTATGTTGAAATAAATACAAATTTCTTGTTTGTAATCACAAAGCTTAAAAATATTTAACTGAAAAATTTTATAAATGAATGTTAACATCGGCTAGCCAACAACTACACTTAGAGATGTCAAATGAGCCTAGTTATGAAAGCTTGGGAAAAAAGTCTGGCATGAAAGGGTTTGGCCTACTATAAAAGCAAGCCAGAGTGGGCCCATGGGTTGTCCAACTTTGGCTGTGGGCCTAGGCACAAGCCCATGGGCTGGCCCTAATACTATTCAAAAATTTTAAAAATACTATAATATAATTAATTAATTAATATATAAAAAAATTATAAATATTTATAAGAAATAAAAATTTTAGACTTAAATAAATGAATTGAGTTTTTTATATCAATGATCAATCTCACATGCATGAGATAATTAAAATTTTAGCTTGACTGAAATATTTTACTTAATATTTATTTATAATGGGTGAAAGAAGTGAATGATTTTATTATTTTAGATATATGACTCTTTGCAAAGTGTAAAAATGTAAGTGTAAAAGTCTCACATCTAAAAGAATGCAATCACTCACTCTCTTTACTTACTATAAATAAATGTTAAACTAAATAAAAGATTCAACTAAACTCAAGTTTTGGAACCCATATTAGTGAGATTAATAATAAGAATTCAACTCACCTATTATAAACAAATTTGTCTTATTTTTAATTACAATTTAATTTTTTAACATTTATTCTTTTATTAGAAAACATAATTTAGATAAATTATTTAATTAAAAAATTATTGTTGTTACTATAGGTCTGGACCTGACCCATTACTATAAGGGTTTGTCAAACCCTATATATATAAGGTCAATTTGTGGCCCTCAAGCTTTTTTTAGGTCTGGCCTAATTTGTAAACCCTGCTACTATATGGGCTCTAAGCTTGGTCTGGCCTATAGGCCTTATAAGTCTTGTTAATGTCAACTTAGTTTGACCCATTGCCATCTCTAACTATGCTAAAATATCTTTGATAATAACTAAAATAATATTCAATTAAAAATCTTAAATATGTAAAAATCTTAAAAATAATATTCAACTAAAGCTAAAAGATTGAATTGAAAAGTTTAAAGTAAAATAAATTTATGATTTTATAATAAGATATAACTCAGAGAGTGTGAAGAATATGCGTATATGTGTGTTTATATATATATTCAAACGCTGAGATGTTAAAATTTATATTTTTTCGTTTAACTTCAATTAAAAACACATTTACTTGTGGGCTCCATCAGTTTGGGTTGGTAGTAATATTTAAGGTGGCAAGTGAAGTTTGACCATATCTTGGAATTGAAGTGGACTATAAAGAGATTTCTTTTTCTGTTGAATTGAGGGTGGGCTTTAACACCAATTTTCAATATTTTTCTTAATTTATGGGTAAACCTAGGTCTATTCTCATAAAACTCAGGTCTATCTTTTATAATAGTATACTGGTAACATGATAAAATTTATTAATGATATTAATACAAATGTTGCTATGCAAATTTTATAAGGTAGAGTGCAGCCCATAAAAGCCCAATGGGCCTATTCCCCCTACTTCAACCCAAAACTTGTCCAAATGGCAACAATAAAAACAAAATGGCAAACGCGCAGAGGAATTCTCTCTTACAAACAGTGCAATACAATAGATTCTCGGCCTCAATCTCTATCACTGATAGTCAGTGATTAAGCTTCCGTGTATTGCTTATTTCAAGTATTAATTTTCTTTTATTTTTGTTTAGGGTGTTGTTTCAATGATGCCAAATTGTCTTAACTTGTTTATAAGCGCCTTCAATGGCCATTAAGCTTTTATCTTTAACATTTTCAAACAAAATCCCCAAACAGGTTAATTTAACTGCCTGTATATCCTTACGTTCGTGTGCTAATGCCCTGCAAGTTACTGATTATGAAGCAAAGATTCAATCTTTGAGGAATCAGCCATACCCGGATAATCTTATCCGGGTTTAGGATAGCACTGGCGACTTGAACTCTGCTGTGAAGACATTTAAATGGGTATCTCTCCAAAAAAGGTTTCAACACAACTGATACTTATTTTAAGATAATTTTGTAGTTTAGGAGAATGAACAAGAAAGGGTGTAGTCCTAATGGTAGAAGTTTTGAGATAATAATTATAAAAGGTCTTATTTTGAGCAATCGAGTGGATGATTCGGTTATCATTTTAGGCAAGATTTTATGCTGGATTTGAGCTGAAATTAAGTTTCTATACCTGTATAATACCACTGTTTTCTAGGTTAAAAAAAACTAGGGGAGGGAATCCGACTGTTAAGGTTGATGAGAGCTTCAAATCTTTTGCCAGATGGGTTGATTTCTAGGGAGTTAATTAGATGCACGTGTGAGACCCATACTTTAGATGATGCGAATTATCTTCTTGAAGAGATGATGGAAAACGGTAGAACACCTGCTGTTGATGTGTTTGTTGATCTAGTAGTAGGACTTTGTGCTATGCTTGAAGGCTGCTGCAATGCTGGTAAAGTTTTTTGGCAAAAAGTATCCTGGACAAAATGGATGAGAGAGACATAACTGATTGTGATTCTTGGAATATTCTAATCATATGGCTTTCTGAGAATATGGAAATGAGGAAAGCTGATGAAATCTTTGTAGAATGTTTATATTTTCCATAGTTCCTGACTCTGCGACATACTCAGCTTTTGTTGTAGGCAACTGTCGGTTGAGAAAGTATGAGGATGCTCTGCAGGCATTCCATCGGGTTCGGATCAAAAATTGGGTTCTGGATTCTATATCTTATTAGGACTCATGGAGAGCCTTTGCCAGGCAGGAAAAATTTGGAGGCTGCTGAAGTATTTCATGTCACGTCGAAGAATAGATGCTCCCTCAGTCCTTCTTCTTACAATATGCTGATAGGTTGCATGTGTAGCATGGGACAAGTGGATAAAGCAATTAGGCTACGGGGTTTTTCTTACAGTTCTAATACTTCTTATACTACTCTAACTTACACGACAATCATGCATGGATTGTCAAAATTAAAAATGGCTATAGGACTAATGGTAATTCTCTCACAAATTTTGGTGGACAGTTGTGCTATAGATGTGGAAGAATATTGCATCCTCATACAAAGCATGAGTGCACAAAATTGAACTAAGGATTCTGCTTTCTTTTTCAATGTGCTGGTTAATGAAGGTTTAGTGCCTGACCAAGAAACAATGCATACTCTTCTGTGTTGTTTGGCTAGCCAATCTGACTTGCATATGGTTTTAAGTGGGATTGATAAACTAGTTTCTAATAGTGATACTTTGGATTCTTTGGGATGTAATTTAGCAGTTTTGGTTGAGTTGCATGAGAAATCTGTCTATAATGGCATATGATTGTAAACATGCCAGATTAGTTGTTCTTTAACTAGCCATCTTATAATCTCTGACATGATGCTACTGCATTGTAAATTCCAAAGGGAAACTTGTTTGTCGAAATCTCTATAAATGCTGTGGAATCATTAGCTTTTTGGTCCACTGTATTTTTTGTGTAGTACTTGTGCTTTGCTCTTTTCATTATTTCCTGTCAGTTTAATTGTTATTATGGTGTAATATGCTCAATACGCACTCGGGAAATCTCCTTGTTCTGTTAAGTCATACTTGATATGCTATCAATGAAGTTAGTGCTAGGGTATTTAATTTGACTCAAGTCAATTTCTGAAAAATGATCTTGTGGTCCATTACATTTCTGCCCATATTTAGCTTCAATTTTACTGTAAGATTTAGAATTGTTTTTATATATTGGATAAATATGAAAGAAAAAAATTTTAAATTCCCTTCCAATGCAGAAGCTTAACATTACTTATTTTACTTTCACAGATATCAAGCAGTGCAAAAATAAGTTTGAACCGGTTATCAACTTGTCCATCAGACTATTTGGATTCGTAGTTTTTGAGTAGAATGAAGAGGGCAGAAAGATCAGGAAAGGATTGAGGTCCGAGGGAAGACTGGAATTGCAACCTGCAGGCTAGAGATTGTTGCATATTTAGCAGCTGAAGTTCATTCTTCAACAGTAAGATTGTTGTTGAACTCTATCTGACCACAGTTGCTACAGAAGCAGTTTTCATCAAGTTCTAGTCATTGATGTAAACTTTTACCGGTTACTTGGTTGAAGAGTGACGGTACAAGTTTTCTTCAGATGAAATTCTCACCAAGGAAATGGAAATTGAAATGATTAATTTAAGATACAAATTGCTGTAAAGTGACAATATAGTTAATGACTAATAAAAAAAGCTATAATTTAACTTGATTGCTCCAATGGGCATATATATGACTTAGCTTGTGTCTCCTAATATTAATTCCTGGGTTTGTCCTCGAATATGATATACTACCTAATTTGTATTATATTTTGAGGAATTGTGTTTTCTGGGTTGTAGATTTTCAAGATTTTCAATGAATATTTATGGGTAGTTTTGTTGAATGAGCAGGGTTCAAGGATGCAAGTGACAAGGAAATTCTAGTGGACTTGTTGTTCCAGGCGACCTGCAAATATAATGTTAATGTCTGGAGATCGAGATTTCTCTAATGCTCTTTATCAATTGAGGATAAGAAGATACAACATTCTGTTTGCTCAGCTGCGAAAAGCCTTGGCTTTTCTCCTTGCAGTCACCAAGATCATATGGCTCTGCACGAGTCTTGTGGCTAGGGACCCTTGTTTACGACTAAAATTGGTAACAAATTTCAGTCCCTAATGATATGCCTTTTGCTCATGTACAAGTTCCCTACCTCGTGAGTCCTAATCAGAAATTCAGTAATAGTGCTTTAGTTGATATGCTGGAAGATGAAGAAACCTGTAAATTATCACCACCCTGGTACTAATTATAATCCCAAGAGTTATGTTATGGCCCTTGCCTGGATAGATTTACTCATTTTAACCTTGCTTAAAATGGTAATCGAAATCATTATCCACCACAGCCTTTAATGCCAAACAATCGCCCTAATTGTAATCAACTCGTAGTTTTGTTCAAAAAGGTAGTGAAGTCACCAAATTTGATCCTATTAGCATGAATCCGAAGCCTAGATTTTTAAGTAAGTTGCAAAATGGACATATAGAGCATAGGAGGCTGTTGTTTTTGTCACTAGTAAACTCAATTAACATTTCTAGTAGTGTCATATGGGGAATGCAAGGGTGTCCAAAACCTTCTTATTATGTCCAAAGTTGTATAGGTGTAGTGTTCTTAGCATTGAACTCCTTGAAAAGTAAGATGATAATGGTAACTGAAGGTAATATAGTCGATTGCATTTGATGTGGGGAGCAAATGCATCGGAATATTGTAATTAAAAGGTCCTTGGAAATTGATATTGATCAGTACATGGTAGTGAAGCAAAACATTGGAGCTATGAACTTGTATGTTGATAAGAATGAGAAACTCTGGAAATGTGTGAACCCTATTGTTGGTAATCCTACACAAATCTCGGAAATGACATGGGAAAGAATTAAAAAGCTTCTGATGTCTCCTGGAGGACAATCTGCAATAATGGCTTCTCAATGCAGGTAAATGTTTTTTTGGTTGTTTAGTTTAGCCTTTCTTGGCTTCTAGGATTTATAAGTGGACTGTTTTTTTATTCTGTGTTGTGTGCTTTTGCATTTTTGTTTATAGGTATGATGCCGGTGCTATATTGAAGAGTATGTGTTTGACAGAATTTACATTAGGTGACATACCTCAGATCTTGAATATGGTAATTACCATAAAGAACTGGATTATTCATAATCAAGCTGGATGGCAGCCAATTATCATTGCCGTTGCAGGGTGCAGCCCTGAATTAAGCACTAAATCTGGTTCATAAAGTTTCAATCTTGCTATCCATGGTAAGGGAAAGGGGCCACTTGATAGTTTGAAAGGTATTAAGTGTATATAGATAGATGATTTCTTGCAATAAGGTTACTAAAACAAAAGTCTTCTTGTGCCAAGACTCATTATTTAGATTTACTGGTGATGAAAGTTGTTAGTTGTTACACATGATGGCTACTGTCTAGATTTTCAATTAGAGACGGAAGTTTCAACTGAAAATTTTCTAGATGTGTCAAAGAGTATGCAATGCAAGGCTCTGAGGGACAGGAAATTGATCATCTGTTGCATCTTCTGGATTCTATCGACAATTGAAAGGATGATCCTGCTGTTTCCAAATTTCAATAAAAGATATTTCTGCAGAAAAATTTCCTACCTCTCATATAGTTTGTGGTGCCATGAGTTTGTTTAATTTGCAGGGAAGTAGATACACAGATTACAGAAATTTATTAAAAAAAATCTAAATCTAATTAGATAAACATAGAAAATGTTCTGGTGAAAGCTGCTCATCTCCTATGAGCACATCATACCATTAAGATATCAAGATGAGTCACAAGAAGGTTGCACAATGCTGTAATGCTCTTCCGAATAGAATTCCTGAGCATGAGTCTAATCAATGAGTCTTTGTTCTTCTCTTTTTTGGGTATTCTCAGAATAAACGGATTTGTAAATTAATTCCTCTGCAGCATCAGTTTAGCAGTTTGCTACTGTATTTGTTGTACGTCTTTGAAAGCTGTATGGTTCTCAGAGCTTGTGAAACCATTAGTCCCTTGACTATAATCCTTATATTTAAGTCTCATATATGCAAACATGGAAAGAAAAATCAAGTGTTTCTTATTTTTGCCCCCATTTGGATGGTGCTTTCACTTTTGCAGTGGAACTTTCTTTCTGTTAAATTGCTGTCAGTTTTAAGGTTTTCAAGCTTGGAGAAAAGCAAGTTTCATACTGTAAATACCAATATTTTATGTTACTTGCTTGAAAACACTATTGAGTTGGTTCATAAACTCGAGTTCAAGTTCAAAAATTAAATATTTTTGAGTTTAAACTTTAGAGTTGTTCACTTTGTCAAGTTCATGAGCTTGGAAATTTTTTATATGAATAAACTAAAACAATATCGTTTTGATCAATATGCATCAAAATAGGGTTATTTTAGTTATTTTTTGCTCGACTTGAGCTCAAACTTAAGCCAAACTTGACTCGACCTCTCTCAAGCGAACTGAGTTCAAACAACTTTGAAGCAAGCTTAAACTCGATTTGATTTGAATCCAATCCTACATATCATCAAGTAAAAAATTACCTAAGTTACCATTATTAATGTTGCATTAATTAACATTAACTAGATGTAGATTCAAATTGAGTTGAGCTGAGTCCTAATAAAGACTAGTATGCGATTAAACTTAACTTGTTTGATTGAATTTGTTAGCGACTTAATTGAATCAAGTTAACTTGACTCGATCTTGAATTGAGGCTATCTCTACTTAAGGCTTGAATCATTTGAGCCGAATACCAAGCCAAACAAAACCCAAATTGGATCTCATCTAACTGTAATATTAACTAAAAATCGTTAAAGATAATAACATTTATATATATTTTAGATAATCTCACGTGAATGACACTATGCAAATTTTATAGGGCTAGAGATGTTGCCCAGAAAAGCCCAATAGGCATATCACTCTACTTCAACCCAAAATTAATTCAAATTACAACAACAAAAACAAAAACAAAATCACAAACTTGCAAGACATTCTCAATTACAAACAATACCCTATATACAATGGCCACAGTGAAAATATAAACTAAATTAATATTTTATTATTATTTGATTAAATATTATTTTATCACTACAAAATCATTCATTCCTAAAATATTATGATTAGTACACAAAATTTTACTTTTTATGAAATTATTTATCATAATATTTTGAACATTATTAATACAAATTTTATGCATTATTAGAGGATTGTTGAAGTTCTTCCTATTGTGGTTATAAAAATCGGATCAGACTAGTCTATTTGACTAGTCGAATCGCCATCCTCTATGCAAAACAAAAACAATTGATTGGAAAACTGTTTTAGCAGTTTGATTACTTTCGTTTGCCTTTGGATTGGTGATTAGGCACCAATTTATGATTGAAATCTAGTTGGAATGCTGGTTTATATTGCATATTATTAATTAAAAAACTAGTTTAAATAGAAGTTTGAAACAACCCCATTTGATTTCTATACATGTTTGAAAAACACAAGTTCCAAATATCTAAAATGCAATGGAAAAAGTTGAGTTCGACAATAGCTCTAGTAAAATCCCTAATCCTAACTCTTCGATCTTCATATTACTTCATGTTTTCTTCTTTCTTCGTGTAATTGATTTCATGAAGTTCGAATCCTAATTTATAGAGGTAACATCTAACGAGTGACGACAATAATAATTTTAATTGCTGATTATTTCAACCATAATGACTAATCGACAACAATTGATAAATGTTGGATGTCTCTTTAGATTGTCATGTTTATATTGTTAGGGTTTGTTCTTTCTATAACCATACTTCATAAACTGTTGAAATTTCTACATTGTTAGGATTTTTTCTTTCTAAAAATAGTTAGATTTCATGAAATTTTTTTCTAATTATAGGAATGTATGTCAGTTATATGTGACGGTTTAACTTGTTTGTGTGATTTAATAATGTCTGATGGCATTCTGAATAGAGACCATAATTATGTATGTAGTAATAACAACAAAATTTGAAATATATCCATTCTAAGGAATAACATAAAATAGCAAAAATGTGTAACTAACTTATCTGTAAATCTCAACCAATTGTAAATGATATAAGTTGGTTGTGGCCGCAATACATATATAAATGAGCATTACACATAAAGGGGACCAATAATTATCGCACGGTTAAACTATAAACATAGTCTATATCCGTTAAACCAAGTCCAAAAATCTCAAATCCATTATAACTAAATTAATCAATATAACAAAAATTTTCAATAACAAATCATTAAAGCATAAACTAAAAAATTAAACATTAATTAATAAAAAGTTACACAAAATATGAAGATGAACACAAGTATCCCAGTTATTTGTCACTTAAGTATCCAACTTAGGTGAAAATGGTCAAACTCCCCTTGATTATCCAACCAAACTCCCTTCAATTTAGAAAAGATTGAAATCCTTTAACCTTTAGTCATTATCTAACTTCTAAATATGTGATTTGTCAAAAGATATTGAAATAGAATTAGTGAAAAATATTGTATAGAAGAAGCCCGAAAACCATTATAAGATTTGGAAGAATGAATAATATTTAGGTCAATTTAAAATATTGGAGAAGGTGGTTTATATATGTAGTAAACTGTTGCAAGATTCACGGGTTAATTAGGCTAAATTAGTGTGATTTGTTTGTATGTTAATTAGGCTAAATTAGTGTGATTTGTTTGTATTTTAATAGCTAATGAATAGTTGTCAATTAAAGCTGTCAATTATGTTTATTCTCTAGGATTCTTACCAGATTTAGTCTCTTGTATAGTTATATATTTCTGTACCAATATAGATCAAAAGATATGAAAACATTTTTACCATACAAGTTCATATGGTATCAGAGCAGGAACTCTATTTCCTGAATTCCTAGCCTTCACCTGTATCAGCCTATCTCCTTCCTCTCTAATTTTTCATCATGTCTGAGATTTCAGAAACAACCAACACTACAGACCTGCCTACATCCACGACTACCACTCAGGTTCCTACCTCGGAATCCCACTCTATTCAAATTACCACAATTAAACTAAATGGAGAGAATTTCTTGCGCTGGTCTCAATCCGTGTGCATGTATATCCGTGGTAGAGGCAAGATGGGATATTTGACTGGAGAAAAGAAGGAACCTGCATTTGATGATTCTAGCTATGCTACGTGGGACGCGGAGAACTCGATGGTGATGACATGGTTGGTGAATTCGATGAAGGAAGACATAAGCTCCAACTATATGTGTTACCATACAGCGAAGGAGCTTTGGGACAATGTCAACCAAATGTACTCAGACTTGGGAAATCAATCTCAGGTATATGAGTTGACTTTGAAGTTGGAAGAAATCCGCCAAGGTGAGGATACTGTCACTAGGTATTTTAATTCCTTAAAACGTCTTTGGCAAGACTTGGACCTCTTCAATAATTATGAATGGAAATGTACTCATGATTGTAACCAGTATAAAAAAATGGTGGAGGATAATCGTATTTTTAAGTTTCTTATTGGACTTAATATGGAGTTTGATGAAGTTAGAGGCAGGATCATCGGTAGACAACCGCTTCCATCTATCGGTGAAGTGTTCTCTGAAGTCCGCCGTGAGGAGAGTCGCCGTCATGTTATGCTCGGCAAGAAAAATCCTGGCAGTCCTATTGAAAACTCTGCTCTTGTGGTTGGGATGAATGCTAGCCGAAATACTAACAAGAAATCCAATGACAAGCCTCGTGTTTGGTGTGACTATTGCGACAAACCACGTCATACACGTGAGACATGCTGGAAACTTCATGGAAAACCAGCAAATTGGAAGGGCTCTCATGAAGGACGGTTTAATAAGACTCCTACTGCACATGAGGCAGATTCGACCTCTTTCAACAAAGAGCAAATTGATCAAATCCTGAAATTGCTGAAATTCAACTCAGGTTCATCTAGTGCTCCTAATGCTTCAGTGGCTCAAGCAGGTAATGATTTTAAGGCATTATCTTGTCACTCACTAAATTATTCTACTCCTTGGATCATAGATTCGGGAGCCTCTGATCATATGACGAGTTTGTCTAGTTTGTTTCATTCTTACTATCCTTGTTCTGGCCATGAAAAAATTCGTATAGCAGATGGATCTTATTCTTCTATAGCCGGCAAAGGTTTGGTAAATCTTTCAAAAAATATCTCTTTAAAGAACGTCTTACATGTTCCTAAACTTACTTGTAATCTACTATCGGTTAGCAAATTATCCAAAGACTCTAACTGTCGTGTTACTTTCTTTGAATCATATTGTGTTTTCCAGGAACTGAACTCGGAGAAGATGATTGGCAGTGCTAAATTAATCAATGGCCTATATTATTTTGAAGATCAAGATTCCAAGAATAAAGAAGCTCAAGGCTTAATTGGTATTAGTTCTACTCTAGTTACGGATAAAATTATGCTTTGGCATTATAGACTTGGGCATCCTAGTTTTCCTTATCTTAAAAAACTATTTCCTAGTTTATTTAAAGGTTTAGATTGTTCTAAACTATATTGTGAGAATTGCATTTTATCTAAGAGTCATAAGACTGTTTATCATCCTAAAACTTATCAACCTTCAAAACCATTTTACTTAATTCATAGTGACATTTGGGGTCCGTCAAGGATTAATACACCCTCAAATAAAAAATGGTTTGTGACGTTTATTGATGATCATACTCGTTTATGTTGGGTTTACCTAATGTCGGAAAAATCTGAGGTTGAAAAAATATTTAAAATGTTTTACGCAATGATTGAAAACCATTTTGAAACCAAAATTGGGATTCTTCACACAGATAATGGAACTGAATACTTTAAAGGAATTCTTGGAAGTTTTTTCACTGAAAAAGGGATTCATCATCAAACTACTTGTGTCAATACACCTCAACAAAATGGTATTGCTGAGCGCAAAAATAAACATCTTCTTGAAGTTTCTCGAGCTATTATGTTTTCAATGAATGTTCCTAAATATTTATGGGGAGAAGCTGTCTTAACTGCATCTTATCTGATTAATAGAATGCCTACTCGTGTTTTGAACTATATTACTCCCCTTGATTGTTTAAAAAATTTTTTTCCTGAATCACGAATACCTTCAAATCTTCCTATTAAAATATTTGGGTGCACAACATATGTCCACATAAATAGTAAAGGAAGATCTAAACTTGATCCGAGGGCAGAAAAATGTATTTTTATTGGTTATGCTCCAAACAAAAAAGGGTACAAGTGTTTTAATCCACAAACTAAAAAAATAGTTGTTTCTATGGATGTTACATTTCTTAAAAGTCAACCTTTCTTTAAAAAAATTTCTCTTCAGGGGGAGATAGGAGAAGAAGGAAATTTTTGGGATATTTCTACTATTCCTTTACCTAAAATCATTGATTCTACTAATCCTATTACACCTGTTATCGGTTTTATACCTGGTCCCATATCTAAAAATAAACTTTTAAATAAAGAGGAAATTAATAATACTAAGGAAACAAGTGATCCTGAATCTATTTTGCCAAAGATTTCTGAATCCTCAACAGGGGGAGAAATACTACCTATAGTTCTCACAGAACATGGTAAAGAGCTCCTAACTCATTCAAGGAAGAAAGGTCATAAAAAAAGGGTCATGGTTCCTTTAGCACCAGTTCAATCAGCTGCTCCGAGAACAGAACCTGAAACTACTCCAGGTAACATTCCTCTTATTCATACTCATGTTCCTAATGACCAAAATGATGATTCTATTCTTTATCCAGTACCTAATACTGAGTCTAGTGATCTAGATATTCCTATAGCCATTAGGAAAGCTAAACGTATCTCTCATCCTACATCCCGATATTTTTCCTATGCTAAACTCTCAAAGAAACATAATGCCTTTATATCTAAAATATCTAACTTATTTATCCCAAGAAACATACAAGAAGCACTTGATGATCCTGACTGGAAATCAGCAGTAATGGAAGAGATTAATGCTCTGAAGAAAAATGGAACTTGGGAAGTTGTTGATTTACCCAAACATAAAAAAATCGTTGGGTGTAAATGGGTGTTTACAGTGAAATGTAAAGCAGATGGAAGTATTGAGAGATACAAGGCAAGATTAGTTGCTAAAGGGTTTACTCAAACATACGGAATTGATTATCAGGAAACCTTCGCCCCTGTTGCAAAAATCAATTCCATTCGGGTATTATTGTCTTTAGCTGCTAATTATGATTGGCCATTACACCAATTAGATGTCAAGAATGCGTTCTTGAATGGGGATTTAGAAGAAGAGGTGTTTATGAGTCTACCTCCAGGATTTGAGATGATGGGACAAGATAAAGTCTGCAGACTTAAAAGATCCCTATATGGCCTTAAACAGTCTCCGAGAGCTTGGTTTGAACGTTTTGGAAAAGCTGTGAAAAGCCATGGTTATCATCAAAGCCAGGCTGACCACACAATGTTTTATAAGCGATCGGAGAAAGGTAAAATCTCTATCTTAATCGTATATGTAGATGATATAATTTTGACAGGTGATGATTCTGAAGAATTAGCAGACTTAAAGAAGAAGTTGGCACTAGATTTTGAGATTAAAGATCTAGGATTGTTAAAATATTTCCTTGGCATGGAGTTCGCTAGATCAAGAAAGGGTATCTTTGTAAACCAAAGGAAATATATCCTTGATCTTCTCAGTGAAACAGGTCTCCTAGGTTGTAAAGCTGCAGATACTCCACTTGATGCTAACTTGAAACTTGATCCAGCTAAAGCTGAAAATGTGACTGACAAGGAAAAATTTCAAAGACTTGTAGGGAAGTTAATCTATCTGTCACATACCCGTCCTGATATTGCTTTTGCTGTGAGTATGGTTAGCCAATATATGCACTCACCTGGACAAGAACATTTTAATGCAGCCTATAGAATACTAAGATACCTAAAAGGAACTCCTGGAAAAGGTCTTATGTTTCGGAAGAATAACAACCTACAAATAGAAGTCTACACTGATGCAGATTGGGCCGGTTGTACTATTGACAGACGTTCTACTTCAGGCTACTGCACCTTTATTGGAGGAAATCTTGTTACATGGCGGAGTAAAAAACAAAATGTTGTGGCTCGAAGTAGTGCTGAGGCTGAGTTCAGGTCTCTTGCTCATGGGATTAGCGAGGCAATTTGGTTGAAAAGATTGTTTGAAGACTTGAAGATCTCGGTGTCTTATCCTATAAAAGTATATTGTGATAACAAGGCAGCCATTTCAATCGCTCACAACCCGGTTTTACACGACAGAACGAAACACATTGAGGTTGACAAACACTTCATCAAAGAGAAGATTGAAAGTGGGTTAATTTGTCTCTCCTATGTACCAACTACAGATCAAATAGCAGACATACTCACCAAAGGGCTACACAAAGGACAGTTTGAACTTCTAGTTAGCAAGCTAGCTATGGAAGACATCTTCAAGCCAGCTTGAGGGGGAGTGTTGCAAGATTCACGGGTTAATTAGGCTAAATTAGTGTGATTTGTTTGTATGTTAATTAGGCTAAATTAGTGTGATTTGTTTGTATTTTAATAGCTAATGAATAGTTGTCAATTAAAGCTGTCAATTATGTTTATTCTCTAGGATTCTTACCAGATTTAGTCTCTTGTATAGTTATATATTTCTGTACCAATATAGATCAAAAGATATGAAAACATTTTTACCATACAAGTTCATATAAACTTCATGTAATAAATTGGTGCCATTTGTCAAAATAGATTATAATATACATGTTTACTCACTACAACAAATTTCATTAAGGTGATGAAAACTTTTGTCAAAAAAAATAAAAAATTCATCCTAAATGGTCAATTGGGATAAAAAATAAAATCGTACGAAAATGCATGTTACCAAAGTGTAATTTTCATGAAAAACGATCGTCCCCAATAATTAGTCATTGTGGACAAAATAGTATTTCCTCATAAAATAATACACATTTTGAGATGAAATTTTTTATCCATAAATGAATTATTTTGTGTCAAGTAACTCTATTTTGTCCAAAAAAAATATTTAGAGACAAAATTTTTCGCCTTTGTTTGTACAAAAAATTGGGACAAAATTTTTCATCTTTCATTGTGTGATAAATACATAATAAAATTTCTCATCCTTAATTATATAATAAATTAGAGACAATTTTTGTTAGTCTTTTGATTGTACAATAAATTAAAGACAATTTTTTTCGCTCGTAATTATATAATAAATTAAGGAGAGAATTTTTTTTGTCCTTAACTGCATAATAAATTGAAAACAAAAACTTTCGTCTTTAATTGTGTGATGACTTGGGGATAATTTTTTTTAATCCTTGGTTGTATGATAAATTAGGTAAAAAAATCTCGTTTTCATTTGTATGGTGACATTGGAAGGAGAATTTTAATTTTAAATGAAAAATAATAGTCACGTGGATAATTGAAGTACAACAATTTATATTAAACATTTTTTCAACTAATTAAAAAACATGTATTATTATCAAATTGTTATTACTATAAATCAACTAATAACTAAGTAATAACAAAAATATAACTAACTTACAAACAAAAGACATAGAATGCGTCACTCATTAGTGGTAAAATAGTTTTACTTTTGTTAATTGGATGCCAATATGTTCGCCACTTTCTTCTCTATTTGGATGTCAAAAAAGGCACCGCTCTTATATTAGCTGCATGTCAAAACAAGCAAAATAAGTATACGTGAGTTAGACAAGTCTACAACAGTAATTATTAATAATCATTTTAACAATTACTTAGCTATATGTTTGTCTATAGTTTGTAAAATAATGAAACTAAAATAGAGCATTAAAAAGACACAAATTACGATTTTTACCTTGAAGAAGCACATGAATGATTTTCAATGGATTAGCGATTAACCACAACTCAAATATCTTTCCTTCAGAATGAGCTTCCACAGCTCTAAGATTCTCCTTCTCTTCTTCATAAGGGGCAGCACAGAGGGCTTCTATTGTGCAGCTTGCACTTAAAAAAAAAAGAACATCACCTGGAAGAAATGTAACAGAAACAAAAAAGTTCACCCAAACGAATATTGAAAAATACAACACATGCACTGAACAGAAACTAAAGAAGTGACCATAAACAGCAAATGTATGTGTGCCTGCCTTCAGTTCAGTTATTTCACATGGCTGAAAGATATCCAGTCTTTTAAAGTTGGCAGCATCTGGATCCTTTGCAGCAGCCAGCTAAAAAGAATTATAAAACATAACTTCAAAAATGAGCAAAATAAAACGCAAACATGATGAGTCACCAAGATATATTACACTGTCATCGACTTACCAAGTTGGCTGTTTGATCTAACCAGTGAACCAGGAAACCAAGAAAATACATGCCAGCAGCTGTCACCTTCTCAGTTTTTGTGTTGTCCTCCTGCATTAGGGAGAGATCAAATAACTTGTGTATGATTTAAAAAGGCAAAAAGATAAACAGAGGTGCTAAATGCTAATTAAGAGGTAGTTCAAATATAGAATGGATGTGGTCACTTAAAAATAAAGTGATGATATTTGCATGCAACAATAAGCAAAGGTCTAATATGAAATGAAAGATAATTTAGAACTGAGAAAAAAATTCATTCTTATATCAAGAGCTGGAGAGACCAACCTAACAACTAAAACTATCACAGAAGATGAAATTAACCCAAGAATTAGTTTATCTGAGACTCCTAGCATTCCCTTCACAGAGTATAGAAAACAGTGCAAGGAAAATACCACAGATACTGGCTTTGATTAATCAAGGAGTAGCTTTTTCTCTAGTAATCTAAGAATTAAAGGCACAGGATAACAGGATTATGAAACAATAACATAAAGAAATACAGTGTACTCAGTCGAATAGGGGCTTAACCCTCTTTGCACAAGTTAGAAAGACTAGTGCAGGCATGATCTATTCCCAAATATTTTTCTAAGAAGGTAAACCAAGATGAGCAAGACATTTTAGTATGCATAATAGTGTTATAATTGAAAGGAATAGACTCCTGTAAGTATGGAACATAAACCTTGTAACCAAAATACACTGCTGCACATGCAGTTCAGAGCTAATTAAAAGAACTCAAGGAGGCAATTCTATCTTATGTCATTAATGCATACCACCCCTGCCCCCTCCCTGGAGTGAAGAGACCTTCATAGACAAATGGAAAGTGCACTTGCTTCAGTGGAAATATAAAACAAAATACAACAGACACTAAAAAAACAACAGAAGAGAGCTGCTTGATACCTGCAGTGCAAGGCTCATTCCACTACTCCCATCTCGATCAAAATACAATAACTGCACCAAGCCAACTAGTCACCACGCTGAGATCAGTGAAAAATAAAACAAAATAAAAATCTTAGATGCATTCCCATGGATATACACATAAGCCTACAAATAAGCAGGAAGGCATCCCAAATTTAACTAATTCCTGTTCTGTATTAAAAAATTAAATTCTCTGATGGCAGCACTGCAACAAAATTGCAGCCAAATTGAAATGGCCCCACCTCAACTGTGTGAGAAGCAAAATCTAAGAGTTCATTATAACTATCTGGCAATGATGAGAGAACTTGCTGCTGTATTCAAGACCCAGCATTAAATGTCAAGAAGTTTCAAGCAGAACATCTGGTCTTAAAGAAATGCTCCTCAAGTAGTACTCTAGGTCTACCAATTACCTGAGGAAGACCAGACCAGATCCAATCAGAAGCCATTATTTAGGATTTTTATGATATAATTACCTGAGGTAAAATTACACCCTGCTCAAATGGCATATTCCAATCTTCCATAAAGTTAAATGTGATTCAAAAATCTGCATGCCAGCCCCACCTCCATAATGCTAGTTGTAAGTTACAAAATAATCTCATAGAGTGTAGTAACTATGTCTGCTAAGACCATAAAAGTACAGGTCTTTTTTGCTTTCTTGTAAAAGATTGCATTGTTACAATTAAACATTTGCTTTTTAATGACTTAATAGGCGCCCTTAAGGTCACAATTTAACCAATCCAAGCTTCAAGGTAAGAAAAACAGAACTGTTATAAGCCATACCCAGAGGTATCATCATGTCACAAGCAAACAATAGGGAAGAAAATGGTCTGGGCATAAATCCTAAAGAAACCAAAGGAATTACCAGACACATTTTCCAGTCCCACATTCTCTACAAGTAACGATGAGACCTAGTAAATTAGGTAAGTTGGAAACTCAACAATCCAATGAATGAAGACAATTAAAACCACATGCAAACCAGAATCTTTTAGCAGCCGGTTAACATGTCTAAAATTTAGTGGTAGTACTAGATTCACATCAATAGGTTAACATATCTAAAATTGGTCAATCATGTACAATGCACATAACATTGGCCTATTATTCATGTTTAAACATATGCATACATTCATAAAATATACTAATCAGTAATATGATGCATGTATTTGGCTAACAGAGCCATAAAATTTTATCAAACAAGTAGAGTACGAACCAGGATTAGCATCAACTGTCCTTCAAGGTCAAGGAGGTCTGTGGCAAATGCAGCTGCAGACACCTGCTGACAAATAACTTCTTTATGATGCAACTTACTAAAGATGTCAGAGACAACGCCAAAGGCCATAATTATGTACCAAATCATACATGAACATGAAGGCCTCAAAGATTAATTCTATAATCTTATCTGCATCACTCAAACATTACCTGGACACTGCCCTCATCAAAGCTGTAAATTTTAAGATCATGTCTATATGTGCTATGACGGCTTAGGAGACCAGTACCTTCACCTGAAATTGTATAACATCTCATCAAGAAAAGCACAGAAAGACAACAATACCAATTCCATCTAAGTTTTAACTCTTCAGAAAGAAAAACAACGAACAATATAGAATTTGTAACTTTAATTTCTTCTTTCTTTCTTTGAACTTCTCAGCAACTAATCAGAGCTCGGTAAGTAATAATTAGTATATTCTTCTTCTTTTTATTTCTTTCACTTTATCTCAGATTATTTTCTGAAAATTTTAATAAATACATCTAATTAATCAGTTTATACTCTCCAAAATCTACAGCCAAGAAGCAACCCTAATCAAGATCAAAACGTTGCATTTCGAAGCATAATTAAGGAATAATCAAATAAACACTACGTGTGATCAACTAAAAATCCATTAGAAAATTCAAATCAAGTCAAGCGCTCGAATGACCATGAAATCGTGAAATTAAAGGACGAGAACAGGCAACGAGAGAGAGAGAACCTCAGAAGAAGAAGCTTGAATGACAAGCTCGTTTCCTACAAGTGCAAGGCAGTGACGGAGCTGCGAATGTCTTCAGAGCTTTTTCGCTTACAGAGAATTTCATTTTTTTAACTTTAATTTTGAATTTTGATTTTTACCGTCTTTGGGTCTCTCAATAATTAAATTATTTATGTTGGCTGAAAAGGAATTGATGTGTTTTAAAGGGTATTAATTAAAATAAGTAAATATTTTTGCGCCTAAATCTTTTTAAGTAAATATTTGAAACACTTATTTTTATAAGTAAAATATATTCGAATTATCTATTTTACCCTTTTGTGCAAAATCTAACAAAAACTTAGCCTTTTCCCATTTGAAGCAACAGCTCAATGTCGCATTTGGAACCCATAACGACGACTCAATTTTTTTCATTTCGAATATCGACAAAGACAATAGGATTTCTACAATGTTATCTGAGATAAGTCTAATTCAAGGCGTGTTAAGGATTCAAATGGGTTTTCTTGCCTCAATTTAGGGTTATTAAGTTTAAAAATGGGTTTTTCTCCTCGGTTTCAATTTGATGCGTTTGGTTTAAGGTTTGATTGTGATATTTATTTGCAAATAGTTCGTATGTAGTATATTTTAACTAGGCTTGATTGTGTTGTCGTTGAGAGAGAAGAAAGCCAAATTCTAGCAGTAGTGGCACTTGTTACACTCGCACTTTTACTATTATCTGTTCTGTTTTTTGTTGTGATTTGTATATATCAATAATTAAGTCAAAAATTGAAATGTTTTAGAACAAATTTATGAATGTTTTGATTCATAAATTATCAAACTTACAATCAATGGGATTATGTTGAAGTATGTTGTTAAAAAAATATATATAACTGAAGAACGATAATTACTAGAGAGGTATTATTAGAATAAATGTTGAGTTTGCCTAAAAATTTAAATTCATTAAAAGTTTCCCTAAAAAAGTTTAGGTGTAAATTAATTAATATCTTTTGTTCCAATCATTTTAGCTTGAAATTAAAATGTCATCTTAAGTTTTGGTGTCGTCCCCTGTGAAGGCACTATTATAAGACCAAACTGAATTTGCTCCTAAAAATTTTGTTTCTAAAATTTAGTGTTAAGCTTAGTGGATGGAATTAAAATTTCATTTCTTAGAAGTATCATTTTGAGACAAAATTAAAAATATTTTTAAAAAAGAATCTAAGTTTTGGGGAGGAAAGCAAAGTTCCTCCAATAAAATTATCATTTTGGTAAATAAAATTGTCTCTAAAATTATTATTATGCGAGAAAATTAAATGCCTCTAAAATTAAATCCTAAGTTTTTTATCATTTTGACACCCAGCAGTATATAAATATCAGAAAGAATGCATAATATCATTCATGCATTTATGAAATGAAAGCATTTTGATTATAACAAAGCAGTATCCTATTTGGAAAGGGAAGCTAATAAAATTAATCAATAATTACAAGGAATGTCATTGGTTTAATCAAAATAAATTACAATAAATAAAGATGTTTGTAATTACAATCTTGTGCATGCAATCAATACAAACACGAAACGAAAGTATAATTATTCAGTTGTCGAAAACTAGAAATAGAAAAAATTCGTATAATTTAACCATCAAGCACAGCTCAATCCAGCAATTACTGCAACAGAAAACTCACCCATCTGCTGTCCCGGAAAATCTAACACCGTAGACAAACGACACAGTTATGATCAAAAGGAGAGCATAGCAGGGAGGTCCAAAACATTGATTACAACAATTGTAATTGAACCCTTTTCTTTTACAAACAAATGCACAAGATTGAGGAGGCTGCACCAATAAGTATACAAAAAGAGGAAAGGGAAATGCTGATATTTTCCAGAAGGCAAAACAGAAGCCCTCAACCCAGCAGCCAAGCAGCACAGACCTGCACTAACTACAAATAAACAAATCCAGAATCCAGCGACTGATCAACCGCAACAACTTGACATTTTCCAGACTAGTAGTTATCAAATTTAATATGCCCTGCAAAACATTTATTCATTTGTATACTGGTTTGCAATTTTCATTTATACACAAGTAGTTGAAAGAAAGCAGCAGGTTTGCTTGTGATTGAAACTTTGAAGTTAATATACCGTTTTGAATAAACTTTCAGGTTAAAAGAAACTTTGAACCACTGATTTGGCGTCCCAGCCTATATCTTGATGCGTTGCCAAATGTTGGGTGTTTGACAATTCAAAATTAGGAATCAGTAATGTTTATTTTAATAACCGTTTTGTCCACAGCAGATTAAAAGAAAATGTTGCAAAATCATTTTCATAAGCAAAAAACGTGTATATATTCAGTTACTTTGTCCCAATGAGGAATGCACAATATAAAAAATATATATAAATTATAAACAACAAAAAAATATAGCATTTCGGACCATACTGCCTCATTCCCCTTGAGTCATGTCTGGTAAGAGGAACAGGCAGCCGGCATTTTTAATATATTTTTTAGTTTTATAATTTCTTCCTAAATTTTAATTTTTTAAAAATATATAACTTCACATTTCTACTAATATATATTTTTTAAATTATTTTTTAATATTAAATAAAACAAACAAGAAATTATCCGCTGAAGTTTATAGTAGAGAAAAAACAAACAAACAAGAAAGTATCAAATTACATACACTGAAGTTTATAGCAGGGCAGACTCACAACGCATATACACTGAATAGGGAAGAAAGTGGAAGAACTTACCGTCTATACCAATTTATAACACAAAGAATGGAATAACTGAAGTCGGTCTCCGACGCCGCTGCTAGCATGACGAACAGGTTTGTCAAAAAAAGTCGAAACAAAATAAATATAAACCCTCAAAAAATGTCAAAACAACATAAATATAAACCCTAAAAGAACTATTGAAGAAAGTGGAGGATACACCCATCTCCGCCACTGCTAGCATGACGAACAGGTTAGTGAAAAAACGTGGAAGACAATGGGAACAATGGATGTCAGTCTCCGGTGCCACAGATGAACAGGTTTAGGGTTTAGGTTTTGTTCTTTTAAATGGTAGCTCGCATATGATAAGTTAAATAAAAGAGTATCAGAGCACAAGTCAAACGATGAGCCTAATAACTTAAAGCATTTTTGGATACAAGTAACAACGCACCCTTCCAAATAGATTTAGCCAAACAATGGGCTTAACAACTTGTAATGGTTGCATTTGAAAGAGGACGTTGAAGACTAAAATTTCATATCTCATAAAATCAATATAAGTATGATAGATTGGATCTTAACACAAGTCAATTGATTTTGTGTAATATAGGTTTCAATCTCCACAATTGTAAGTCCATTATATTCACAACATGATATCAAAGCACAAGTCAGATGGTAGACCTAACAACTTAAAGTATTCCTAGATACAAATGACAATACACCTGTCCAAAAACGGACTCAATTAACTTGCGAGTCTAACAGCTATAGTGGTTGCACTTAAGGAAGGGTGTTAGAGACTAAAGTCTCACATCTAATAAATGCAATATAAGTGAGTGATATATAAGTGTGAGAGATTGAACCTTAACACAAGTCAATTAATTTTGTGTAATATAAGTTTTGATCTTCATATTTATAGACTCAATATATATTTTGACAAAGAGAACTAAAGTTTCTCAAAAAGAACAACGGACAATGGTGGTCTTTGGCACTGATAATGGACAGATTTCTCACAAAAATAAAAACCTTGGAAGAACACTTTCCTTCAAAGTGGTTAAATGAAAGAGAATCGAAAGATCTGAGTTTGGATCTTTCCTGTAGTTAAATGAAAGAGAAAATTTTAAAAAATTTTATTTTTAAATGAGGTCTGTGGAAAATATTAATGGGAGCCGCGTTTGTAGAACTTTATTTTACAGTATCTCTCCAGATTATGACACGTGGAGTGGCTTACATTTTTGCAGACAATGCCATTTTTCATTTGGGTCGGGCTTAATTTTGGTTTAACGAATTAAAATTGAATTTGAGCCAAGCCATTAGAAATTCAAATTTGTGACTTCATTCAATTGAAATTTGTGGGTTGAATTAGAATTTTTGAATATTAATTTAAATCGAATCAAGCTACAAATTTAAACCATTAATTCAAGTTATAAAATTGAGTCAAACTCAAATTAATCAATAAACTACGAACTCAAACTAGAAATCTTAATCTATAATTCAAATCAAATCAATTTACGAATTTAAACTATTGATTTGAGCTACAAAATCAAGCCACTCGAATCAAATCAAGCCGAGCCATTTTTCATCCAAGCTGAGTTTTGTGGGGAGAAAGAAGAGTACTTGCCGATATGCTTCAGTCTAGCAGGCGATGACTCGAGGGAGAAGGTGAACCAACGCACTATTGGGAGATATGCAAGCTCTGTAGCCAAATCCATCTCCAACTCTAACGTTTGACTTGATGCACGTCTTATTATTGTTATTGTTACTATCATTGTCACTGTCATTGACTCGTGTGTGAAGAAGACTTACTGTTGGTTTAGTTGTTTAAGGGGGCAGGGGGGATGTAATATCCCCAGGAATGCTCACTATTATAGAAAGAGAAATTGAAATTTTTACCACTATTTTATTCCGTGTATATAAAATTGTCACATATCCTAAAGTTTTAACAAATATACCACAATAGTAATCACCTTCCCCAAAATACCCCTCTTTAATCTTTCATGCATAAATTCTCTCTCTTCTTCTCTGCAACTTTTTTCTCTCTTCTTCCTCTTCTTTCAAAGTGATAAAGGAATCACTCTCACTTTTTCCTCATCTTCAAAAACAAAAACAGGAAGGAAAAAACTAAATTTTTCATATTAAGAATTTTTCAAAGTAAGGATTTAAAAAAAAAAGAGCAACCCACAAAAATTCAAACACATTCACTGTATATACCTTGGAGGAAATGACGATGGGAGAAGACCATGTAACAGTATTTAACTGGAAAAAGATAAAAAATGGATATTTAAGGATTTAAGTGAAAAAAAAACTGGACATTTAACTGAAAAAAAAAAAAGGTTGGCGCTTTTTTAATTTTTAAAGGTCGGCGTTAAATGCCAACCCTGTGCTGCCAACCCTTATATGTATATAATATATATATATATATATATATATATATATATATATATATATATATATATATATATATATATATATATATATATATTATATATGATATATTTTATATTATATATATTAGATTATATATTATAATATATAATATTAATACATTATAATATAATTATAATATATTATATAATATATAATATATTATAATATAATATAATATTATAATAATATATATAATATTATATATTATAATATTTTATATTATAATATATAATATAATATATATAATATATTATATTTTAATATTATAATAATATATAATTTTAATATTAATATAATAATATAATTTAATAATATATATACATATAAGGGTTGGTGCCGCCAACCCTTATATGTATATATATCAACGCCAACCCAGAAAGCCTAGCAACTTTCACTTTTTTTTTTAATTGTTAACGTAAAATTTTTTTTTTTCAGTTTTAATCCTGGAATGTTAATTTTTTTTTCCAGTTAAATCCTACTAAATGATCTTTTTCGATAATCATTTCTTTCATGGTATAAAATGAATGTGATTGAGTTTTTTTGTGGGTTGCTCTTTTTTTTTTATATCTTCACTTAGAAGAATTTTTAATATGAGGAATTTAGTTTTTTCCTTCCTTCTTTTGTTTTTGAAGATGAGGAAGAAGAGAGAGTGATTCTTTCATCAATTTGGAAGAAGAGAAAGAAGAGAAAAAAAAGTTGCAGAGAAGAAGTAAAAGAATTTGTGCATGAAATATTAAAGAGAAGTATTTTGGAAAATATGATTACTGTTGTGATATATTTGTTAAAGCTTTAGGATAGGTGATACTTTTATATACACAAAATAAAATAGCCGTAAAAATTTCAATTTCCCTTATAGAAATTTCAAACAGACTATAGGCCAAAAGCCATTACTTCTTGGTCAGTCTTACCAATCGATCCAGTCCAGTTTGAACCTTCTTTTTTCAAATTGTTTTATTGTTTCATTCTGATAAAGGGGTTGGTGGGAGCCACTGCTTAGAAGAACAAAGCAGTCAAACCATAGAATAAAAAGCTATTGTGGATGCAAGCCTAAATCAAGCCCACGAAATGTTGAAGTAATTAATGATGGACTCAATCCAATTCTATAACTAAGATTAGATTCAAACCAAATCATCTTGACTTGAATTAGTATTTGACTTAATTTGTGTTGAATTTATGTTGGTGTTTCAATTTAATAACTCAATTTAAGTTCAACTCAAATTTTCTTTCGATAATACTCTTTATTTTGTCAATATTATTGTTTATTATGTTGATAATACTATTCATCTAATCGGTAACTCTCATCTTAACAATAATCTTTAACAATACTTTAAACCAATTCAATTAAACTTAAACTAATTATTTAGGATTCTAGTCAAACCATGTTCAGACTTAATTTAAACCCATCCCTTTATATAATATGGATTGTGCAAAGTCAAGATATATCTAATAAATGAACTACAAATATTCTAGTAAGTAAAAGTGAATTTGAACTAAACCACACCCAGATAAGAGCCAATTGGTGATTGATATTTTAGGCTACCAATTGGGTGAATAGTATCACCTTAATTCTAGTAGGTTGATCTGCCTATGAAAATTAAATCAAGAAAGTTCTAAATCTATTTAAATATTCTATGGCCAAAGGACTATTTCCCACTCAAAGTATGTTGTTATCTCAAGTTTTCTCTGTTAACTTTGAAAATCTCATTTACCCACCTATAGATGGTTAAAATTAATGATTTCAATGATAAAATCATTATTTTATCTGTAATATTAAAAATAAATTAAAATTTAATTTTTTTTTTCCTTAAAACCCTAAAAACTAACTATTTTCCTTTAGGTCAAGTTTTAAAAAATGGCCTTTTACTTATTTGGGTGTGGTTTAGTTTGAATTCACTTTTACTTACCAAAATATTGGTAGTTCAATTTATTAAATATATCTTGACTTTGCACAATTCATATTATATAGAGGGATGGGTTCAAATTGAGTCTGAACATGGTTTGACTTGAATCCTAAATAATTAATTTGAGTTTGATTAAATTAGTTAAAAGCATTGTTAAAGGTCATTGTTGAGGTGAGAGTTACTGACTAGATGAATAGTATTATCAACATAATGAACAATAATATTAACGAAATAAAGAGTGTTGTTAAACGAAAATTTGAACTGAACTCCAATCGAGTTATCAACTTGAAACACCAACATAAATTCAACACAAATTGGGTCAAACACTAATTTAAGTCAAGATGATTCAGTTTGAATCTACTCCTAGTTATAGATTCAAATTGAGTCCATCATTAATTACTCCAACATTCTATGGGCTTGATTAGGGCTTGCTTCCACAATAACTTGTTATTCTATAGTTTGACCATTTTGTTCTTATAAGCAATGGCTTCCACCAACACCTTTTAAAGGATAAAAATAAAACAATAAAACAATTTGATAAAAAGAAGGTTCAAAATATAATATTTGAAATAAAAAACTAAATGTAAAAAATTTGAAACCATAAGGATGAGAAAAAATTTATCTCAAGCCTTTCTCGCGTTTCTAGTCCCTTCTTCTTCTTTTGCTGGTCTTTATGAACAATGCCAATGTCTTGTCAAAGTCTCTATAGTTGGAAAACTCTCAATCAAACTGACAGAATTTACATCTTAATCAATCTTCATGTGTTAGGTCTCTGTTATCTTCTTTAATCATTCACACTACAGTTAATAGACTTTTACTGTAATATCTCTTCATCCTATTTAGTTTTTCTTCTCTTGTAATCATTTAGAAACCACCCAAAATTACATTCACAGGCAATTTCACAATAAAAACAAAAAACAACAAAAAGGAGGAGGAGGAGAAGAAGAAGACAAAAGAAAGGAAGAGAAGAAGAAAAAACAAGAATTACCAGACCTCAGACAATTTCACAATGTCAGCATTTCACCACATACACTAGCATAACAATTCAACACTTGAAATCACAAAAGCAGGTGTGAACATGGGAAACATAGCAGCATAAATTGACATAATACAGATTCAAGGCAATTTCACAAGATAGCAATTCTCAGAGAGCAAACACAACAGAGAATGTCATACATTGGCATTGTAACAACATGTCTCAACTGTGTTAACTTGCAAGGAATTTCTGAGATTTGATGAAATATCTGAACAAATAATAGCAAATAACAGATATGTTGTAGATTGAGTGAAGTGAATATCAGATCTAAAGAAATAGTATAGATCTAACATCAAGAGCTAATATTTGATAGAACACTTGAGACAATCAGAAATATCAACAGCAAATATGTAGATCTACAGTATTAATATTAATAAAGACAATCCAGCTGCTATGCCAATGACTTGCAAACAAATCTTAAAGTCGAAGCCAGTAACCCATAGCCTTTAGTTATGTCTTTGTAGCCCCTCACATGTACCGAGGGAGATTTTTTTTTTTCTTTTGAACTTTTGTTTTGAAAAAGTTTTCTATAAATGCATAAAATATTGAGGCTTGTACGCCGATTTGGGCTGTTGGGCTTTCGGCCTGCGGTCTTTTTGAAATTTCCATTATAATTAGCATGCAATAATTTTAGGTAAGTATAACGTTAAAGGGTGAGTTTACGTTACATACTTCCATTAAATATTTTAGCTATTGTGCTCATTCTTTTTTACAGCACACAAAAGTAAGTTTAGTAGCTTCAAAAAATTTTCAAAATTACATATGTATTAAAAATGACTAATTTACATATAATATTTTAATTTTTATGATATATCATCATTTTATCTAAGGATGTGTACGGTCTAGTTTGATACGATTTAAAAAAATTTTTAAACTAAACTAAAAAAACAATTTAGAAAATTTTCAAACCAAACTAAAAAAATATGATTTAGTCTGATTTAAATTATGTTTTGAATTTATTAAAATTATTCCATTCTAAATATTATTATTAAATAAAATTATAATTTTTTAGAATATAATATAAATATGTAAAATAAATATGAATTATATATACAATATAAATATAAAAAAAGATAAAATAAAAATGAAAAAAAAATTGTATATCTTATTACTTATTCAAAAATTATGCCAAATATAATTATATATATTTTAAAGAAAATACGATTTATAGTGTTGTTCAGTTTGAAAATTAGCCAAACTACAATCTAAATTGAAAATGGTTTTTTAAAAATTTATCAACCCAAATCAAACTAAATCAAATCATAATTTTTAAGCAATTTAGTTTGGTTTTACTATTTAAACCAAATTATACACCCCCTAATTTTATAAGTGTAGTCCAAGTATATTTCCCAAATGATGAAAATTAGAAAGCCTCAAGGGAGGCAAGTGAATTTTACCGATTAGTGGAGAATCCGAACCTGATTCCAAAGCTGTAGCTTATAAATGACAAAGTCCAAACCTAGCGCTTGAGTTTGACTTGTGGCCCGGCAAATCAAAAATTTGGCTAGCAGTTGGCTTTATGCCAAGTCACCTCCATCACCCATGTGTAGTAAAATCTCAAATATATACTTACTAACTTTTAAAAATATAAACATTTATTTATTATTAAACTTCTATTAGAATTTTATGTTATGAGTAAGGGTAAAAATTATTTTATCAATAATATTAAAAAAGTTATAATTTTATTCTTCTCCATTGACAAAGATATATCTTTATCGACAAAGATGAAAAGACGTATATCATCATTTTTAAAATTAAAAAAGTTTTAAAAATGATGTAAAATTATTAGCTTTCAAAATCTAGACAGAAAAAAGAATGAAATTATAACTTTTTAAATATTATAAATAAAATGATGGTTTTACCCTAAACCATAAGAATAAAATTTCAACTAAAATTAAGTGATGGGTAGGTGTTTTAATTTGAAAATCAATGGGTATGTATTTAAGATTTCATTATATCTTAAGTGGGAATTCAAGCCTTTAAGCCTTATGGTTATTTGTGGGCCGGGTCATATCCACCATTTACAATTTCTATTATCTAAATTAAATGTTACAAAAATGAGTTTATAATAATATTTAGTTTTATCATCTTTAAAAGATGATGAAGTTCATGATCCACCATCTCAAAATGACTAATATTATGAGTACATATTTTTTTGTATATAATTTAGATATACAGATGATATATTTTTATTACATATAAAAAAAAGAGAGAGAGAGATTACAACAACGATTTTTTCTTTAATTCTAGTATTATCAAGAAACCATTAAAGAACATATTAAACTTGAAAGATGTCAAATTAAAATAATAAATTTCCCAATAGACTTGTTATATTATATGTTTTTAGTCTACTTTTTTTAATTATATATTGTTAATAAAACACAATGTTTTTATGAAACCATGTTTGGATATATTTAGAAATCTATTTTTGAGCTAAAATGTATTTCTTATAAAATTAAAAAAATCATTAAATATCTAACTTATAGTATAACAAATTAATGAATTTTCATTGCACAATCATGTGAATTATTAAGATCATAGTTATCAAAAATCCTACGATATACAAAATGTATTTTATAATATGATATAATACAAATGAAAAACGATATGTATCATAAAGTATATCGACTTAATACGATACAGTAAACGTAATGTACGATACGATATGTATCATACAATATAATATATATTATCTATACAAATCAATATATCTTTTTAGAGAAATTAATGATGTAATAGGAGTATATATGAGAAATTTTAAAATTTTGAAAGTATTTATGATATTTTCTAAAATGATAATGTGTCAATTAGAATTTTTATTATTTTATTTTTAAAAAAAATGTATTATGCGATACAATAATAGATACATGATATAAAAAATTAAATTTTTTATACACAATACGACTATCATGATTAAGATAGTTATAAGTTATTAGTATGAAGAAAACTAGAAATTGAATTTTCTAATATGATATTTTTTTTATGCATATTATGGGTGTGATTCTCTAATTATTATTATTATTATAAAAATATTATTCATTATTGGACTAAACCCTTCTTAGTTGGATTTTTCCTAACTAATAATCTCATTGCATAAAATAAAAACATAATATAATATTTTGGTCCATCAACCTCACAATCAACTATGTTGAATTCGGTTTGCTTTTACTTAGCCCAAAAAAAAAAACTACGGTTGGATTTGTACTGTCCCTAAATAAGACTCAATTTAAATTTAATTTAAACCCATTCAAATTAGCTCAGATGACAAACGGTAACATTAGCAAGAAGAAGAGTCGTTTTTAGAAAAAAAAAGTCACAAAAAAATCATCAGAAAAGAAAATTTTCGATATGACAACACTAACGAGCCTCAAACCTGAGCCAAGCTAAAACTTCAATTCGAGTTTAACACACCTAAGACTAACATGGATTCAAGTTTGAACCAATTTGGCTTGAATCCACCTCTACATTAAACATATTTCTTTTTTCTTTTCATTTTCTAAATCTCTTAAATTCAAACATGCTAATGTTAACATCAATCATATATTCAAGTACGAGTATATTCAAACAAAACTCGACAAGGGTGAACTCGAATTTGACTCAAACTTATTTGAACCATCTCAAATGGTAAATGGTAACATCAACAAGAAAAAGATTCGCCAAAGAAGAGAAAAATCACCAAAGAATAAAAAATTGTCAAAGAAGTAGAACTGTTGAAAAACAAAATTTTCAATGCAACAATACTGACGAATCCTTGAACTTGAGTTAAACTAAAACTTCAATTTAAGTTTAACTCATTCTAGCTTAAAATAGACTCGAACCCAAGACAACTTGGTTCAAATCCACCCTTTTATTTAACGTAAACATAAATTTCTTTTTACTTCTTCCGAATCTCTTAAATCCAAACAAACCATCTTATTGGTTACATAATATATCGTACAAGTTTTCACCTTTGATCAAACCTTGACCACGATCCCTGGAACATGATCCTAAGGAGAAAACTGGCTGAAGAATGTCCAACCATTTTTATATCCAAGAACTTGCTCAACCATGAGAAAGAGACTTTTTGTGCATAGAACCAACCAACTGATAAGTGCATACCGTGTTGGCATGTGTGAAATACACACCTTTTTTTTTTTTAACACGATAACATTAGGAATAATACAATATAAACTTATAATGAATACCAATAATGATTTATTACCATGTAATTAAATGTTACTTTATCCTTAATTCAAAATTACTCAATTATATAGTAATATATCATTATTGTTCAAATTAAAACTTATTATAAGTATACATAATTTTATTAATAATGTTAGACAATAGCACAGTAGTAAGACGTGGAAGACTGAAGACCGAAACTCTCGAACTGGGATCAGTCATTTTTACTATTAGTTGCTTTATCAAAGGGGAAACCCTCACAAAACTGATAAAGTGAACGAAGATGATACAGCACTCAAAAGCGCAAGAAATGTGATAAATTGAACACAGTTTTTTTGTTCATTACCAAAACATACAGACATGTGATAGGGCCGGACCAGAATGGTGTTAGGAGCACTTAGCCAAGCATGCATCCCATTCTTGAGGTCTGTATTCAGAAACTGCCTCTGCAGGATCGGCTGCCTTAATAATTCCACCGCCCACAATGATAATGTCGCTGCCCCTATAGTATATAACCTGGAAAATCATTTTTCTAACAAGTTAATGAAGTTGACAATGTCTACCCAAAAGACAACATCGCATGGCCATTGTACAATTCTGCAATTAGTTGGTTAGAGAAATTTATGCCCTGTTCGGACTACCATTGATTGGTCCACAGAATTTGAAATTCTATTTTTATTTCTTGTGGCTACCTAAATAATTATGCCAAATTGCTGAAAATGTACATCTAAATTGAAAACAAAAATTGTAATCATCAGCCATATAGTTATGATATGTGCTGATCCTTCCTGTTCTAGTGAAAAAGAAAAATGGTGTTCCCAATGCAGGAGAGCTAATGAGGACAGCAGAATTTACAGGATGTGGAGTATTGTACTGCCGAGATTATCACCACCCTTTGCCATTTGAACTCCAGGGGTTGCATGAATAAATGCTGGATTGACCATTACCCCTGACCATGATGCTGGATTAACTGAGATGAAGCCGATGACAAAGTCATAGTGATCCTCAGCAATTTTCACAGCTGCAGCTGGGTACTCTCCTGTTGCCAAGTTACCAGCTGAACTCATTTCAGCAAGCAGCAACAAGCCCCTACCACGAGGCAAACCCTAAATGCATCGAGAGTGAGCAAAGCAATAGAAAAGGATAAGTTGAGCCATACTAAAAGTCAGATATTAGTTACAGTTTATACTAATCTTCAATTTCAGTCCATAGACGATTCTGGGTCCAGAAATTATATGAGCATTAATTATATCAGCCCATTCCAGTATACGGAATACACCTCTGAATACAACAGAACCAATAGGCCTCAGGCCAGGGCAAGGATATACAAAGAAGATATTGAGAAAAATAAAAGATGCCAAGTCTTACCCTTCATACTGCATAGTCACAGTATTACCAATGTCTGCAAACTTACGATCTTCAAATATTAGGAAATTATGCTTTTCTGCAATCTTCAGGAGAATAATAAACATTTTTAGATGTAACTTGACAATAAATATAATTAACAAATAATTCAAAAAATGCGCTGAACTACAATGCAGATATAGTATGATTATTTGGCCAAAAGAAGTTCGGGGATTTAGTGCTCAGAGTTTGGCAAGGTGAAATCAGGCAATATATCAACATGGGTTTTCAATAAGCAGATCTCTGGTCCAACCTACATAAGAGTTCAAAAATAAATCAGAAAAAAAATGCATATTTTCTTATAAACCAGATGATAAAGCAGTTTATTTTATATCCGTCGAATGGCAAACAAGGTTATAATCAATTGTCAATAAAGTCCTAAAACAATTACATAAATAAGTAAACGCAGATCAAATATCATAAAGCAAACTGCTTAATCTCAGGAACAAGGCAACCAAAAATGCTACTCTAAAGTGAAAAACCTGGCATCGACCAGATCAATCCACAAATAAATCAGGCAAAAACTTCAGACCTAACTCAAGATTAGCAACCAACCTCCCACCCCCATGTGCATTTGCCGGTCCTATCTTTGAAGCTACATCATGTTACTTCAAAACACATGTTTTAATAAAACAATCTTTCTTTTCCCAAATATATGCTTTACCAGATCCCAGTAACATTACTGGGCACACGGTGGTTACAAGTAACAATATTTTAGTTAACAAGCCAAACTTTCAAATTCAAATATAACACTTGAAGAAACAAAAAATTGGGACTTTGACTTTTAAACCCTAAAACCCAATTTTCTATTCTAAGCTAAAAGCAATGATTGTCATAATTATAAAAAAAAATCAAAAACAGAAACACTAAGACCTTGTCAGCAATTTGTAGAACTCAGAAGCAGTGGCAACATCTGCAGCCAAACACAAGTTACTTTCCTTCTTCACCATTACTTCAAACAGCTTCTTCCCCATTTCATTCTTCATCAATTTCAATCTCTCCTCATATCTCAAACCCCTAACCCTAACCCTCGCCCTAGCCCCAGCCCCAATATTGGGCACCTCCACCTTCTTATTCTCCTCCAAAAAATTCATCACCACACGCTGCATCTCTTCATCGACCTTCCCCTTCTCCCTCAAAATCCTCACTATCTCACTCAACATAATCATCGAATGCAATTCAATCCCATTCTCCTTCAAATTCTCCCTCCCGCCCTGCTCTCTGTCGATCAAAACAACGGCGTCTTTAACAACAAGTCCCGCAGCACGGAGAGGCGCCGCCGTCTCGAGCACGGAGGTGCCACTGGTGACCAAATCTTCGATGATTAAGCAGGTCTTGGAGGCTTGAAGGTGCCCTCGATGGCTTTGGAGGTGCCGTAGTCTTTGATTTCTTTACGGCGCATGAGCATGGGGATGTCGTTGGAAATGGAGACGCAGGTGGCGATGGGAAGGGCGGTGTAGGGGACGCCGCAGACGGTGTCGTATCGGGTGGAGGAGGGGAGGGAGGATATGATGCTGGAGGATATTTGGCGGAGGAGGAAGGGGTAGGAGACGATGAGACGGAGGTCGATGTAGACGGGGGAGGAGATGCCGGATTTTAGCTTGAAGTTTCCGAATTTGACTGCGGAGATTTCATGGAGTTGGAGGATGAGAGACTCCATAGCCGACATTGTTTTGAGTCTGGAGTGGCGGCGGACGGAGGAGCCGAGGAGGAAGAGGAAGATGAAGTGAATGCTGTACTTTGGAGACTATGATGTTTATTAGATAAGGGTTCAATTGAAAACTAATAATATTTAGGGAGTTTCTGTATAACAGATACAATTTGAGGGTGTTTTTAGCTTCATCATAAATTTGACATATAAACTATGATTGGATTATACTTAATTTTTAATTTAAAACCTCCTGATTATATTAACACATTACACTAATAGCAAACAATGATTGGAGAAGGAGTTAATATTTTTTATTAAACACAAACAAATAGTCAAATAAACAATGAAAACATAAAGGATAAGAGTTTGGAAAATATTCAGGAATTTAGGGTGGTCAGAGTTTTTCATCTCAATCCTCCTAAATTATATAATAATATATTATTTATTATATTTTAAATTATATATATTATTAATATATATAATTTTATCATTTTGAAAAAATTATTAATCTCCGAGGAGAAAATAAAATAACCAAGAATATAATAGGCAAATGACTATTTTTCATTCAAATTTTGACTACAACTTTTATTTTTTCACAGATTTGACATAATCAAACATTATTTTTAATACTCAAAAGATATATATTATTTATTATAATATAATACATAATATTATTTATATCTCTTATAGTACAAACAAAATATTTTCATTTTAATTATTTTATATATATATATTTTTTTCAGACTAAATTCTTGGTTGTTGGAAAACATCTTAGGAAAGCCAACAAAGCTGGACGTGTTTGGGGCTTATGTGGGCAACAAGGGATTTTAGAGTTGGTGAAAATAATAAAATTCAACTAAAACAAAGCTCGACAATAATAAATCAAAGTGAGAAACGACAAATCCTCCAATGTTTTTTATATAATTTTTAGTTTTTATAAATATTAATAGGGATAGATAAAAAAATTTATAACCTTTTTATGGGTAAAATTATTGTTTAACTTTATTATAGATAAAAAGTTTATCCTTTTATATACTTTATAAAAAAAATCATCTTTTTATAATGAAAAATAGTGATTCGATTCGAATATCATATACATAAAAACCTATAGGATCATGTGATAATGAATAGGAAATATCCACATAATTATTTAAAAATTTCCACCCATTCTATTCTCCGTTGACAAAAAAATAAAAAAATGTAGTTGACTAACGGTTGACTGTCTCCTTTTGGAATTAGAATTTAGTGGATTTTGAACTAACGTATATTTCCATTTTGTTGTGCTATGATCAAGTGGGCTAGATGCTGACCTAATTTACAGAACTGGGAGTTTTTTTTTTTTTTTTTTAAATTTTACTAATTTTATTTTTTTAATTTTACTAATTTTACATTTTAAATAATATGCAAATTGTTGTGATTTTTTTTTTAAAATTTTACTAATTTTATATTTTAAACTGGGAGTTTACTAGTTTGATAGTTAGACAACCCAAAAAGATGACCATGTAAAATTATTTGTACAAATAATGAGGACAACTTGTGAAAAAATAATACTACGTCATTATGTTATCAGGTGATTTTGAATTAAAGATAAAATAATACAAAATTATACAATAATATATCAATATTTATACATAAATTTGTGTCTATTATTAATACACGTATATAATGCTACTCACCTGCTAAATACAAATTTTTTTTTGAAAAAAATTTAATACAAATTAATTTATATCATATTTATATATAAAAATTCAAGAATAAATTTTTCCACACACAAACAGGCGCTTGTAATAGAATCAATAATAATTTATCAAATAAATAAAAAAATTATGCAAAAAAAAAAGAATTGAATTCAAACCGAACTGAATCTAAATATAGACTTATTCAAACTTAAGTTTGACTTAAATTCATAATAAATAACTCAAACTCGAACTCGTTTAATATGATTGAATATATAGTAATAGAGTTGCTGATGAATTGAATAATATTATCAACATGATATATGATATTACAGAAAGAAAATTCAAATTGAATTTGAACTAATTATTAAACTAAAATTTAAATTTAAATTTGATTTAAATTAAACCAAATATCAAATCAAATCAAACAACTATTCCTCCTCTCTTTTTCTTTAATTGATTAAAATTTCTCTCAACTGAAAATTCGATTAAATAACTTGAATGCTCTTGAGATATTTGTGCAGGTGTTACAATTTATAAGATTCAAATTAAATTTAAGTTTAATTATTGAATTGATCATGCCGTCCCCCATGCGAACCAAATTGGTTTGAACCTATTCATGAAGAAAGAATCTGAAGATGTAGCATCATTAAGTCAAATCAGCCCATTAGGGAAATTCCATATTTGAAAATGACCTAAAAACAAAAAGTTAGTGGTTGTAATAGAAAATTTCATGCTATTGGCTTTGAGATAAAACGTGAAGAAAGGTTTCTGTCGTTCTACAATTATTGAACCAATAAGGAACCGCCACATCAGGTTGTCTGACATGCACAAGCTCCATCATTGGCCCCTGAAATTCATGGAAAAATATTCCTATCATTTTTGCATGTGAAATCAAAAGCACATACTAAGTAATAGTCGTCGGTCTACCATCTAATGAAGCTACTTGTTCCATCAATCTTTGCAAAATTTTCTCCCCTTCACCCTCAATGTGTAATAATAATTTATTATCTTATTTAATTCGTTTGGTAATAAAAAATATTATTTAGATAATTTAAAGGTAATATGAAATAATCTAATTGTTAATTACAATTTTTCCCTCATTTATTATTATTTTAGATAAAAACATCTTATTATTTAAATAAAATAACAATAAAATTATGTGTATTAATTATAATATATAAATGGTATGTCATCGTATAATTTTGAATTAAAGATAAAATAATATTAAATTATGAAATAATATATCATCTATATATATAAATTATATAAAATAAATAAATACACATAATATTACTTTTAAAATAATAAATAGCCTTTAACCTTTGCAGTCTTTCCTCTTTCACAACCTCACTCACCAAGATCTCTATTTCTTGGTTGCATCGCCCTCACTTACGTCACTAAAACTCTGTGGTTGACTTTATGAGACTGTCCCTTTTTTGTTGTCACCACCCTTTTGTTTTCCACCGGATCACCATCACCACTTTGATATTGCCCTCCACCTAATCCCATGACATTGCTTTCTCGATGTTGATCCAAGGTGGGTCAACATACCTTAACCATAAGTGTTAGACTCTTTATTCAATCCACACATTTGATTTACTACAATTTATCCTAATCCATTTCTCTCAAATCTCCCACCTTTGATTTGTTGTAGTTTCCCGCTAACATATTTTAGGGTATTTCAAAAAAGTAATATTTTTTTATTATTTTATTATTACCAATCAAATACCATAATTATTTATATATATTAATTAATTGAACAAACAATGTTCTAATAACGTGAACCGAGGTGGGCCTCGATTCAAAAAAGATGAAAGACTAAAAAGTTTGATACGTAATAATCCTCTAGATAATTTCGTAGGCTCAAATTTCATTTAAGATAATAAAAAATTACTCAATCCAAAAGCATTCTTAGTGTTTAAGAATAATATTTGGACCCACAGGGACTAAAATGCAAAGAATCAAAAGTCTCGTATGCATGGAAATTAAAGAAAATGAATCAAGTAGACTTGACCTAGTCATCCCCCAGACCACAGGTAAAGCACCGAAGCATATACTTACAATGCACCTATATATATAGATTTTTAGAAAAGGCTAGACATTACTGGTCCATTCTTTGCTCTTTGCTTCTTGAACTCATCTTCTTCAGCGTTAAGTTTTACATCTATATAGAGAACAGCTGTTGAACGAAGAAGGAGATGGAGATTTCAGCCAGGGAAGTTGGAGGAGCAGTTGCAGAGAAGCAATATGTGAAGGCTAAGACTTCAGTGTGGTGGGATATAGAGAATTGTCAGGTCCCAAAAGGGTGTGAGCCTCATGCAATTGCTCAGAATATCAGCTCTGCCGTTGCTAAGTTGAATTACTGTGGACCTTTGTCCATTTCTGCCTATGGTGACACCAATCGGATCCCTCAATCTGTGCAACATGCCCTTTCCAGCACCGGCATCTCCCTCAACCAAGTCCCTCCTGGTACCTCTTTCATCATCATATATAATTACCATCTTTCAACTTTACTTTTCTTGCTTTTACTGTTACGATTCTTAACTTATGCAGATGGAGTGCAGGTGAGAATAAGATTCTTATAACTCTAGACTCACAAAAAAATTTATTACTTACACTTAATTTTCTGTTTTGATCAGGATGAATTTGGGTTAACATTTCTAAATTTGATCTTACCGACTTAGTTTTCCTAGAATTTGCATTTTTTTTTAAGGAATTTTGTTTTTCTGGGTTGCAGATTTTCAGAAAATTCAATGAATATTTATGGGTTGTTTTCTTGAATGGGCAGGGGTTAAGGATGCAAGTGACAAGAAAATTCTAGTGGACATGTTGTTCTGGGCAGTGGACAATCCTGCACCTGCAAATATAATGTTAATTTTTGGAGATAGAGATTTCTCCAATGCTCTCCATTAATTGAGGATGAGAAGATACAACATTCTGCTTGCTCAACCGCAGAAAGCCTCAGCTCCTCTCCTTGCCGCTGCCAAGAGCATATGGCTCTGGACAAGTCTTGTGGCTGGAGGCCCTCCATTAACAACTAAATTTGGTAACAAAATTTCTGTCCCTAATGATATGCCTTTTGTTTATGTACAAGTTCCCCAATTAGGAAATCCTAATGAGAAATTTAGTAATAATACACTAGTTGATATTCTGGAAGATCAGAAACCACTAAATTATCACCACCTTGGTACTAATTATAATCCCAAGAGTTCCCTGATGGGGCCTTGCCTGGATGGATTTGCTCCTTTCGATGTTGTTCAGAATGGTTGTAGAAATCAATATCCACCACAGCCTTTAGGGCTAAACAATCTCCCTAATCAACCTCCTAGTGCTGTCCAAAAGGGTAGTGGAGTCACCAAATTTGATCCTACTAGCATGAATCCAAAGCCTGCATTATTGAGTCAGTCACAAAATGGACATATACAACATAGGAAGCTGTCGTTTTCTTCACCAGTGAACTCGATTAACATTCCTAGTAGTGTCATATGGGGGACGTCGGGGTGTCCAAAACCTTCTTATTGTGTCCAAAGCCTCACAGGTTCTGTGTTACTAACATTGAACTTCTTGAAAATTGAAAAGATAATGCCGACTGAAGGTAATATAATTGATTGCACTCGATATGGGGATCCAAAGCATCGGAGTATTGACATTAAAAAAGCCTTGGAAATTGTTGTTGATCAGCAGATGGTAGTGAAGCAAAAATTTGGAGCTATGAACTTGTATGTTGGTAAGAATGAGAAACTCTGGAAATGTGTGAACCCTATTGCTGGTAATCCTATGCAAATACCGGAAATGACATGGGAAAAAATTAAAAAGTTTCTGGTGTCTCCTGGAGGACAATCTGCAATAATGGCTTCTCAATGCAGGTAAATTTCCTTTGTTTGTTTAGTTTAGCCTTACTTAGCTTCTAGGATTTATAATTGGACTGTTTTTTCATTCTGTCTTGTGTGCTTTTGCATTTTTGTTTATAGGTATGAAGCCGGTACTATTTTGAAGAATATGTGCTTGACAGAGCTTACATTAGGTGACATACTTCAGATCTTGAACATGGTAACTACCATAAAGAAATGGATTATTCATAATCAAGCAGGATGGCAGCCGATTATCATCGCTGTTGCAAAGTGCGGCCCTGAATTAGGCACTAAATCTGGTTTATAAAGTTTTGACTAGCTATCCATGGTAAGGGAAAGGGGCCACTTGATAGTTTGAAGGGTATTAAGTGTATATAGATAGATGATTTGTTGCAATAAGGTTACTAAAAAGTCTCCTCATGCCAAGACCCATTCTGTAGATTTTCTAGTGATGAAAGTTCTTACACATGATGGATACCATCTAGATTTTAACGTTTTCAAGCTTGGAAAATAACGAGTTTCATAGTGTCAATACCGTTATTTTATGGTACCTGTTTGAAAACATTATTGAGTTAGTTCAATTATTTAAAATCCAAATAAAATATGTTAGATTTGTATCATATTGTTAAGTTGGATTCGAATTGAATTTGTTCGAGTTTGAAAACAATTTTGGCTTGAATGAGCCTGAAACAAGCTCAACTTAAATGAAATTAGGGGTGTTTCAACTTGTTAAGTTTATGAGTTTGAAAATTTTCGATATGAATCAATTAAAACAACATTGTTTTGCTTAATACATATCAAAACAATTTTATTTTTGTCACTTTTTGCTTGAATTGAGCTTGAACTCAACCCAAATTCAACTCGATTCCCCTCAAGCAACTTTGAGACAAGTTCGAACTCAGTTTGATTTAAATTCAACTCTACATATCATCAAGTAAGTAAAAAATTACTTCTGAGGTTACCATTGTTAATGTTGCATTAATTAATATTAACTAGGGGGGGGATTACAAACAACAAAACAAAAACAAAATCACAAACTCCCAAAGGCACTCTCAATTACAAACAATACCCTATTTACAAAGGCACAGTGAAGACATAAACCAAATTAAGATTTAACTAACTTACAAGAATTGTAACATATATGGCCTAAAATTCATCAACAACCTTAATTAAATGAGTAAATCATCATAAAAATCTCCAAATTACCATATTTCATTTTAAAACTAGATGGATTCGTGGATGAAATCTCTAACATGTTAAAGAAACACGAATTTCAAATTTCTAAAACTTAATGAAAAAATCTGATTTCATAATGTTAAAGAAACATATTGTTAGGATCTTTTCTTTCTAAAAATACTTAGATTCTATGGAAAAAAAATTTTGGTAATTGTAGGAATGTTTGACTGTTTGACTTGTTTGTGTGATGGAATAATGTTTGATGGCATTATGAGTAGAGAGCATTATTATGTATGTAGTAATAACAAGAAAATTTAAAACATATCCAATCCAAAGAATAACATAAAATTGTGAAAATGTGTATGCGACCAGTGTATAAATCTACCAGTAGTAAATTATACAAGTTGGTTATAGTCACAACATGTATATAAATGCGCATTACATGTAGTGGGTGGGAACAATAATGATCACATGGTTTAACAACAAACATAGACTATATCGATGAGACCAAGTCTAAAAATCTCAAATTCACTATAACTAAATTGATCAATACAACTAGACACGTCAATTGGGTTGGGCTAAATGGAGGCCCGGCCCGAAGCACGAAAAAAGGCCCGGGCACGATAAAGCCCAGTGCCGGGCCCATGGGCCTACCGGGCCGGGCATAGAGCTTTAATATTAGGCTCATGGGCTGGCCCGGCCCGACCCGATACTGTTTATATGTATATGTATATATATATATATATATATATATATATTTTTTTTTTTTCCTGGAGGCTGGGCATCAGAAGCTGCCTTGTGGCAGAAGCCTCTGCATAATTTAAAAAAAAATTTTTTTAAATAAATCTATTTTATTCATTTTTATTTTCACTTTTATTTATAAATCTTTTAATTACTCAATTTCAATTATTTCATTGTATTTTCAATTTCATTAACTCTCTTTCAAAAAATATCTAAATTCGTAAATAATAATTATTTATTTTTGAAGAATTCAGAGATTTAAATATAAAAGATGAGTAAATAAATATTATATAGTAGATATATTTTATTTATATTTTGTAATTTATACCGTATGTAAATTAATTTATTTGTACTATGTTATTAATTTATAATATTTTTCATCATATAACTACGATATTCTTCCGTCACAAGTGAGGGGTTATAAATAAAATATTCGAGATACTGTTATCAGTTTTAATAATTGAAAAAAATTTATATTAAAAAATGTTAATTAAAATTTAAAAAAAAAATTGATTAAATGGGTCGGGCCGACCCGATTAAAGCCTAACCGGCCCGATTAAGACTCGTTATTATATGGGCCGGGCCTTGGGCTTTTATATTTTAATGGGCTGGCCCGGCCCGAAGGCCGTTACTATTTAGGCCTGGCTCGGCCTATTAGCTCGATGGGCCGAGCCGGAGCCAGCCCGGCCCGGCCCATTGACATCTCTAAACAACCAAAATTCTCAACAAAAAATTAAACGTCAATTAACAAAAAATTACATAGATTTGTAGAAGAACATGAACATCCCACTTGTTTATCACATAGACATCCAATTTAAGTGAAAATAGTCAAACTCCCCCTGTATATTCAACCAAACTCCCTTTCATTTGAAAAAGATTAAAATCCCTTTAATCTTTGATTATAATCTAACTTATAAATATGTGATATGTTAAAAGATATTGAAACAAAATTAGTGAAAATCGTTGTATAGAAGGAGTTTGAAGAACATTATAAGATTTAGGTGGTTTATTTATAGTAACTTCATGTCATAAATTGGTGCCACTTGTCTAAATAGATTATAATATACCTGTTTACTTGTGCCAGAAAAATAGGAAGTATAGTGTATTTCAAGTGTAGTAAAAAAAACTAACTTTTTCAAGTGATGGATATTTGTTTAAGAGTTATGATTACAAAGTGCATGCAATGCACACAAAATAACCTGTATACTATAAACATTCATGGACTCCAATATGAGAATACGCAGAAACACTTCCAACTCAAATATATACATATTTTTTGATAAGTAAATATATACATTAAAAACCCGAAAGGGGGCACAAAGACATCTAAGCTCATCCCACAAGATTGCCAAAAAACACTCCAAGTACAAGACATCACGAGCCCAATGGCTAAAACTCTCACTAAATTGCAAACCAACAACAAACTACTTAAGAACAGAGAGCGTACTTGAGACGACCAACTGAAATTAAAATAACCATGAACCCAGCACATCCAGCCGTGGCAGGACGCCAAAGACAGCAAGAAGAACCCAGCCAATGGTATGAAGCGTCAACCGGCACACACCTGATACAGCATGCAGCATCCCAGGAACCAGGAGCAAACACAGAAATGGACCAATGTGCAACCATTTCACTAAGAAGCAACTTACCGGAACCACAGCCAAGAGCCACCCGCGCAAAAACACCGTTGGAAGGCTCCAGGAGAGACAAGTAAAGATGCTGGGAGAGAAAGGATTAAGAAAGCAGCAACCATCAAACGTAGGAAGATGCCAGCAGAACCTGCAGCCAAGAACTCAAATTCGGCAGCAGTAAGGCAGCAAAAGCCCAACAAACCCAATGAACCCCAATGCAGGGGAGAACCAACAGGGGAGAGGGATGCAGGAATCAGCAACTCCACAGAAGGAGAAAGGAAAGAGAACAGGAGAGGATTTCTGCACCAAAGCAGCTGCAGAGAGCCAACCCAAGCCAAAATAGACTAGCAGCGGAACGGCGCCTCCACAGAACCCAAGAACTCACGGGAAGAAGCTAGACCGATGCAGAGGAGAACCACAGAGAGCCAGAGACCTCCAGGGAATTATAGAGGAAAAGGCTGAAAACACACCAGAAGATGGAAACAGGCAGGAAACATGGATTTGAGGCTAGAAACTTCAGAATCAAATATGGAAGTGAATATACTTGAGAATTAGCAAGACAATTTACACGATAAAAATGGCTCCATAGTTGTGACTGAGTCCAGCTCGTTCACAAAGTTAAATTAACAATGTAATCTGCAATACATTTCGGTGTTTGCTTCTTGACAGCAACCTGTGGAAAGATATATCAAGTCAAAGAAAAGATTACTACAAAAAGCGTATTTCTTACATCAGTGAAGAAGGTGCGGAGATAATGAATAGATATAATAGTAGGAACAGAGAAATTATCAAAATCAATGTCTTCGAATATCCACATAAAGTGATACCACGTCACACGAGAGATGTTGCGTATATACGAACATCCCACATCACAAGAATCCTTTTGGGTTGCAAAAACTCTGCTTTGCCAATTCATACAGTAGTCAATTACAATTGTTAATGAAAATCTTTAAAATTTAATGATATATAAAGGGTTATAGGATTTAACAACCACTACAACTGAAAGCACCAAAAAAGGCTAAACCCAGACCCACGAAAAAAAATTTGAACACGTGTACATTGTAATTGAATGTATAAGATCACTGCCTAGAATGCATTACCATTATGAAGAACCAGATGAGAAAAAGGCTTTAAAAAGGAAAAAAGGCTTTAACTCAGACAAATTCTTAACACTATGGCTCAAGCCATGACTGCTCATTTTGGGCTCGATTGAGCTGAGTTGACATTCGAGCTTAAGTCAGTTTAACTCAAATTAAACTCTTATCTTGTAGTTGTTATGATGGTTTGAAATTGATGGTAAAATGAAGCTATTAAGCCAGATATGAGAGCAAATTTGACATGAGTCATTGCCATTAGATAAGGGTGTTCAAAACTGGTTAACCAAACTAGCTTGACAATTTTTTGAATCGAATCGAATTGTTGGTTTGGAGAAAATCATAGACTAAAATCGAATTGAAAATATCAATTAACCAAACTGAATTTTCAATTAATCAGTTTTGAATCTTATTTTTATTATTTTTTCCAAGTTTTTTTTAAATAGGTTCAATATTTTATTAATTTTTAATTCAATTTTTTTTAAAACTGGTTTCATTCAGGTAACCTTTTATAAAAAATTGATAAACTAGATTTTAAAAATTTTTTAATTGGCATCTAAACTAATTTTTCAAATAACCTATTTTTCGGATCTATTTTTTATTCAAAATTTAGTTCGATCTAGTTATCGGATATTTTTAAACACTCTTACCATTAGACACCTCACTTTACCAAAATTTATATAATTGGCTAATGTCACTATAGTCCATTGAATTATTAATCAATATTATATTTAACCTTCCAATATCTTAAAATATAATACCCAAAATCTATTTAATCAATTGACTTCTTATGAATTATGTTTAAAAAGACAATGTAAACTCATCTAATACTAGACACTTACCATGTGACTTTGCAGTTTGCTACCATGGGACTCTTTCCCATAACCTTGCACAATCTGTAAACATAAAGAACAATGCATTATGGTTAAAACAAAAATTGTGGAAAATTATATTAGAAGATGCAGAATTTCGTCAATAAACACCTCACTACTACTTGAAATCATTTGATTACTGTAGCTTCTCACTTAGGATTTTAATTCAATACTAAAGACCATACATGATTGATTAGTGTTAATTCAATTAAGGAGAATGGAGAACTCTAATAAAAAATATATTGTTAAATAAATGAATACGTACCATTTTGTAATTGTTGTGTAACTGAATTTGGGTCACTTGAACAGTCATCATAGTTCACGCTTAGTAACCTTGGCATGCTTAAGCCTTCTCTAGAGAAAGTTTTCATCTTGGAGCATCTATCCACAAATAATGTTTCCAAGAATGGGAATTTTAAGGTGTAATTCCCATAGTAGAAGTGTGTGAGACTTTCCATACCATCCAAGGACAAGTCCTCCAATTTCTTAAAAACAATTTCACCATTCTCTATATCTCCCTCATTTGCTACTACTTCTACCATCATTTTACATTCGTGTATTGACAAACTTTCAAGACACACTAGACTTTTGGCTGTTGAGGATGTCATTAAGTTTTGCATTTTATTACAATGATATACTGTCAAAGTCCTTAGATTTTCAAAAGATTGTGAAGGCAACAACAAAGTAGTCAAATTGTGACAATAGTTGACATCCAAAGAATGAAGATTTTGAAGAACTGAATTTAGTTGGGAGTCTTGCTTTGAAATGTACTTTAAATTAAAAAGCCCCCACAATTCTAATTGTTTTAAGTTTGTGATTACTCCAATGTCCTCTTCACCTTCTCCAAACGAGAATAGTTCTTCGTATGAACTCACTTTCAATATAAGGTTTTCAAGACTGACAAATTTCTGAAGGATTTGAATCGGAATATATGTATATTCATCCATAATCAATTCAAGAGTTTCTATTTCGCAAAAGTGCTTTTGAAACTCTCCTTGCCAAATCGCCATTATATCCCTTCCATTTAATTCCAATGTCTTTATATTGTGAGTCAACCTAAAGAAAAATCATGTGTCAATCAATTTTAAATTAATTTTATCTTAAAAACATACCAAAAAAAAAATAAATAAAGGAACCATGGAGAAAAAATATATATATAATGAATTGATAGCCAGTGTATCCTAGTAAAGGGGCATGAAAATGTATGGTGACCACTAGTTAAATAATAATGCTCAATATTTGCACAAACTAATAGTTTTTATTATGTGGAATCAAGGTCAACATTTTAAAAACAAATTTATTATAATTAACACCCAAAATATATTATTATTAAAAAATTACAGAAATCTATTTAAGCTAATTAATTGAATGCATACCTGTTCTTTGTGTGCTTGTTGTATAGTTGAATTCAAGCCATTCCCTCCATTTTCTACCTCCTTTCCCTCATAATTGACTTTGTGTAACTTTGGTGTGCTTAACATTCCTTGAGAAAAAGACTTCATATTGGAGCATCCTTTTATAATTAACTCTTCCAAAGATGGGAAATTGAAAGAGTAATTCCCAGAGCAAAAGAATGAGAGAAAATGTAAATTTTCAAGTGACAATTTGTTCAAATTGTTAAAAACAACTTGTTCACTACTTGATGTTGCATCTCTCTCATTTTCTACAATTTCAAATAGCCTGTCACACCATGATATGCTCAATTCTCTCAATTGTACCAAGTTTCTAGCCATTGAAGGTGTCATTAAGTTAAAGAGCCAATCGCACCATTCTACCTGAAGAACTTTAAGATTCTGGGAAGAAGGTGTAGATAGCAGTGGACTCAAAGACATTTCACAACTCCAAACATCATTTAAATTACACTGATTTAGTCGAAGCTCTTTCACATTGTGAAATCTTTGAAAGAGTCCAAGTGGAATATAGGTTGGCTCATCGGCAGAGATTCTAAGAGTTTTAGATTGATTTTGCCAAGTAATTTCTACTAAATCATTCCGTAATTCAAATACCTCCAAATGAGAGTTGATCTACAAATTCATCAAAACAAAATTCAGTTAGTATTTGATATTCTTAAAACAAAACTTTAATCTAGTTACACTAATTTTGAATTTATCATCCTTTTTAATATGCATGCAAGTTGCACATTTTTCTCAAAGTAAAAATAAAAATTTATTGTTGATTTCTATAACCTGTTTAGTATGCATTCAAGTTGCAAATTTTTTTTGAGTAAAAACAAAATTTTATTGTTGATTTCTAAAATTATAATGGATAATATATTTTAAAAAATAGGACTTAAATGACTCTAATTGATATAATCCTAAAGAGAAAATTTTCAAATCAAATAACCACAAATTTTTCTAAACTTCAGTTCCAAAGGAAAGTCAAAGAAGATAAGAATTCCACAATTAAAGTTTTGAATAAAGTATTAAAACATATAGAGAGAAAATATTAATTCTTTTGCAAGAAGATATTCATACCTTATCGTCCAAGGAGATAGCTTTTAGATCTAAACTATCAGTTTCACTCTCCTCAATGCTGCTTTTGAAGCTCAGACATTTATCAGAATCTGTCACCACCAACTCCTTCAACTTTGGCAATTCTAAAGTATGCATTCCAGGATAGAAAGTTGTTGTAAGATTTGGTAGATTCTCAAGCTTCAATATGGTTACATTTGGAAAGACAAAATTGACCACAGCATTTGCTCCTTCTTCTTTTGCAACAATCTCTTCTAAAGCCATACAATCCCTTATCTTTAGTTGTTGGAGTTGGTGGAGAGTTCTGGCAATGGTAGGTGGAAATGCGTATTTTATATTTCCACAATTCTGAAGGATCAAGTGTGTCAAATTTTGATAGAAGGAAGTTGGATGTTGGTCGTAGCAAATTTCTATAGAATTATCATTGTTGCAAATTTTGATGGAAGGATCAACTGAGATTTCCTGCATTAATTGTTTCAATTAGAAGCAGATGATTGTTTCAATATAAAGTTATTAAAAATTGCATAAATTCTTTGTCACTTCTTCTAAACTAACTAAATTTGCATAAATAAGTAATTATAGAAAACAAATTAATTGATTGCATATATACCTCGTCTTTATTTTTGCACAATCCACGTACGATTTTATTAAGATCATTCCCTCATTCCCTATTTTCTCGTAATTGATACTGTGCAACTTTGGAGTGTTTAACATTGCTCGAGAAAAAGTCTTCAAATGAGGACATTCTTCTATAATTAATTCTTCTAGTGATGAAAAATTAAAAGAGTAATTTCCAAAGCAAAAACATTCGAGACTTTCTAACTCTGTAAGTGACAACAACTTCAAATTGTCAAAAACAATCTCACTACTTGTTGTTGTATCTCCCTCATTCCCTATTATTTCAAGCAGCATTTCACACCTAGATATTCTCAATTCTCTTAACTGCATCAAACTTCTAGCTGTTGAAGGCGTTATTAAGGTAAGTAATGCATTTGCACCGGTGACTTCGAGAACTTTAAGATTCTGTAAGGAAGCTGAAGATGGCACTAGACTCATCAATTTCTCACAATCCCATACACGTAGATCTTCAAGATTTGGAAGATTATATACACTCTTAATTTCTTTGTATTCATACGCAGATAGTTCAAGCTTTTTCACACTTTGAAATATTTGGAGGAGTCCAAGTGGAATATAAGCTGAGTCATCCTGCCCGATCCTAAGATATTTATCTTCACTCTCCCAAGTAATGCTTATCTCACCATTTGTCAATTCAAAATCCTCCAAATTGTGGTTGATCTACATATTCATAAAAAAAAAAAGTTTAATTGAAGACTTATTCGTTATTACATACTTTTTATTTTTTTGGAAAATCTTAATTTTTTCCTGTTTCCTCTTACTTCAGTCGTATATAAGATCAATAATAATGAAAAATCAGTCAACTCATTAAGCTGTCCAATAATAAGACAGACCATGCACCTATTAAATAATAAATATATTTCTAATAAAAAATAAAATTATTTTTTTGGCTTTTACAACTTAGCATTACGTCAACAATAAAATAAAATAAAAAAATAAAAGAGATGCTATAAATCACATAATGCAATTAAAATGTGTGACTCATATTAGATAGTGTCTATAGACAATTTTTTTCAAAATTGCAATAATATTTTGCTCCTGTCTATTCCCGTAACGGAATTGTCCAAATTCAATTGATCATTCAATTTTTTTTTTTAACAGATTTCGGTTCAAGCAAAAATAGACATTAAGAATCACATATTTAAAACAAGAGATTCGTACCTTATTCTCTGATATTGGAAGTGCACCCTTGTTGTTATCATCTGGCAAGCCCAAATATCTTAAAGTCAAATTTTCACACAAATCTATCTCCAACCTTTTGAACATCGAGAATTCTGAAGCATGTAATCCTGGATATAAAATTGTAAGTTTTGGTAGATATCTGAGCACCAATTCGGTTACCTTTGGAAAGATAGAATTAACAACAACTTCTGCTCCTTCTTCTTCTTCAACAATCTTCTCTAAAACCTCACAATTTATTATCTCTAGGCTTTGAAGTTGTCTGAGGCTTTTGGCTATAGAAAATGGAAACACATATGTCATCTTTTCACATCTTTTCAACTTCAATTGTTTCAAATTTTGAGAGAAAGTTGAAATTTGGCTGTCCCAAATCCTGCCCAAACTAATATCGTACAATACCAACGTTCTAAATTTGGTAAAATTAACCTGCAACCAAAATTAATTGTGGTTTTAATATACATGAACTTATATGAGAAGAAATTTAAAAAGAAATAATTTAATAAAATCAATTTGACAAAAATTGCATTGTATGGAGATTCAAGTGGACTTGGTAGTGAAATTGAATTGAAAATTTAAATCACTAGAAAAAAAAGAAGAAGAAAATGATAATACAATATCACAACTATATGTGAATAAATGTAAATAAGTATAAAAGAAAACAAGAATATATAATAGAGAAATACAAGAAATCAAACCTTTTCATTAAATAAAGGCGTGATTTCACTGGACTGCAAATCAAAATTTGAATCCTCAACATAGTTCTCATCTTCTGAAACTTCAGCCAACTCTAAGACTTCAACATTCTTGAATGCATTAAATTCTTCTAGTAACTTGATAGAATTAACTGCCAACGTCCTCTCATGTTCGCCATATTCTGGAAATAAGCTCCTTCTACGCTCCCAATAATTTCCTATTGATATTTTGTACCTTCTAGGCTCTTTGGCAAATAAGTTTTGAGGTAGCACCTTGCAATCTTTGACATTCAATTCTACACTTGTGAGATTTTTCAAGCTCTTTAATTCCATGAGTACTTCAACCTTCCATTGAATAGGGCATCCCTTTATGTGAAATTCTTCCAATTGCAATAATTTTGATATCACATTTGGCACAATAACATGCAACTGTCTACAATAGCTTAAATCTAATAATCTCAATTCAGTCAACTGACCTATTTCTATAGGCAACTCCTCAATAAATGATTGTCGCATGCTAAGGACTTTCAGTTTCTTTAACTCCCAGATAATAGCAACATCTTTAATTGTGCTATCATTTAAACATAGTGTTTGAAGGTTTTTCAAAAGATGAAGGGATGATGGCAATGACAATTGTTGCAATCCAGCTAAATTTAAAACTTTGAGCATCGGCATCACCTTGAAGAAGTCCTCTGGGATATTGAAATGAGAGTTTGGCATATAGAAATATTCAAGAGTTGGACAATCCAAATCATTGGGCCAAAGTTGACTAATAATAGTACTATTACCAGGGAGGGAGATTCTTGTGGATTTCTTGAGTTTATCTCTATTCTTCCAATCTCGTTCAATGTCATTTTTTGTTGTAAATACATGATGATCAACATATGCTATTATGATAGCAACATCACGGATAACATCATGCATAGCAAAATATTCGCTTGTAACCTCGCCAAGTAACAAACTAGCATCTTTGAGCTCATGAACCAAATTATCTAGTCGATCACGTGCATCTTCCATTGTCAAGTTAGCTCCTTCAAGTATATCAAGACACACAACATGTATGAACAGGTCTGAAATGGAAGCATAATTTTCCATTAGACTACAAATTAAAAATGTTTTTCTTAAGTTCATTATTTCTTAAATACTTGTAACTTAAGGCTATTTTCATGTATTCCTCTTCTAGGAATCCTTCAAACTTGGATGGTGAAGGAGCTCTCAATTCTCTTAAGGCTGCTTTCCACTTGGATGGACGAGTCTTGGTTTTTAAAGCTTTAGCTATAGCACAAATAACGACAGGCAATCCTTTGCATTGCTTGCATACATCATTCGCTAGAGAATTCAGTTCACTTGTTTGAACAACATCACCTGTAATGAGAGTTAGGATTATACTAATTGCATTTTGTATTTACATGCATTCTGGGGATTTAAGAAAACTCAGAAAACATACAAATGAAAATTCTATAAGACAAGTTACCTGCCATATTGGCAAATAGGTCCCAAGCTTCTTTTTCTGCTAAAATGCCCATCTTGAAATTATTTATAGAACCCATCTTCTCCAATACATCTAAGTCTCTTGCTGTGAACATTAGTTTACATCCTCCATGATCCGCTTTAGAAGGAATACCGATAGTCTTGAGATCAAAATCTTTCCAAATATTGTCTAAAATTAAAAGGATCTTCTTGCCGTTCCCCAATCTCTCATATAACTTATCTGCTCTTTCAGTCTCGTTACTGAATTTTACGCCTAACTTGTCTGCAATTTCTGTTTGAACTTTTTTATATCCAAATTTTGTGTTACCTATAAGACAAGAATAAGATGGCCAGTTTAAGAATAACAAAGAGAGAAAAATAATTCTGTTTTATAGCTATTTTATTTTCTTTCATTTGTCTATTAGTAATTTTACACAAATAATAGCAATCATATAAATAATTATCACTCGGTATAATCATAAGAAAGTTCAAACATACCTCAACAAAAACAATGTCCTCAAATAATTTCTTCGCTTCCCCACCAACTTTCTGCACAAGAGTGGTCTTCCCAATACCGCCCATCCCATAAACACCAATCATGTACACATTCTCATCATTTAATGCATCCCATACATTCTTCGTAATCGAGGTTCTTGATTCGAGTACCAAATAATCTTCACTAGTTACAAGCCGGATATCTTGTGGAATAGTAGCAAAGGAAATTTCACCGAATTCCTTTTCTTGCTGGAGGAGTAGATCAATATCATCGCGGATTAATTTGAAAGCTTTCTTGCTTTGTTTGTAGTTGGACCACAATCCCTTAAAACATCGAGGGTTGTTTGCTCTCTCTTGAATCAACTGCTCTGCTTCTGTAATTGTCTTCTCCAAATCCTTCAGCCAATCCTTAACTTTCGGTGTGATCTCTTCCACATTTCTTTCAGCAACAGTAACCTTACGCTGAACTTCGTCTCTTGTATTCGTCATCTCCTTAACTTTGTTTTCCAGCTTTTTGAAATTGGTACTGTGGTTGTACAAGTACTTGAATTGACGCCAAATTGGAACAGCCAACCACTTGCCAACTTCAAGGACAGGACTCAACACACCCCCAATACTTCCGGCAACATCAACCATTTTTAAAAAGTTTTTTTTTTTTCAAGTTTGAAAAACAGATGAGAAGTACAGCAAATGAAAAAAAATCACAGAACAAGAGTAAACACAATTGTCGAAATTAATAATAAATAAGAGAAACGTGAAAAAAATTCTAGTAAACGAGAAAAAACTGAATGCAAGATTTTTTTTTTCTTATGAAATGAGAAATATTGAAACAGAATTTTTTTTCAAAAATAAAGAGAATCGGAAATTGGCAAAAATAAAATTTGAAATAAAGAAAGCAAAAGAGCGAAAGTAGCAGGGCAAGTAAGGTACAACTGAAGAAATCGAAGGATATGGGTTCAGAGAGGTTTGTGAGAGAAGGAATTTTTGAGTGGTTTCTGAATGATTGAGAGAAGAGAACTGAAGATGGAAAGAGATTTCAGTGAAGGAGAATCAATTGGTCATGATTCATTATCAACTCAAAGTTCCACAAAATTCAAATGATTTGACAACGGAAACTTACACCGTGTGAACACAATATTTGTTAAAGAACAAGACCACACTATTTGATAAATTAACCCCATAAAAGCAAACGCATCTTCCAAGGCAACACCCACATGATAATGATTGTAGTCTTAAAATTAATAGCAGGTTTGGCCAGCTTGCATTTACATTTCAACAATCGTATTTCAATATACAGACCTTCACGACAATTATTATTTTGGGTAAGCACGAAGCATCGTTGTCCTGACCAAAAGTGAAAGGTGGTACAGAGTTGTGGTCCTGGGTCACCAGTTGTCATTAAAGTGAATGGGTGATGATGAAGCATTAGATGCTCCATCATGTGAACCATGTGTTTCGTAATGGTGATCTAGTCAAGTCTAATAATTGGTTTTATAAATATTTAATCAGATTAATTAAAATTTTAATTTCCCTATACTGCTTCTAATTAAACTGGACAAAAATGGATATTATAGGCCAAAAGTCCTACTTCAAATTTCAAGCTCAAGGCCTTGTATTATTTTTGCCGTTTGTGAGTACTTCTCTCTCTGGTAGTGTAATAGCAATTATTTTTTCAAGTTACTTGAGTCTGAATATGGTGCATGTGCTTTCTGCTTCGGCATTTGTGCAATAAGAAGTCTATTTTAGGCCGAAGGACTTATTCCCACCCAAAGTTTTTTGTTTTTTTCTTAAAGTAAATTCCCACCCAAAGTTCATTTCCACACGCTATTTGATTAAGTGTTAAAAGTGGGTAGACAATTAATCGGACAAAAGCAAGCGCATCTTCTAGGCAACAGCCATTTGACAGTGGTTGTACTCTTAAAATAATAGCAAGCCAGGCCAGCTTGCATTTACATTTCAACCATTTATTTCAATGTTTTTAGTGGGGCTCATAACTTTAAAAAAAAAAACTTTTATATTGAGTTAGATTATATTTTAGGACAGATCTTATTACAATTGCTAATAATTTTGATGTGAATCATCCTAAAATGTTCATCTCTAATGAAAACAATGGTCTTCGACTAGAGACGTGCCCAAAAAGGGGAGGAGAGAGTGAAACTGGTCAATAAAATTGATGTGGAAACAGTTGCAGCCAAGGAATGATATTAAAAATAAGTTAACAACCAACAGTGAACTCCATCAATTAGGCATACCAAGTCCAATGAAAGAGTTATCTCATATCTTACTCTAGTGGTTGTTGAATCCCATGCCATGAGGAGCATCGATTTAACTTCTGAAACATCTCCATTTAGTGGATCATCATCCTAAATAAAAATGAGAAATAATATAGGTACACAAAAGTATGAAATAATAATTATTATCTTTTTCCGAATGCTTTTCAAGGATACAGTGATTTTGTGCTATAAATATTGGTAACAACCCTTGGTATATAACCCGAGGATTATATGGTCTGTTCTTTCTAACTACTTTCTTGTTAAGAGAAATTTATTGGTTTTATTCTATCTCTGATAAATTTAGTTTTTAGGTCGTATATCATACAATTTGGAGTGTCTTAATACTATCAGTTTTAATAATCTTGATTCTATAATTGATTCAATTAGAGGTTTTCTTAGTATTTCATATGGGGTTTTTAATTAGAGACTTGAATTAAGTAGATATCTTGTCATACTTTATTTCTTGTTGTTATGCTTTATTATCTATAATCTTGCATATTTCTTGTTATTAATATTCGATTAATTGATCCTTAAACAAGATAAACACCCCGGCAACATCAATCATTTTTTTTAATTTATTTTTCAAGTCTGAAAAAAGAGAAATTAATAAATAAGATAAATGAACCTTAATTCTAGTAAACCAGATAAGATATAACCAAAAGTATATGCCTTTTTCTTCTTTCTTGAAGATACCAGAAATATTTAAAAGGATTTTGTTTTTACAAAGAAAAGAGACCGCCGAAATAGAGAATCAATAAATAAAATAAAGGTAACAAGGCAACTAAGGCAACTAATCCTACAAAAACAAACACATCTTCCAAGGCAGCATCCACATGACTGTAACTGTACTCTTAAAATTTAATAAATAGCAGGCCAGGCCAGCTTGCATTTACATTGCAACAATCGTATTTCAATGTACAAACATTCAGAACGATTATTATAGACATAGAGGACAATAAGACCCCATGAACACATGGCTTGCACAAGATATTTCACAAAAGTAAAGTTAAGCACATAGCATCGTTGTCTGACCAAAAGTAAAAGGTAGTCACCACTTGTCATTAAAGTAAAGTAAAATGTGTTTTTAAATGGTTTTACATAGTATTATTAGAACCGGATAAAATTAGTTGGTTCGATTGGTTCATCTATAAATTTGCTCTTAGTTTGATTCGATTCATCTAAAAATATATATATATATGAAAATGGTAATAGATACTATTAAAAGATTATGATTGATTATTTTATTAAAAGTTAAAAAATTATCATAAAAAATAAACAAATATTAATTAAAAAGAGAAGACTTACTAAAATAAATAAACATTAATTAGAGAGAAGAGTTGAATTAAATTGATTTTGGTATGTTGAAATAAGTCAATTATTTATATAAGTATTTTTAATAAGAGAAAGTTAGATGAGTGATATTAGATCATTACATTTAAATACATATTATTTATATTTAAAAAATATAATAATATTTAAAAAACAAATTATAATTTAAAAGCTGATTGAATCATTCAATTAAACTAATTGAATTATAAATTAATAAACTAATTAATTTAATTATCGATTCAATTCTAAAAACACTAATATTACAAACATCTAAACAAAATTAATTAAATTTTAATGTTAAAATCTCATAAAAAATATGTGATTCCCTTCTTATTTGTAATTTCCTCGATTTCCCTTTAAACAAACAATTGCTCGTAACTTTAATGCAATCATTCATCATCTTTTCAAAGTTCACGCAATTCACTTTATTTGACAATGGAAACTCACCAGAATATTTATCAAAGAAAAAGAGGATGGTAGAGTTAGAATATTATTGACTTATTGACCTCTGAATAAATAGGTAGATTATTTAAACAAACTCATTTTTTAAGCAGCAGTGAATGTCTCTTTAAATAATTGAAATCGGATAATATTTTAAAGTCTATTGCCATGTAATATAGACATGGAGCTGATGAAGGAAGTGTAGAATGAAAGGAAATAATGTAGAAACTGAAATATCTCAACAACCATTTCAATGTTTTTATCTTCCCTGCTTTTTCTAGATTCATACCTGATAAATTGTTTGCATAATTTTTATTATTATTATTTTTGCAATTAACTCGTATTTGAGTTAAATTATCTATTTCACATTTAGTTGAGAGTTATGAATTCAGTTTAATTGAGTCTAAACTAATTATACTAAGTTAGAGAAAACCCTAGATCTAGTAATTAACCTCAAAACCATTATTTTAAATAAAGAGCTTAATATTAATATATTATTATTGAATTTCAAGCTCATGCTTTTTTGTTTCGGCGTCTTTACTAACCCTATATCTTGCTGCTACTAAAGCTATCCTTTTGAAGGTCATTTTTATACTTCTCTTTTTTTTTTT